>NC_140186.1:32721342-33321342 GCF_965226575.1 Pagrus pagrus
CCCCAAGTGTCGGCGGCTTTTTAACTCGTTACATAATTGTGCTCCAGTATAATCCGTACGCCTGAAACTCATCCAGTGAGAAACGTTCCGCGGTACAAATATAAGTGCGATTAAAATGCATAAATTTTTTTAACGCGTTAATTTTTGTGTAATTAATTAATCTTAATTAACGCGTTAAAGTCCCGGCCCTAATAATAACATCTTTGAGGAGTTCAAGTCAGGTGTTGGAGCATTACATAGCACAGAAACTGCCCTCCTCAAGGTAACAAATGATTTCAGCGCCAAAATCCGCGCGCATAAAGACCACTCTCTGCACGCTCGTGGTCTCTGTTTACACGCTCGCCGCCACTCTCTGCGCCTTCTACTCGCTCGCCTTTGCTGAGTTTTGGCACTCTCGGGGTGGGCATTGAACAGACGGCCTCGCAACCCCCCCCTTCTTTCTGATTGGTCACTTTAAACGCCTACTGTCTCCAGGTCAGAGCCAATCCGAGGCAGAGTAGGGCGGGTCATCATTGCGGCAGAATTTGATTTGAGAATTGCCGATGGAGATGTCAGAGAAAAAAGAGGTAAGTTGAGGAGCAGACAGATATACAATGCTAGCCTATAACAGCAGTGGCTACGTTTACAGTTGCTACGAAAAATTGCTGACCCAATACATAACATCTTCCGTTATGGTGGTCTGATCACAATGGAGGAAACCTGGCAGTTTCCTGGGGGGAAAAAACATTTTCGTGGGGCTATCATGGCTGAGCAAGTAAGTCTATCTCTCAGATTTCATTTTGATATCATTTGATTTTATGCTGGGACCAGTGGGGTAGTCAGATTTTTTTTTTAGTGGGAGGTATGTTTGAGTTTCACATAAGTCACCAAAGTAAACAGTAACGCGTGTTGTTTACCCTGGTTGCTATGGAAATTTGGTGACAAAAACCATAAGGGTGTCCTAAAATATCAGTTTCCCATTGTTAAAATCTCCAGCAACATTGTAGAAAGCTTCCTGACACAAGCAGAGTCGCAGCAAGTCCCCCGTGACAGCAAAGTTGCGGTTAAAAGTGGGCGGGCAGTGTCCCCTAACTACAACCCTGACACACTCATGATGGGGCTGTGCCAGATAAACTGGGATGTCTGGTCAACCCTTAATTTATTTTAATCTGGGTTGTTCACAGTAACGTAAATCTGTTCTTTAAGTCATATTAAAATCCTATTAATTCTATTGATATTCTGTCATTAATTATAGTTCTAAATTGAAATTATACTTGCAATTATAACATCAACAATAAGACCCACATGATAATCCTGCAGTCCTGATATGAAGTAAGCATACAGAAACGGGTTCAGGTGGGTCTACTCTTGTGTAAAGGAGCACAACAGCAGATGGAAAGATAATAAATAGTTCCACGTTGCTGCATATATTTTATATTTACATATACACATTTTTAATAAATAAATAAGTTGTTATTAACAGACAAGGAAAGAGAAATATTTAAAATATTTAATTTGCATGATTGACTGACATCTGTTGACTGGTTGTATGTGTATCACAAGAGAGACATTGATCTTGACACTTCATTAACTCTGTTTTCTCAACAGCTGAGACATCAACATCTGGAAAGACTTTTCGATAAAATACAATTGGCATTCACCGCAACCCCACTAAATTTGGATTACATAGAATTTGTTTGTTGCCAGGAGCTGTATCTTCTGCAGGCCCTATCTAACCACATACAAGTACCATCTGCTAAAACCCAGGCTTTGCAGGAACTCTTTGAACTTGTGTGAGAACAACTGGAACATCCAGCCCCATGTGTCACAGTGGACATCACAGGCACCCAAGGACGGCCCAAAATTTTGGTCGACGGACAGCATTTGAAAGAAATGCTTGATGTCCAGCTTCCTGTGCCTTGCATAGCCACACTGATGGGTGTGTCAAGAAGGACAATCTATAGACGAATGAAAGAGAATGAGCTCTCTGTCAGGGACATGTATAGTCCCATTACTGATGCTGAACTTGACAATTTGGTTTCTTCCATCAAGAGTGATTCACCAAATGCAGGCTACAGGATGGTGAAAGGCAGACTGGAGTCTCTGGGACACAGAGTTCAGTGGAGACGAGTTGCAGCCTGCATGCACAGAGTTAATTCCATGGGCATCATTTCAAGACTGTCAAGAAAATACAAAGTGATGCGAGGATTGCATTGCTGGGGCGTATTTTGGAAATTAAATCTCAAATGTCTTTAAGTAAAAGAATGAGCAGTCTTGAAGAAGAAAATGCAAATAGGATGATTATTAATTTTATTTGAGTCAAATAATGCAGCCACATTATTAAAATGAAAAAGCATTTATGCAAATGCATTTTAATTTAAATATTAGTCACGATTCACTTCCATAGCAACTATGGGAACTATGCAAGTCCAGTCGCTGTTTTGCTAACCCATGTGCTTTGATTTCAATGAAGCCGATAGCGGTGGAGGCAGAGAGCCTCCATTCTCCCTCGTAGCAGGTCAGTAAACCATCACAATTACTCCCAAGCTGTTCAATAAATTCATAATTTAAATATCTGTCTGCTCCTCAACTTACGTCTTTTTTTCCTCTGACATCTCGATCCGCAATTCTCAATCAAATTCTGCCGCCAACCGCAATGATGACCCGCCCTACTCTGCCCCGGATTGGCTCTGACCTGGAGACGGTAGCGTTTTAAAGTGTCCAATCAGAAAGAAGGGAGGGTTGTGGGGCTGTCTATTCAATGCCCGCCCCCAGAGTGCCAAAACTCAGCAAAGGGGAGTGAGTAGAAGGCACAGAGTGACAGCGAGCGTGTACACAGAGACTGCGAGCGCAGAGAGATTATGGTTTTTATGCGCGCAGATTTTGGCACTGAAATGACACCATGGATCTCTTCTCCACAGCTGACAGAGGAGAGCAATTTTAATTATTTTAGATATAAGTGCTGCTTTTGATACAGTAGACGATGGCATTGTAATTAACCGTCTTGGAAACTGAGTGGGCACTGCATATTATCTGTGGTGTACAGCAACCACAGCCACAGCTTCGCCATTTAATCCAACATCTCAATGTGTCTTGTCATTTCTATGCAGACGACACACAGATATACCTTCTGCTGAGACCTGGGGACCCAAAAAGCCTAGCAATGACATCAAATGTTGGATGGCACAATTTTTTTTATTTTTTTTTAACAACTGAGTAACTCCAAATCAGAAATCATAATTTTCAATTACCCACACCAACACACCAGTGTCATCAAAAGTACCCTTGGTCTCTTATCCACGAACCTAAAGCCTACTGCCCGAAATCTAGGTGTCATCATTGATTTTGAGATTTTTCATTCGAACCACACAGTCCTGCTTTATGCATTTAAGAACCATCTCCAAAATCAAAGCAATACTGTCACACTCATACAAACTTACTCATGCACTCCTCTTTTCTCGACTGGACTACTACAACTCCCTCCTGTCTGGCATCAACTAAAAGTCTCTCTCCCACCTCTTACTTGTCCAGAATGCAGCAGCTAGGCTTCTCAATGGTTTTAACAGACGACATCACATCACTCCTATCCTTGCTTCTCTTCACTGGCTCCCTGTCTGTTCTAGTCGTTCCAAAGTCAAGACTCAAACTAAGGGTGTTCGTGCTTTTGCGGTCAGGGCCCCTCAACTTTGGAACAACCTACCTGAGGAGATGAGGCTCATATAATCAGTAACTTCTTTTAAATGACTTCTTAAAACCACCTTTTATAGACTTGCTTTTATGTGAAGTCATCCTTTTTAACTGAATTTTCATCTTTCCATCTTTGATTTTATTTTACTGCTCTTAGGCTATTATGTTTTTAAATCCTCCCTTGTGATGTCTTTTTCCTTTTTTTTTCTTACCGCCCTTTACTGCTTTTATTTCTTATCTTTAATCTATTTATTGTCCTTTATTCCTCTTACTGCTCATAATCTTTTCATCTGTTCTTAATTACTTTTGATTTGATGTCATCTTCTGATCGTCCTTTGTTTGCATTTTTTTATTTCTATTTTTGCAATTTCTTCTCTCTCTCTCCCTTTTCTGTGATTTTTGCCTGTTTTATCACTTGTATTCCTTCTACTTGTAATGATTCATGTTGACTTTTTGTGTTTTAACATGTTGACTGTGTTCAGAGATAAAAAGTCATAATGATTTTTGTATATCAATTTCAATCTCATTTAATCTTAGTTTTGACTTTATATTTTTTTTGTCATAACTTCAACTGTTTTTTAAATATAACTTTTGAAACTCAAATTTATATTTTAAATTCTTACGTTCTATCCCATAATAATGACTTTTTAAATCACATAATCTCATGATTATGGCTTTTTCTCTCATTATCCTTTGCCATGTAAATATTTTTTTCATCAAGCTTAGTCTTCATCGTATCCTTCTCTTTAACTGGCAGAAATGGGCTTCCATATTTATCACCATGAGCTCGTCCAAAGCCTGGCACGGGACACTTTCGGAGGAGGTGATGACAGACAGCCTGACTGCAACAAGGTAGGCTGATAGTTTATTCAAAGCTGCTGCTGTGCACTTTTGTCATAATGATTGTCCCACTGTGAATATTTTTGCCACTGAAAATGTCAGAGCAGAAACTGACTGACTCTGTGCGCAAAGCCTGGACATGTCACATTTTTAAATGAATATATGTCAATAATTTATTGACTCGGGTCCTAAACACAGTCGCTGCTTCTGGTCCTGCACAGTGACTCTTAGTGACTTGTTTTGAGTGTGTAGGTAGGTGGAATGCAGCCCAAACACAGAGTGAATGACAGGACGATACTGTACGTGTCCAAGTCGTTGCACATAATGTGACGAGTTGCGCATGCAGAGCTGTTCAGCTTTGCTGATGAGACGATGTTAACCTTTGTTTTGTACATTTGAGCATTCAACCGGATTATGCAAATTGTCGGGCACTATATGACAAGTAGGTCTAAAGTGGCTGAAGATCTCACGTATTTGAACTTATTTGTAATTACTACTACCATGTAAGTATACATGCGTAGTAGTAGTAGTAGTAGTAGTAGTTATTTCAGTCTTTACAACTTTAACACTTTGCAACAATGAATTTGCCTACACAGGAATGAAATATAGTCATGGTCAAAAATGTATATCCACTTGTAAAGAACATGTATATCATGGCAGTCATTCTGAAGCTCTCATTTTGGTTCAATAATGAATTTTATTATAGGTCTTCTGAAAATGTAACCATATCTGTTGGATCAAAAATATACACACAGTAATTCTAATATTTGGCTTTTGAAAGCCATCCAGTAGTTTCTGGTAGTCCTCTGGCTAACCACTCCTCTTGACAGAATCAGTGAAGTTGCTGCTCATTGTGTTCAAACAACTCAGTTTTAGTTTCATGTGACTAGAGTTTTCCTCCAGAAGGTTTTTTCTTTGTCCATGTGATCAGCAGCAAACTTCAGTCAAGCTTTAAGGTGCTGTGTCTGGATTAAGGGCTTCTTTCTGGCACAGCAGCCTCTCAGCTCATGTTGATGTAAACACACGTGACTGTGGACACTGTCACCTGTCTTCCAGCAGCTTCTAATTCATTTCTAGACTTGCTTTTTGGTGGTTTTTGGTTGACTCGACCATCCTGACCAGTTTTCTCTCAGCAGCAGGTGATGGTTTGTGTTTTCTTCCTGATGGTGGCAGTGACACAGTTGATCTTGGGACCTGTAGCTACTTTGAAATGGCTCCAAGTGACTTTCCTGACTTGTTCAAATCAATAATGTGCTCTTTCAGATTAATGCTGAGCTCCTTCGACTTCCCGTTGTAGTGTTTGTGGCTGAGTCTAATGTGTGTATGAAACAAGCCCTATTAAAATGGGCCCAGTCAGAAGTCATCAGCTGTTATCAATCATAGTCAGTCAGAAGAAGTTAAGAGGCCATGCTACAAAGCACATTTGATTTCCGCAACTTATTATAATCATCAAAATTGATCGTTCAAGTTGCTGCATGTATATTTTTGATTCAGCAGATTTGGTCACATTTTCAGAAGACCCATGATAAATGTATTATTGGACCAAACTTCATGAGTTTTTTTTTTTGTGACAAAGTAGTTTGTGTTCTACTCATTCCATCACAGAAAATTGAGAGTTGTAGAAATCATTGGAAGTGAAGACATTTTCTTTAGTGTATGTAAACTTTTCACCCAACTGCATATATTCAATGAATAACAAAAAGGATTTGAACTGAACATTGGGAAGGGTTGACATACTACCACCTATTTGTTTGGAGCAGGTGGCTGGGAATCACAAAATGCTTCTTTAATGGACAATTATTTATCTTTTGTTGGGTCTTTTGTCTTACCTGTGGCAACTATTATCCCTGGTGCAGAGCTCTTGGTGGAGATTGTTCCTGACAAGTAAGGGTTCTCTGACGTTTGCAGTTGAAGATGGAGTGAACAGAATGGCTACAGAGGAGGAAGAAGAAGGAAAAACATCAGTTTTAGTTTAAGAAAGGAAATTGGATGATCATTCATTAAGCTAGGAAGCCTCATTTCTTAAGCCTCAGACCAACCTATCACACTGTTGTATATTTTTTATTTAATTAATTAAAATTTTATTTTACAGGGACGATGTAGTTTAACATAGTTCCAATACAGAGAATGTAACCGAGTTTATAGCTATTGCTATTTTTCAAATATTTTCCCTAGTGCTTGTCGCTTTTACATGTAAGACATAAAACATTCAGCTTTCAACCTTCAGTATCATAAAATCACAATACAATATAATAGACATACCACACTACATCATCACACATTACAATACATCATCACACATTACAATACATTAACACACATTACCTACATCAAAGTGCACTAAACTAAAAACGGGTACAGCTTTGGTTTGCTTTTTAGCCAGCACTAAACCTTTGTTGTACAATACTTTATATCTGAAATGAGTTCAGTTGGTTGACAGCCTTTCATGGACAGAGCTGATTGTCCAAAATTAGATCTACAATGTGCTTTTTTACAGTTGCCATTCACCATGCTCCGAGTTACTCTGTTACTGTCTTGTCTTTGGATATATCCTGAAAGAGGCTCTGGGGCTAGACTAGTGATACATTTCAAAATCAATTTGAGAAAACAGAAATGTGTACAGCTCTCAAAGCTAAGTAGATTGTATCTTTTTAGTATCTGACAGTGATGCCATGGGACAGGCTTTTTTATTCGGTATTTTCAGAGCCTGATTATAAAGATGTAATGTGTCTGATTGTGGACGGTGATGCTTGAGCCCATAGTGTGATGTCATAGTTTTGCTACTGGTGTTAGTGTTGATCCAAGACCATCATTTTAACTTACGAAAGGATGTCAAAAACCACCACTGAAACGAGCCGTTGTGCCTGAGTGGGTTGCATACAGGACTCTCACTCCGTAGACTGTGGTTTGTATCCCATTTGGAAACTATCATTTAACTGTCTACTTAATATTTTTTATACTCGGTTAACTTATTGTTTTCAGTTTTTCAGTCTTCTGTCGCTATTTGGTTAGCTTTAGACAAGAAAAATACTTGGATAGGTTTAGGCAAGAAAAATACTTGGTTGAGTTTGGGCAACAAACATTACTTGTTTAGGTTTAGGAAAACATTTTGGTTAAATAAGACCCTTTCATAATGTTAAACACTCATTTGAATGGATCACTTCTCCCATTTGAGTATTTTTCTAGTCTTTTTCCCGCTCATTTTTGAGAAACTTCAGTGGGAAATAAAAGGACAGGATAGATACAATTTTATATAAAATGTATTTGATAGTAACAAAGGAGGTGCCAGATCCTATTTTCTTCTAGATTGTTTAGTCCATGTGGTGATATATTACACTGGGTCTAATTTGTCAAAAGTATGATACAAATCAGTCCTATTCTCAAAGTGAAATTTTTAAATTGACAGTTTGGCAGTGAGATTATCAATATGGAAATGATGTCAGAACAAAATTGCGGAACAAAAAAAACCCCATGAAAAATCAAGCCAGAATCATTAGTCTACCAAAGAGAACCGACTGTGCCTTGATAAGTTTTGCTAATTGCATTTAATCTGTCATTAATACAAAGACCGAAGGAATTTGCATTAAAGTATGAAGCCAAGTCTCCAGGGCATGCACACAACAGAAGACAATTACATTTGTTCACAGAGCAGAAAAAAAAAAAAGTGTCTGCTTTCATCTTCGCAGCAGACAGCGTGTCACTGGTGTAAGGACATCAAGGGCAGTGGGACTGAACAGGGTAATCAAAAGGAATCTACAGCAGTAATTAAAATGTCACATGAATGCACAATCACAGGGAACCTGTAAGCTCCACCACACGGCACAGAAATCACCTCTTAAACAGCTTGAAGTCCCCCTAATGTCTCCAACATGATTCCTCCTAACAGTCATCCTGTTAGTTTTAGTTCCAGGGAGGCTGTCTAATGAGGAACGAGACACGTCAACACAGTCTATCTGGTGCTGCCAGTGTCGCACCTTATCTTCCTTATTAACCTTATTTTTTAAGCACAATATGCAATTTCCAGTGTTTAATAATGAAAAACAATAATATGAGGTTTAGCCACAGTATTGCAGTAATTGGCGAAATTAAACTGTTATACAATTTATTTTATTAGCTTGTTTATCAGCTTGTTTCTGCTGTGCAGCTTTTCAACTGAAAGGTGGGTTATTGCACTGCCGATTCACTTTATCAGGCATAAGGCAATCATAAATAACTTTTTTGGGAGTTGTAACTACTGCTATTAATGGTTAATACATAATTTGGTGAGGCTTTTAAGATCAGATGTAAGACATTTTTCATTTGCTGTGACAAATGAAGTGAAGACTGTTTATGAGTGGATTTTGTCTATATGCCCTGTGGTTTCCAGAAGACCAGTGGATGAAGGCCTCTGATGGATCTAAAGAGTTAGCAGTGTGCTTGTGGCTGAAAGCTTGCATGTTTTGAATTCCAAACAGGTGGAGTAGGTCTGGGTGGAGAAAAGGGCAGCATTTGTCCTGTTCTCGTTTCCATCACTGTGGCCTTAATCAAGACCCTTAACCCCAACTGCAGATTAGACTGCATTTACTGGGCAGCCTCCAGGAGTGTGTAACTGCACCGGTGTAATTGTCAACAAGAGACTTCACCAACCACTTGACTAGTTATGTCGCCGACTGCTAAAGCCACTATTTGCCGCTGAGGGGTACCAGTAGACTACTCCATAGGCTGTTTGAAAAGCCAATTACGTCACAACGCTGCGCGAAGGCTGTCCAAATTCAGAGGCTCCTTCAAACGCAGCCCACAAATGCAGCCTGGCCTTCCCTCTTTTCGGAGGACGCACCGCAACTATCCTTCGCGGCCTCCCATATCCAAAGATCCTTTGCGCGCCACTGCTCAGTCCCGAAACAGAAGAGGAAGCAAGAGAAAATGGCGACATCAAGTGGCGCAGACATGACATTCAAATTTAAGTAATGGGTTTATACTTGGTTTTTAGTCATTTGAACATCAAACGCCAGATATGTTAAACTTCAAGGGGCTATAAAACCTCCAGATGTTAACTTTCAGTTAAAATACGTGACGCTGGTGATGCTATGGTAAATATAGTTGTTAGGCTATTCACCAATGGGTTAATGTTTATTTTGTAATGTTAATGATTCAATTTAGATTTGACACATTTTGTTGTTAATTTTTGTACACACACAAATAAATGTACACGTTTGATAGATTTGAACCAAAACAGACTTTAATGCATCTCTTCATTCACAATCGTGGCGTAAGGGTAAGGGGCGGGAACATCTGGTGAGGAAACCGAAATACTCCGAAGGCTAGACCGTCCAATTTAACAACGGTGGACGAGGCTTTCAAAGACCTGTCCGAAGGACCCGGCCCTCGTGGACCGCAAAGGCTAGGCCATTGAAGGCTGCAGCCCCTGAATTTGGACACAGCCAATGACAGGGCTCCGGACTAACTTTTTCTCACCACCGTCCCAGAACACTCCCAAAGACATGACTTTTCATTGTCATGAACTGAATGTAAAGCTTCCCAAAACCAACTTGTTGATTCTTAACTTTGTAATTATCATCTATAGTTTTAGTTAAAAGTATCAGTATCCAGAAAGGAACAGAAAATTCTCAGTCGTGCTGTGGGTTTAGCTGTTAGCTCCATACCTGTCAGCTTTGTTAGCTTCATTAGCCAAACACACCGCACGACTTGGCTGCTAACAACGTAATTCTAGCTGTCCTCCCGCTTATTTGTTGTTCACAATGTAGCATTATCAGTAAAAAAAAAAAAAAGATGCTTCCCGCATCTATTGTAAGTTTATTGCAGCTTTTCAGATTTTAACCCAGGTGTATATTTCATGGGTGTTGTACTGAGTAGGCAGCCACTGACCATAACTAGCACTGTGGAAAGAGAGATAGGCCTAACTATAGTAACAGCATATAAGACAGGGTCCATTGTAGTCAGCTCAGTTCAATTGGGTTAGGGGGCACGCTACTTCATGCACGTTTTCACTATGAATGCATTTGAATATGAAGGGAGTTAAAACTTGACTTGCCACTTGGTTTATTTTATTAGTTTTTAAGTTGATCTTAATACTAATATTTTAACTTTTTGTTAGGTAGAAGCTTTAAAAACAAACAATGGGGGAAAAAAGTACTCATTAAAATCTAGAAACCGTGTTCTTTTTTTTTAATGGCTTGAAAGCGATCTATAATTCACTTATCAAGCACAAATAAAGCCATTAGTTATAACATATAAAGAGTGCCATTTTACAAAGCCAAACATTTTATTCTGAATTAAATGCTCCCATGGCATACTTACATCTCTTTCTAAACATAAGCAGAAGAGGCTTTAGAGCTAAATCAATGTACAGTATCTCACCAGTATGCAGTGGATGTCGTTTCCATCCAGGTCAGCAGGCGGAGCCTGCAGGAGCCTCCAGTCCCGGCCTTTATTGTAGGTGATGTAAGTCTTGACCTGGCTGTCTTGCCTCATGTTAGCGATCAACATGCCTTTAATTCCTGCCACCTGATGGACACAGACACATAAACATGTTGAATCTCAACTTTACCCTCCTAATGCAAACCAGCAGAGAACATTTTATATGTATCCCTCCCAGTTAACCGTTTAGTTTTCTATTGCAGATGAAGAGCATACCCAGTACTCTCATCAGAAAAGGGCATTTTGTGTATTGAGCCAGCACTCTTCACAACACAGTTGAATGTAAATGGTGTGCTTATCCTTCCTAGCTGTGCCTGACAGTCTGGCAGACACCATCAGCAGAGTCGGCTGCATTTTCTTATACGGTGCTAAGTGCTATCTATAATTATATCCTTACACGTCTCAGCAATCCAGACAGCACAACATGATGACCGTTGAGAAGTGACACCTTGTCTGTTTTCACACAATCGATCTGAATCTGCCACACACACACAGACACACACCGAAATGTAAAAACACACTCATACAGACACAAACTTCTCTTCCCAAATCCTCTCTGCTAGCTGTCTCTCAGGGATTAGACATATCCCTCAACTAAACCAAAGCATGATGTGCAATGGAAGGGACAGAGGCCCTCCAAATGGTTGCCACAGTAAGGGACTCCAGTTGAATGTCTTTCCCTCCCCGAAGGGCCTTGTCTGTGTAAGTGGCACTAATAGGCAGTGCATCTGACATTGTCATAGAAACATGGCGCTCGGGATGGATGCAGCTAATGAGGGTCCTCCGTCCCCATCCAACCCAGCCTGTCAATCACTGCAGTAATTTTTCATAGCCTCCGCCTCCTCTATCACCTACACACACAAACACACACAAACACACACACACCTGCATGCAAACAAGAACCATGCGTCCCCAGCAGCATACATTCCTCTCTATCCTTCACTCACACCACCCACACTCTACACTCTTGACGACAAAATGAGGGATGCAGACATACATCTCTTTTTGGTTGCGGCATTAAAGGAATCCTACGGCATTCTGGGAAATTGGCTTGTTTGCCATATTTTAAAGCAGTTTTGCCATTTTCTGAATGGCAAATGAGTAGAAATGAAAAAAGAATAGGGCATGGAGATTGTGCTGCAGCATCTGTTCAAAGACATCGAGCACACAGCTGACTTCTTATAATCTCTGCTAGCATTAGCATTAGAGATTAAGACTGGCAAATTAAAAAATGTTAAACAGAAAAAAAGTTTATTTAATTGTTTTTCCCTCTCATAAGCTTACTATGACATTGGAACAGCATAGTGAAATTATGAGAAAAGTATAAATGCATACAACTTAAACAAAATTAGATGAATCAATCAAATAAAAAATATGGGCCTGATCATATTTAGCAATATACATAGAGAGAATAACAAATAGGAATATGTGAACATAAGTGTGTCATATGTGAAGGTTTCCATCAGAGAAGACGAGGGCATCCCAAGGCTTGCTGATTAAGAGACCGAGTGTGACTCCACACTGAGTTACACTCCGTCGGGGGGTGGGAGGATGTAGGGATTGGAATTGGGCCTTTATTTGGCCCTGAATTCTGTTCTCCAAGTCCAATTATCATACAATAGAGAAACCTCAAATAACACAAACACTGAGTGACTTGGTCAGCATTTACTGCACATGGAACCTCTGCAGGACCCAATTTTTGCATTTCAGACAAATTCTAATCAGTACATTGTCCCCAAAACAAAGTCCTGTGCAGTTATTAAACATAATTGTAGAGCTGCAACTTATGATTATATTCAGTTCAATTGATCCTTCAGTTCCTTTCTACAATTTGTGTTTCAGCTTTAGAAATGTGACCCCTAGCTGACATCTTCAATTCGCTTTTGTTGAACCAACAGTCCAGATCCAAAAGCCATTATCCAAAGATAATGATAAGATAAACAGATTTGAGGAGTAGAAACCAGAGACTGTTTGGGGTTTTCAAAGCGCACATTTGGAGTCTTGTTGGTGTCTACCAAGCCCCCTGGAAGAGGACCAGGCTTTGAGGCCAGTTTGAGTAGTGGCCAAACCGTGTAATTACATCATCATGTGACGCACTGCCACCCAAAAATACTTTTTGCCATAGGCTTACTTAGTGAAACAAGCATCTGTAAAACTGTGGATACATTTTTCTGAGCGTTACCCCACAAAAAGACTTGTTTCACTGTCAGAATTTGAGCCTTTCCATCCAATAAACTATGGAAAGTCGAGAAAAGCCGCATGATTAAATGATCTTTTCCCCATTGAAGTTAGTCGGGCACTAAACCGGGAGTTAGCCAGCTCGGTCAGTGGAAGTCACTAGTGTGCATACTCTATGGATCTACTCTAACACGGAAAATCCAGGTATTTTCATACCTGGGAAGTCAAGCTTTTTTTGCTTCAAAATGGCCGCTGAGCAGCTTTCATAGGAATGAACAGGGCTCCACCTCCAAGGCTGTGTCCACATGTAATATAACGTCATTGATGTCTACCTGATGAATACAAGTCCAATGTTACCTTCCTTTTAGTACACTGTTTTGGTCTCAATCACATTCAAAAGGAAATATCTGACTCTTTAAAGTGCAGCGGTAACTGTACACCCAAATTCTGCGAGCTCTCTTCAAGCATATCTAAAAAATGCATCAGAGGACTGCACAGGACAACTGTAGGGGACCTGGCCTTGTGGCGATGTAGCGGGAGGTAAGGAGACACTGACCAGAGAGACTGACAGCCTGACCACTGCTCTGTGTGCAGGAACAGCCAGTTGTCAGAGCTAACCAGCCATGAGCAGCTGCTGTCTGACTCTCCATAGCTGCACTGGAAACAGAGAGTCTGCTGGAGCTTTGTCATTCAGCAGAACATTCATGGCCCTCTGTAAAAGTTTCTGTGTTACCTTTGTCATAGCTGAATTAGCAGCTTAGAGGGGCCGAGAGGCTCCCCGATGTGTGAATGTCTGTGAGGCAGTGTCAGTAGGTAGCTGTGCTTCATGGGCTCATCAAGAGAAAGAATCCAGTTCAGTGGTGCCTCTACAGCCGTCAAAAGCAAAAGTCTGAGCTGTTGCACCAAAATTGGGGGGAAAAAACAAACAAAAAGTAGAGTGTTAGCAAAAAATAGCCTAACCTCTTTGTTTTACTTTATTATGATAATACTAGGTGTTCTCTTACATGTGAGTGAGACATGAGGTAGTTAGGTACGGTTAGCGATGACAGCAATTTTCACAGTACTCAGCCTGGTTTTCAGCAGCTTGCTAACTGAGTAGCTCTAAGTACAGAGCCCCTGACCCAAAGAACGAGTGAGCAACAGTGCTAGTGACATATTTTTGTTCAGCCGCTAACAAAGCCATTAAAAAGAGCCACTGTGGGAGCAGGACACTCCTGTAGCCGCTAACGTTAGCATGAAGCACACAGCCCTTGAGCCGAAAAGAGCTGCATTGGCAGCGACAGCCTTCTTCTGCAGTTAATGTTAGCATAGCACACCCGGAGTAATTGTCACATGGGGTAGCTTTAGTGCACTGAGGTACGTTTGTGACAACTGTTTACATGATTGTGGCATTTGGGCATTTAACCAAATTATTTCTTTATGTATCTATTAGTCTAAAATACTTGTTGAACGTAGCAAACTAGCCGCTAATACATGGCAATTGAGAGCTATAGGGCAGTCTTGGCCAGGCAGGGCTGAGTGGCTCTGGTGGGAGGACTTTAGGGAGGAGGTGAGATCTTTTTGGTTGGATACTTGCAAAATTTAACTTGCTTTTGATGGTTCCACAAGTCTTACCAACCCTGGCATTGGGACATATGTACTTAGCTGTACTGTACTTTATGAAATTAATATTAAAAAAAAACTACAACTACACATCACCATTGGCTTTGCAAGGTTCAGGATGATTTAAAACAGTAGATTCTGAAATCATCTAAAGAGCAGCTGTGGCTCAGGAGGTAGCGCGGATCGTCCAGCAATTGGAAGTTTGCTGGTTCGAATCCCCGGCTCCACCAGTTGCATGTTGAAGTATCCTTGAGCAAGATACCAAACCCCAAATTGCTCCGAATAAGCAGTTGGCACCTTGCAAGTGTTGTAAAGCGCTTTGAGCAGTCAGGAAAAGTACTCGTAACCATAAAGTTTAAGTTGGTAAGGAGTGAAATATCAATTTGTCTATATTATGCTATTCAGCTTTCATTTCCATGTACCATTTTAATCATTTAGTGTAGGCAACTAATTTCATCATATCGAATTTAAAGCGTACACATGCTCACAAATAAACATGTGCTGCCAACTGTTACAGTAGGCTTGTAAAATAGGCCAGTGTCTTATAGTGTAGAGCTAAATGTTTTTGCTCAGTCTTTTCCAGTCACTTACGCCCTTTCCAAATGAATCCTCCGTGCCACTCACTCTGGAAGTGCCGCCATGTGAAAAAGAACAGCAGTCTTGCAAACAGAATATTCCAGCCGAGAGTACTTATAATAGTGATCATTTTGTTTTGCCAATATTTTTTGTGGCGTATTCAGAAACTGCATGCTTGGGACTGCAGTGTTTTTCTCCAAGATCATCATTCCCCAATAACGGCCCCTGTGGCAGCTCTGCTGTGTTGTTGACTGAGGACCCTGGTGGCGGCTCTGATATGGAGTTAAGCAATGGCCCCAGGGGTGGCTCTGCTGTGGAGCTGACTGACGGCCCCGGTGGTGGTTCTGCTGTGGAGTTAACCAATGGCCTTGGTGGTGGCTTTCAGAGAGTTGATGGCCTTTGCGGCGGCTCTGCCGTGGAATTACCTTGGCTAGCTATTCCAGAGCTGCTCCCAGCAAACAACCGCAAACACATTCTCTTGGCTACTGGCTGGAAGGCGGATATTGTCTAACAATTTGAGTTTTGCTTTCTGTTTCTTTTTAAGGCCTTGAAAGGCAACATGTCACCACATATCAGCTCTTTATTAAACTGGTCACAGAGTCACTATTCAACACGCTTTAGTGTTTGTATAATGCTCCAAGTTCCCTGGGTAAACACTCAATTTATGAAAACTGCTTTCAGTTTCAGTGCTCCACACACTTGGAACATTTTACAATGTACATTTAAACTAGATACAGTTATACCTATAGGTCAGTTTAAGACTTTGATTTCAAACTACTCGGCATTTGAATGTAACTGTTTTTCACTACGCGCTCTCCTGTATGGTTGTCTGCCATTTATCTTTTATACACCTTAGTTTTATTTGTATTTTGTCATGTTCATTTATAAAGGTTGAATGATGAACCAATTATCTATAGCTGCTTACTGTAGAACAGCTTGATAGTAAGCTAGCAAGGACCCCCCCGTCTCCCTGCAAACTCCACCTATGAAGCAAAGTCACCTAATGATGGCCCTCATTGAGGCAAACATGCACAAAAGGAACACATTTATCATATATCATGGTTATTAGGCACTAATATTTCCCTATTGAACAGGTTATGAAAGGTTTACACCACCCCTCTCAATCTAATTTGAGGCATTTATCTTCTGATTGGGCTGTTAATCTAATTAGTAGAATTTAGGTCTCATCTAAATGCAGCTACTAAGCTAAATGACACAAAAAGAAGCTTAAAAGATTTACAGAGCTGGGGCTGACCAGAGTTGAAGGCATTTTCTGAATTATGGTCATTACAATCGATCCCGTTTATATAACAGATAGTAATCTGATCCATTGTTAATATTAAACATATTGATTTGACATTTGTTGATTTGAGTGAAAGCCACTGTGAATTTACTTTAAAAACCCAGAAAGCTTTGCTATAGATCTGAACAGACACCTAATTGAAATCTACATTGACAACTCAACCCCTAACCTCCGTCTGAAAGCACTCTGCATGCTGCTGTTGTGGTAGTGAGCAGCATTTCATTTAAGAGGTTGGTAAGGCATATATCAAGGTCCTCATTTAGTAGCTATAGTTAATAGCTAATAAGGCCCTTTACATCCTTATAAGAGGCTTACTGACATTGACAAGCCTGTTAAAAATGGCATCATAAACATGTTTTTTTTTGTTTTATTGTTATAACAGTGTTTAAGTGCAAATAAAGTGCATAATGAAGAGTTTATTAACCTTCACTTTAAATCTGGTAACTGCAAAACCATAATTAACTGTTAATGAATACATGATCAATTATGTTTAAATCTTATCAAAGATTAGAAAAAGCATAGAAAAGGTTTAACAATGACATAACAGCTAAATACTGTAAGTTAAACTCAATAAATAAATGTTTGTAATATTAAAACAATCATAAGAAACTTTTATGAATGTTCTTAGGCAGTTATAAACTGTTAATGTTCTTAGAAGTACTTAAAGTTGCCTTATCGTATAATAACAGTGTTTATCACGGTTAATGATTGTTATTATCATTAACAGTGTTTATCACGGTTAATGATTGTTATTATCATTATTAACAATTTTATGTATAGTCTTATTAACGTCAAAAAGCACTTACTATATCACTCTTTTTACAAGGACCTTGATATAAAGCATTAAAAGAGAGCTTGATTTTCATGTTCTTTTTTTGTGAACTTAATGATCACATGAGACAAGAAAAGCCCATGTGTCTGTTTCAAAATGTTCAACAGATTAAAACATGGCTGCAAATACTAATACATGCCAAGATGAAAACACTTCTGTTCAGTGAAGATTGAGCATCTTTATTGAACAGCAGGGAGTCACCAATGATTTAATGTGAAGCACTTAAGTATTCTATGATATATTATATGGCTCATTTGTTGGATCACAGCTTTGTGGGTTTAACCGTGCTTGCAGAAAAAAACATGACGGGCCACATCATCATGATTATTTGTATTATTCTGACAATCTAATACTCTCCACTGACATCAATCCACTTCATGTCTTCCATCAATCATTCCGGGCTGTTTGTGGCAAGGTGTGAGAGAGATTAATGAGTTTTGGTGCAGTGAACCCAAGCCAATCAGAGTGATAATTGTCAGAGAGCCACCTGCTAAACCACCTCTTAGATTGAAGGGGAATATAGCGGGTGATGTTGAGCCCTGGTGTCGACAGAGAATTAGTTTGCACAACAAAAGCTCATGATTACAGAAATCGCCCTTATCCAATCTGATTGACAATAAAATAATCTGTCTAATTTGGAAAATAATTGGCCAATTTTCTGTGTGGAAGTAGGATAATTGATTTCAGGCTGGATGATACAAAACAAGAGGCCCTTGGGAAGAAGCATGACTTCTAAGTGGAAGAAAAAAAAAAACTTTCATATACTTTTCTGTTTCCCTTCTGGTGTGACTGGAGCTGCATCTTCTCTCTGGAACATTAGGTCCGTGAAGTGCAGTTTGTCAGGGTCCAACAACAATAAATGGGATGAGTCCACAGCATACATCTTCCCTTGTGTAATTGCTCTGATTTATCAGAGACAGCAGTGTATCATCTATCTCTTGTTCTGATCAAGAACGGACTTGTGACCGTGTGACAAATGTAATTAAAACGCCATCTCATGCTGCATGGCAGAATGCCTTAAGTACAGCTGCATAGTAATAGAAGCCACACTCAGACACACACACACACACACACACACACACACACACACACACACACACACCACATACGGTGAAGGAAAAGTAATGGCATTGTTAATTACCACACCACTGCCACTGCTGCTGGCCAATATCTCACTTCCTTCACTCTCTCAGTCACACCTGCCAGTGTAGGAGTGATAAACTGGGTGCAACAGGGAGTGGAGAAGAAGGGAATTCTTCTTTCCTGCTATGAATGCTAATGCAAACACATACAGTAGCTAGCCTGTGAGCTAACAAGGTCATTACAAGTCCAGAGGTGCATGGGAGTGAGCCCCATTAAGCATGTTCTTCATACTGTATACAGTATGTCTGCTGTCAGGAAGATGGACGACCACAGCCTGTTATGCAAAACCATCCATATAAGACAAGTAACTGTGACACAGACTGCCACAGCCAGTCTGTGTATGTGTGTGGAAAGCAAACAATGCTAACTGACTATAGCCATTTCCATGTGACAGAGCTGCACTGGTTGATATTTTTATGTTATGAGTAGATTAAATGACTACAGATGTTTCTCCTTCCAGATGACGCCATTGTCGCGGCATTAAAGGGGAATTTTGCATTAGCTGCAGTGCACACCGACATCCACCAGGTGGCACATGTGAGCAGTCCAGACTACAGAGTTTCTCTCTCCTCCCTCTGGAACCAGACACTGTTTTATTTCCTTACTGACTCTGTATCTACAGAGCCCCCGGAGAACTGGATATGGAAATCACACAGATATTGCCCTCTTCTCATTAATCAGCACGGCACAGCTACTGACAGTCCTATCTTTCTACATGGAGTTTGCCTTCGATAGTGATCAATAAACATTAAAGATGATGACAACTCCGTTTGACTGTATATGAGCAAAATGCTCTATTTAACTGGACCCAGTGTCACTGTGGTAACGCAGCCGCAAACGGGTCATATGAAAGGAGAAACATCTGTATGTGTAATGTGAAATGAGTAGCTAATAGTGTCAGGTCCACAGAGAATTATCATCTGACTCTGCAGTGTTTTTTTTTTAGCATCATTCAGCTCAGTGTTTTGGTTTCTAGGCTGCAACTTTACTGTCACAGTTTACTCTCGTCAAATAAATTTTCAGCTGTGTGAGGTTAGGGTTAGGCCAATATAAACATTTTTAAACTGATTTGATATGGGGCCATATATGAGACTGGACAGTTAGTGCCAAATTTTAACACTAGGTGTCGCATTTGATTCCAAGTGAAACATAATGAAATAAAATAAGACTGCGGCCTAGTATGGGAAAAGATGGCGGGAGCTACATTTCAAGTGTATATGGGAACCTTGCAAGTTAATGAGTTTTTCACAACATGTTGCTGCAGGGCTTAATTAGGACCGGCACCTATTTGATAGGATTCGGCACCTTGTCACTATCAAATAAGTTTTGTATAATACTGAATGTTATCTTTCATGGTCTTCATTTATGTCATACTTAAGTTTCTCAAAAGTCACTTGTTTGCCCATTTTAGAGGCGTTTAAATCTGATTTTTTTTTTAAAAGATAGAGGGAGCATGTCACACAGTGACGCCTGAAGTGTAATTAAAGCTGTGAGTTTAGTGCACGAAACACAAGCTAAACTGGCATGTGGTTCATGCTTTTCAATGTCTAAACACTCTGGCATATGATTACTGTCAACCCCACAAGTGGGCATTTGTGCTGTGAAATGATTAACTGAGTAGGTTAGTTGTAGTTGTTTGTAGATGTTTAGGCCCTAATTCCTTTTCCCCCATTGTAGCAGTCCACAAACTGGAGAGACAAGTCTACAGGGGGGAGAAGGGACAGTCAAGGAGAGACAGAGAAAAAGAGGGGGAGAGCGTATGTGCAATCAGTAACGTCAGCTCTTAATCAGGATGTAGGATCTCCCAGATTGGAACCAGCACCTATTTGATAGGATCCAGCAAGTCCTTTGTCACTATCAAATAAATGCTGTTTAATATTTAATGTTATCTGTCCTGTCCTCCTTTTATTTCCCACTGAAGTTTCTCAAAAATTGCTGTCTGTTTTGCAGGCATTTTAAATCTGATTTTAAAAAGAAAGGAAGCAGTCATGTCATGCAGTGACACCAGAAGGGTTATTAAAGCTCTTGTTTTTAAAGCTCAGGTTTTGTACATGAAACGTGAGCTAAGATGTCATGCAGTTTATGCTTCTTAGTGTCTAAATTCTTTGGCATATTATCACTGTAAACTGTAAGCAATTGTAGCAGTCCACAAACAGGGGAGACGAGTCGACAGGAGGGTGAAGGGACCGAAAGGGAGAGACAGAGAAAAAGAGGAGAGTGTGTGCAAACAGTAACGTTAATCACGTTACTAAACACCTCTCCCTGCTGATTTTGAGTGATTATGTTGAATACTCTGTTTAATAAATGTAAATAAATAATGCTCAGTTTGTAACAACAGTTTTAGTTTTGTTAATAGCTAGCCCGAAGCGTTGTCCAATGTGCTGCAGGCACTGTGGATTTTTGATGTGTTTCCGTCACTCTTTTAGTCACCCTGACCCACCAGAACAGCACCCTGTCTGTGTTCAGGGACCTTCTGATTTACAGATTAGGCACTGTGTCGCTGCAAATGTTTTAAAAAAAAAAACTTTTTTAAGAAATAAAAGTTTTCTGTCTTCTGAGACAGCATTCACAGCGGGGAGTAATTTGGGCAGAGGGGAGCTAATAAAAACATGGCCTCGTACTAAAGTTTTGTTGTGTAACATAGACAGCATAACCTGCACCAACTGGTTACTGGATGTCGGTCGGAGTGGTATAGCGGCACTATATGCACAGAAAAGGCTCTACTTCTTAAGGAGACTAAATAAAGTTCAATTCCCATGTCATGTTCTTGTCAACTTTACAGAGGAGCAATAGAAGCATCTTGACTGTGGACATCACAAACTAGCATGGTTTGTGCACGGTCCAGAACAAAGGGTCTACAGAGGTTATTTAAAACCATGAAAACATCATTGGTACCGTCTACAGAGCATCAGTGATGTCGATGAAGTGAGATGCCTGCACAAAGCCCAAAGGAAACTAAAAGACAGCAGTGACCCCCGAAGTCTGTTCACCCTGTTGACATCTACCAAGCGTTAAACAAGTATTTGCTGCCGTAGCCTACTCCCAGGCTACAGAGCACCGTCTTTCTTCAGGCTGTAAGACTCATTAGCTCAACTCAAAGGGACTACAACTTGTATTGTATTGTAGAATGGCAAATGCATTAACCTTTAACTTAAACTCTTAACTTTAGTACATCACAACAGAATGTAGGGAGGCACACACAGTTGTTCTGAGCTAAGCGGCTATCCCAGGGCTGCTGCCGACTATAGCCACAGACTGCTAGCTCTTTCCACCTACACCTGACAAATGCTGGTTCAGTCAGTCAGCATAAAATCAAACCAGTGTAACCTTGTGTACAGGACCTGACTGGCGAAACCATGAGTCTATACCCAACCCTAGTGTGAGGTTGAAATATTTGTTCCCAGGATGAATACTGCAGGGTTTTTAGAAGCTAGAAAGTTCCGCAGCAGCAGAATTGTTGGGTCACAGCAGGGTTTCGAATAACAACCTTTACTGATGCACCCATCTGAGATACTGGAGTGTAATTTTGTGCAATAGGACATACTGTAAAAACCAGAATATATAATGTTTAACCATGAGCTTTTACGAAAACCTTTTGCTCTATTGTGTGTTGGTACATGCATGTTTCTGTACTTTTAAGCAGTTCTCTGTAGTGAGGAAGCCATAGTCCCTGGAGTTTTCCTTCTAACTTTGAATCAGTCAATGAAAACCTCACTGTACAGTATGTGTCCCTCCAGGGAAAGCATTTTCATCAAGTGCCTACCTCATAGAGGTCCAGCATCTGGTTCCCTCCAATGCCCCTAGTGGTCTTGACATTTTCCATGGCCAAAGTGAAGTAGATCCCTCTGGTGTCGGACAAGTAGAGGTTATAGGTGTCGTTCTGGTTCCACTCCTGCACCGCCGCAAATACCTGTTTCTCATCAGTACTGACAATGTGTAAATCCTATCAGGGAGCAGGGAGAGATTAAGAGGAGTTATGACCAGAGGCGGAGAAGTGACGGATTAGAACATGCTGACCCCATGGGACTGGTCATAAGATCAATGTTGTGTTGTGAATATAAATGGTTGACAACATACTGCAAAATGAAGCTCACTCAGGGGCTCGCTCCGAGTGTGGCACCACTATTACAAGTATGACTTGAAAAAGGACAGTGTGCCAGCTTTAAAAGGGAAATAAACTGAAATGTATGACTTACAACAAGCTGTATAAAGCCACAGGCATGTCACCCTCTTTTTTTTTACAGTTCACAGCGTCAAATTTAAAAGCATTTAGGAATAGGAATGGAAAGTCTATGATTAATTTATTCTGTGACGTTCTCGAATTAAAACAGATTTTTATGATTCATGCAAGTAAAACGGTGAAAACACTTACCTTAGGCAGGGAATATTTGGGAAGTTTGGTTTGTATAAAGGACTCCCTCTTGTAGGACACATAATAGGTGGCTCGTCCTGATGTAGGAACCTACAATACATGAAGTACAATTAATTTTATGTATTCAATATAACATACAGTGTTCCTTTCTTTTACCTGGAGCTTTGGTTTTATTCTATGGCCCTGAGCGCAGACGTCGGCCAATGTTGGAGTCTCAGCGGCTCTAGTTTCTGCGATGCAAATGCTGCTGTATCGTAACTACGGCCTATGTATCTGCAGTCCTTTTTTGAATGAGGAATACAATCTACTGCTACCTTGTGGTATGGAGAATTACTTTCTCTCACACAGGAGCAGAATATACAAGCTAGTTGGCCGTCAGCTGTAGTCTTTGCCGTATGTTCAAGTGCAACTTTTTGGGCGATAACAATGCGACTTGAGAAGCAGTAACAGTCACCACCTGTTCTTTGATGACAGTGAGCTGTTTCTGAACCCTCAGCATTTTTACACACATTTTAATTCTCTTTCATTCGCACTCTTTCTCTTGGAACTGCTGTGATGGAGCTCCGCTGCTAAACAAAAGCAGCAGACACCTTGGATCATGGCCTCATGTGTAACCTCTTTACTGACACCGTATCATGTTTTCTCCAATCATTTAAGTGTGGGGATGGGGGGTGAAAGCTCACATCAATCTCTCCCTCTTTCTCTCTCTCTCTCCCCCTCTCTCTCTCTTTGTCCTGGGTTAGGGTTAGGGAACTGCTGGATAGATAGATAGGTAGATAGATATGTAGGGTTCTCTAAAAATGTGTAAAAACATTCATTTTTATTTTACTGTGTTTCTGTAATCTTAGTGATGGCAAAAACATAGCTTTCCCTTTTATACTGCTTCTAGAACACAGAGTAGAGTAGGACTCCATTTCCCAGAATCCTCTGTTTCTTTTCTGTTTGTGTGATAGTCTTATAGTATGTCATAGTCATATTCTATGGTCTTTAAAATTGATAAAGGTTAAGTTTTTCCTGGTTAATGAAAACTATTCTTTTCGCGGGAGGAAGTATCCCAGAATTCCCAGGGGCAGAGGAGAGCTGCCTGTGTTTTTTCCTCGGCAGAGAGAGAAAAGTCAATTTTTGGAGACTCGAACTTAATGTTGGCCCAGATATTGAACTGCCCAGAGAGACTTAATCGTTCAGAGTATTCTTTTCACGTATCTCAGTCGACTGTGAAAGTGTGGACGACGGTGAAGTTATTTTTTTTCTCGAGCCGCAACAGCGCGGTCTCCGCCATTAGCTCACACATTAGCTCTGTTAGCGAGTTAGCTCGGTCGCCGAGGACCAGCCTGCTTCACAACACGGACACAAGGAAGTTTCCACTCAACATCCGTGTGGGTCGAGAGGACGGAGCGGAGCGTGGACGAGGTGACGGCAGATAACCAGGACGTGTCGGACGGTAGCCTGGGCTACGGGAGTCGTCACAGGGCTTGTCTGGACATCGCTCTACTGCCTGGCGGGCTAACGCCATATTGCATCTACATCAGGAGGTTGCGTGAGTACTTGACATTGGAGCGGGACTGTGTTAAAGCAGACTGTGTGAACTGTCCGGGTTTCAAGGTTTAACTTCCTATGACTGGATAAACTTTCATGGGCCCCAACGGTTAGGGAAATTATCCAAGCGCTTGGGTTAGGTTTTTCATGGTATCATTATCATCTATCTTTATTTCTATGTGAACTGTGAAAATACATTGGTACAGGTCTGGGTACTATTACTGTGTTTGAGTACACAAAAGCACTCTGGTTTGATATTTCTATTTCATGTTATTGGTGTCATATGTTGAACATTCAAGAGGTGTGAATAGAGTTAAAATATTAAGAACACATCTAATTATTTCATAAGTGAATGGTTTATTAAAGGAGAACCACAATTTGATTTAGTTTACAAATAAGCTAAAGATCTCATAGGTTTATTTTCATTAAAAAGGTTGAGTTTGAGCTCAAATTAAAACCTATCATTTCATCGATGTGAAGGAACAGTAAGGGTTAAAAGTGTACTCAATTGAGGGGAAATTATATCTTTTGATGTAAAATTATGCAATTCATTATTGGTTTGTTGAAGAAAACTTAAACTGTTCTTTTGATCTAAAAGGGTAAGAGGAAGAGCATTTTGATGCTTCAGGTAATAACTGTCTTGATTCAAAGCATACAAGTGTTTTGTTTGTTGTTTTCTATTTTCTTATCCATCTCTGAAACATTTCTCTTTTAAAGGTATTCTAAAAATCTAAAAGGTTTAAACAAAATAAATGTTTGTGGTCTACCTTTACATATTGTTGTTTAACATTCTTTTAGAGTAAACTGGATCTATTTTAGTTCTGAGGACTTACATAATTTTGCTAGAACATAGCATAGTAAGTTTTCAGTGGAGGCGCCGCGCTAGTTATATGCTATTTCCCTTTTTCTCACTCAAGTGATAAAGTCCCTAGCTCAATTCGGTAGAGAAGAAACACAGCGAATTCACCATCTTTAGCTGAGAACCTAGGACCTGTTTTATTCTTATTGGGTGTGACCTCAGTGTAGATTGTAAACACTAAGGAAAAATGGGTTACAGATAATAGATAGATAGATAGATCTTTATTTATTGGATTTTTTTTTACTTTTGGCCATTTATAGCAAACTCTTGGCTTGCATTCAGAAGATACTGCCCTATCTAGGTGTCGATGCACTTGGTGGTTTCAAAGTGGACTTTGGTAAATATCTTGTAGGACAATCAATAGTCTCATTATTCTTTGTCAAGATAAATCTTTAGGTTGCCCAACCAAGCTTCATCTGCCATTGGGGGGGGGGGGGATAGAGTTGTCTGTAATGGTCTACACTCCAAGCTATTGGTTGTTGGCTTATGCAGCAAGAAAACACAGGGTGGGTGGAAGTTGGAAATTGTCATTAGCCTCAAGGCCACAGAAGCCAAGCTCTTTACACACACATAGAAACACAAAGAATAAAGAGTGCAGCTCCATAACCCAATTTTCACTCTTATCAACAATGACATGAAATTCATTAGAGAAAAACCTTCAAATCAAACTTCTGGCTCTCCACTGAAGAGAAGTGATATCAGTATTAATGTTGTATGACAGGACTGATTCTTTTACTGATCTTGTAAGTGCTCTGAATGGCTCAGAGGAGAGAAAACAAGCTCTGAGAGGAGATGTAGTGGGCTAGCACTGCAGAGCAGTCCCACATGCAATTGAGTGAAGGAGCAGGAGATCGATGGATGGGTAACCAGAGGCGGTTTGAACTTTAAGAGGAATTGGTGTGATTGATTTTTTTTTCCTCCAATCCCTTTCAGGATCTTTCGTCTGTGACGTATACGTGTTAAAACGTAGAGGTGCTTGAATTGAGGGGGAGGTTTAGGTTGAGTGCTTGTGAGTTTACTTGAAAGACTTGAGAGAGGTCAAACAGGATTGAAGGTTCTTTGCAGAACAACTCTATTTCTTTGTGTAATGTGCTGCCAAGGCTAGTACGGCTTCCAGAGAAAGGTCTTGCCTGTAGGTAGCTCAGGTATGTAAGAAGCTGAGAAATCCCTCTTCTCTCCTGAATAAAACATTTAGTGGGATCAAAAAGCTGGAAGAGCATGGTTACAACTACTACTACAAATGTTACAACTGGAAATAATTTTATAACCATTACTGTTAAGTATACTATCCCAAATATATTATTGAAAATTTCATTTACAAAAACACATTTGTAAAGCACATTTAGTACAGTAGAGTGATTCAGGGTTACAAGGTTTCTGCAAGCTGACGTCAGACTGTGTGTTGGACTGTAGAGAGTCCAAGGGATCATGGTGTGGAGGATTTTATAAATGATGGTTACCAGGTTGTTGTAAAAGGGGAGGTTTTTGGAGGACATGGGTCATCTAGTCTCACGAGCAAGAGAGTGCTGAATAAGTCAAAGAGCAGTTCTGAAAATAGTGAAGCTTATCTGAAGACTGTTGGAGGTCACAGGGCCAGCAGTTGCATACTCTAGCTTGTGTTGGTTCTATAGCCACCTTGGAAGAAGATATACTTAGAAAAGGTGAAGGAGAAAACATAACCAGATATGTTTTTCCCCTAAACACAGGTCATGAAAATACCGTTAACAGACATCAAGCATCACAACGGTTGTTGGAGGTAAATTTAAATAAAATTGGTATTATTGTGAACTGGCCATGTAATTACGCTGACTTTAACTGCTGACTTTTAAATGTATGAAACCTCATTTACACAGTGTCAAAGAGAATAATATTCACACTGTAGAGGAAATTAAAATACAACCCATAAATTGCATAAATTGAATTCAGGACATTACCATTTCAGATTTTTCTGTTGCACAAATCATGATTAATACGACACCGGGCAGTAGCTGGGACGAATAATAACACTAGTGTGGCCTAAAAAACAAAGCACAAATGTTCAGTTGGGGTAGGACTAAAGGGATTTTTACATGTTTTCTGTGTGCCATTCCCAATCATATAGTGCATAATGGAACTTGTGCGTAGAAGGTTGAGTTGAAAATAGAATTCTAGCTAAAGAGGCTCAGCTCAAGCAATATTTATAAAAGACGTTTAATAAAATGTTTAATAAAAAATTGAAATGTGAAAACGCTTGTGTCGAACAAAACCTACTAACAGAAACACCCAACTCTCAACTCAGAGCAGCCATTAGCCTCTTTTAGCTCTTTTAGCTCATTGTCTTGGTTTTCTGGTCAAGAAATAGCGCATATTGTCTCACTGTTCTCAAGAACGTCCATAGATATCCATACCTTTTTTAGCAAACAGGCTGCGACATGTCACACAAAACAGCAGAAAGTCAACTGAAAAATGTCAGTAAATACTTCTCCATATATGCCCCATATATTTTCTGTGAAGCTAGTGGAGCAAATCAATGATGACAGACCAGTAAATACTGAAATGAAATGTTTATGTCTAATGTTTAGGTAGGACTCTATTTGCTAATATGTCGGTTGGTCATAGCTTGTGTTTCTGTGACTTTGTTTAGTCTTTCTACCCTACATAGTTCATAAGTAGCTTCACAAAGCATACACAATCAAGACACAAATCATGAGAAATAACACAATACTTATTATCCACACCTACAACAGCTAAGCTAGCTGTAATGGTCCCCCATTAAATGAGATACATTTTCACATTGATAATGTCTAGCCTAAAATAGTCCATATACAAGGCAGAAATAGAGGTGTGGGACTTCTTCATTTCTAAGATGCATCGCAATGCAGACGTGAAGGGCTCTGCATTGACGCAGTGACAGAACACCATCAGAAGTTTGCAGGCTACACAAGATTGTAGTCCACTAATGCTCGATTGTTGATTTTCTGACCTCTGTTGAACAATAAAGTTGTGAAGTGACATTGCAACGTCGCTCTCTTGCATTGAATTGCAGATAACATTACACTAAGGGCAATGTGGTGGAGGAAGGCAAAGGTCAGCAGGGAGTGATAAATGACTGCACCAATTATGTTGAAAGTGGCCATCTAGATACATTTCAGATTTTATTTACTAACTTGGAAGCACAAACCGGACAAGATGCACAGTGTGTTTAACATCTGCCTCACAACAATTACATACAATAATACAGTAACACAACACAATTTTGGAACCACATTAGTTGTTTTCACCCTGAGCTAATGACCAAAAAGAAAGAAAATGAGCAGAGCTAATCAGCAAAGAACTGAGGAGGCGCTGTGAACTCCACTGTCCAGCTCTATAGAGGTGTGTGCAGCAGTCATGTTAGTGATTGTCACATTCAGGAAGTGCCCCGTTTTAGAGCTGCTATGTGAAAACTGAACATTTTTGTTGATTACAGCGCAGGTGTAATGAACTGCAGACTTATTTATGTTTTTGTTTTTTAATGTTTATTTACTGAGGTGGGTATAACAGACACTGGTATTGAAAAGACTGTAGTAGTCTGATTCTTGAAAAAGGAGCTTTGTTAAATCAAAAGGGAGTTGAGATTTATCTGACTGCTTGTGTTAACTGATAAAAGTAACCACGTGGCGTTATAGAGAAAATTGAGGATGGGCTACATTGTGGTGCTTTGAGACATGTTGACAGGTGAATGTAATCAATTCAAATCGTGAGGCTGGTGCAGATTCATTCCTCTACATAGTAAGTGGGGCTGACTGAATGAGAGTCCTACCTGTATGAATATATAGTCATCTTGAACCACCAAAGAGCTGATGTCGATGTATCCAGGGAATGGATAGTTCCTGTTCGCTTCTGTGCACATCTGAGCTCTGCATGTGACATACTGCACATCTGTCACAGAGGAAGACACACTGAATGCATGACAGGTTCATAACTGCTAATTTGAGAATAGTTATTATAGTACATCATAATATACTGTATAGAGCTGTGGGATACCTTTTCTGTGACAAGCAACAAATTGAGGGCATCTTTGAATGGTAGCTGTTTTTCACAACTAACCTATAGATAGTTAGTAGCTTTCAAAAGATATACTTTATACTTGACAGTCTGACATTTTCTCGGACTAATTTGCATCTCTTTTATTCTTATCATGTGTAGAAACCACAAACAAGCATCTCCGCCTGTCAATCATACCACAGTTCTATGAGAAAAAAGCAATGCTTATAACTCAGAGTAATGCTACTCTGACATCACAGGCAGGCATTAACAATTTCACCTATGTCACCTATGGAACACCCTGGTGGTACTGCCATTCGGAGTTATAGAGCTGACATTCAGCGAGTGAAAGGAAGAAGAAGAAAGGCCACAATAATCAAGAATCATGCACTGGGTTTATTGGTAGGGCGAGCCGGGGCTGTTTCCCCGGGGATGCCGTCATTTCTCTAGAAGGAATTCATTCCTATAGAGACCTCTTCATTACTCCCCTTTGATGTTTATGTGTGTGCAGGAGACACTCACTTCCATCTGGTGTATGAGCCTCCATGTGGACCAGATCTGGCTCCTTGTCGAGGCCCGAGACAGACCTTGGAGAGAATGACAGACCGTGGAAGAATACATTATCTGAATGACAATGAATAGAACGGAATGTAAATGAAAAAAAGAAGAAAGAGAGCAAAGGAATTCTGCTCCAGTGAGACCTGTTTTGTTAACTTAGTAAGGAAAATACAGGAGTTTCCCCCATATTCTAAATGCCACATCCATAGCAACTCTGGGCTGAAATACAAATAAATACAAAAACAGTCTAATCAGTGACTGCATGTTGCAGGGTCACCACACTGTCTGCCTGTGAGTATATCTCTGGGTGAAATCTTGCTTTCTTGCTCATTTCACTGCTGTGGATTAGACTGGATGGACGCAGCTTTCCCATTGCGGCAGTATTTCATATCCCTTGGAGGCTGATGAAGCCATTGTCTAAATGCAGCCAACTGGAGGGTTGCCTAGCCATTGCTAGAGGCCCATCCAGTGTTTAGATGTCCTTGAAGGGGCTTTGGCGGTAAAGGGCAAAGCCATGCGATGGATTGTGAACATTATTTAGGATTATACCACAATGGCACGGGAAGCAGCTCCAGATTTATGCAAGTTACAATGGATGTAGCCAACGGCAAACCCAGGCACACCCCAGTCACCTCAGAGAGGGGGTGAGGCGCGATGAGCTGGAATAGATCCGGGCCTACGTTTGTGATGAGTGTGCACTTTCAGACATAGTAGGTACACTGCAGGGGGAGTGAGCGGCAGACGTGAACGGATGAGAAGTGACAGGGACGTCCCGGATCCATTATTAGTCATTGCCCCTCATACTGTACGTAAGCCTCTGCATCTGTAAAAAAAACCAGCCCCCTCTCCTTCTGCGACTGATGTAAAAATAGTAATTGTGTTATTTATGTGCAATGTGCCTGATATGAGCAGGGCGAGTGTGTGAGAGATGAAGTGCAATGCGACATGTCCTCGGACGCTGAATGCAAAGCGCGTTCCGAAAGGAGGATATTAATCTCTGCCTGATTGTATCAAGCGGTGCAAAATGTGCAGAATTTCAGCAGCACCACCAGTCAGTCACACACCTTGTTCCAAGCCATCAATATCACTTGCTCAGTCGCACAGAACACAAGCAACAGTTTCTGCATTCCTGAGTAAACCAAACTTTCGAGAAGAGGAATGGAGCAGAATAAAAAAAGAAAGCAGAGACATGGAAAAGGATGACTCACCAGTAGAATCTGTTTGGCGTGACATGTTCATGGATGAGCTGCCATTTTCTCCCAAAGTCCACAGAGCTGTACAACTGTGGAGATATTAGAGAAGAGGAAAATACCCTTGTTAGCAAGAGGAAAGCATGTTTCTGCAGTGGTCCAGCTTCTAATTAGACTGGCTGATTTAAAAGTTGTAACAGTGACGAGTGAGTGTGAGACATGGCTGGATAATTCTAGGGTGGAGGTTAGTCCAGGGCTATAAAGCATTATCGGCAGAGCTAGGCTGACACGGCGCTGAACGGCTATCATCATTACCAACTGGCCATTTAAGCTAACGTATTGTCAGAGATATAGGCATCTCTATTCCACTCCCCCCTTACAAATTAGAGCTATAGGTTTTCGAAAAAGCACTTTATGGAAATAACACATTAAAACTGAAATAGACATGACATTAATGTGGCCACTTTTAGCTTTATCAGCAAGTAATTCAGTTTGATTCAGTAGGAATTAGTCTGCTGTTGTGTTAAAAACAAATGTTGAAGATGAAATTGGTTCTTTAGCGCCCAATAAAAACCCAACAGTCCTACGGAATGAGTGCACATGAATCCGAGGAATAATGTATAGCTCAGTTGACGTGAAGGTGAACAGTATGTAGCCAGTGGCCCAATTCACTAGCAATGTACTGATTACATTTTCTGGTGCGCGGGTGAACAATTATTAACCCAGGTGCATTTCCCAACAGTGTATTGATTTGATTGATGTTGCTCACACATGCTCCTTAATACCTCACCGTGTCCGTGCATTGTTGTTTCCTCGCAGCGCAGTGAGTTGGTGGCCCCAGATGAGCTCTATGTTAATGTTCCTACTTGTTGCCTTTTATCACAGCAAATCTGACACTCACTCTGATAAAAGGATGCACATTTGTCAGCCACCGCAAATTTATTTGTCAGCTTCGCAGGGAAAAATCTATCTATGTCAGCAAGAGTGTTTTCCATTTAAAAATGACATTACCGGTGTGCCCTACACTGGCAGATGGTAGCAATAGCTTTTAATTTGAAATTGCTGGTATTCTTTGGACTTTACATGTGGATGTCAAACTGGATCAAATAATTATTATTCCAACATTTAATCAGCACCTGAAGGCCATGTGTCTGGAGTGCTTGACAATGATAAGCAAATGATAAGCGATGGGATGTGACCACAGCATCTAGTGTCCTGTATGTGGTTAAGGTGGATCTAGTGTTAGCTGTGAGCAAACATTTTTCTAACCTTTATGGAGTTGAAAAGAGTCTAATATGAAGTCCCTATAGGCATCTGTTCTACAAAATATTAGATTTCTGAATCTTCCAACTTCAGTAAAGAAAGGTTCCCACCGGAGTCTTTGTGTCGGTGTTACAGCGCGGCAGGCAGGGTCCATCATCACTTTGGACAGTGACATATGATGCCAGCGGGCAGGCTGAGCCTCTCCTCTCTCCATTCATCAGTTCAATGACATCTTAAATTTTAAAGCTTCTGAGCTGTCACAAAGTAAGCTTCATAGTTTCCCACTCAATACGATAAATCAAAAGTGCAGCCAGCCAGCTGCCACGCCACCGATGGAGCCGGTGACAGCTGAGGGTGCCGACAAAGGACAGCAGCTCGAAGGGTGATTGAGGAAATACAGAGCAGTGCACGTTAGTTAAATGCTTCTTTTCGCACAGATGGTAGGTTTAGAAAAGCCTTGGGTTGCTCTGACTTGTGCATCAGGTTGCGGGTAATGTTGGTCATTCAGCTGAAGGTGCTGTGAAATGCAGAAGTAGTTTGTAGAGGCTGAGCAGATATTTTTATCAGGGGAAAAACAACACCAGTCTACAATACAAGCTACAAGCTACAATATCCAAGAAAGACACTGAGTGACCACTAACAGTGCCCTTTCTCCTAACCATAAAGAAGATGACACTGTGACTGAAGAAAAGATGGCAACAGATTTAGCCTCAGAATGCTGAAAACTGAACTTATAAAAACTGACTACAATTTCACTGACAAAAATTAAGATGTCTTCTTTCTGAGTTTTTTGTTGACTAAAGAAAAAACAAAATCAAATGACTAAAATGTGACAAAAACCAAAACTGAATTAATATTAGGTGCCAATTCAAACACTGATGAGAAGAAAATGTGTTTTTGTATATGACATACAACATGTGAATACTATTTAAGACAGTTGGTAGAATAACCACACATGTAAAACACACTGCCAAAGCTCGACTTTAAAATGGAGACACAGGGAAACACACTGTTTATACATAAGGTATGTCAAAGCCATCGGAAAAGTATTCTGCATGCATACAGGCATAGTGAGCAGGTTTTGTTTCAGTACTGTTAGCTTGGAGCTATGCAGGGATATTGGATTTCAGTATATTTGTATAGGGAATAAATCTTAAGGTCTACGTATTGGTCTACATTTGTTTTTCCTCTTGTAGCCCTAATTTGTGCTTTACAGGAAACATATCTACACAGGGAAGTGTGGTAAATCAAACACAGATGGAACCTAAATGAGAAATGAATTGATTCAAACTCTGCTCAAACTCACAGGGGAGCTTACACATCTACCATTGAAAGACGGATTTCATGAAGCCTTTTTATGTTTTTATTTATTTATTTTATTTTTCCTCATCTGAGAGGTCTGCGGGAAATGCTTGTGGGAAATGTACATTATTGCATTTGCTGTTGCTATCCAACTATTCAAAGCCTGGTTTAAGTGCACTTTTGCTCAAGATGAAATATGAATCAGAATAAAAGATAAATGACTGCTCTGCAGAGGCTGTGTACCCTTGAAATCAATTAGAAAAGAGTCTGTGGTTGTAGTGGTGGTACAGAAACATGTCCCCTGTGAACACAATGACATGGGTCTTCAGTGTTCCAGGAAAGGCCATACTGCTCACCAACACACTCAGAAAAAACTGACCCTGATGCTAGTTTTCTGTTGCAAACAAGCTACATGTTAGCTGTGAGTCTAATGTATCATGTACCAAATCTACTGACAAACTGGTTAAGATCATAGTCATGGCTTTCCCTAACTCTCACTGCAAACTGTGAAAAGGCCTGATGGATAAAGTGAGAGAGAGAAAAACTGTCATTCTAACAGCAGTTAAAAATGTGGTGGCTATTGTGCAATTAGTGACAGGCAGCCTATGCAGGACTGTTCCCTCATTATGTCGACCCATTATCTGATGCACCATGCTCCTCCTGCCAGCTCCTGTAGAGATTCTGATCTCTCCTGTCCGCAACAATGTTCACTGTTGATGTCATCTAAATGTAATATCAATTATTATCATGGTCTTTATGTGCCAGTCAAAGAAATAGCTTCATCCATTCAGAAAATTATGGAAGAATTGCCACAAAATGGCAGCTCTTACATTGGTCACAAAAACAACTGAAAATGACGCATACCTCAGTGATTAGCTGGTTAGGCAATTAAAAAATGAAATAAATAAATAAATAACCAACCTCCATGAACAGGGTGTCCAACTGATTAATGGAGACAAACATCCTATAAGATCTAAAATAAATGTATGTACCAAGGACCTAACAGTTCTAGTGAGAGACAGCCAGGAAGTGAGGAAAATTGTTTGTATATCTATTCAGAGGCATACACTGTAATTAGGGGTATTTGTCCCAAACATTCGTAGGTTCATGCATTCAGTCATAAAATACTTCCGACTGTCACACTATGGCCAGCATAAAGAATGTCAATGGCTCAGAATATAACAATTCTGATTTTCTGATCCACACTCTAATCGAGTAAATGGCATTATTGTGCCTAAAGGCTGTTTTTCAACTGCCATTAAACAAAAAAAGCAGAAGAAGAAGACACAACAAAGCAAGAAGAAGAAACAGTGACTGAAGCCGCATGCCATTCTTCTTGAATCTCCAACAAGGAAAAGTGTGATGGAACTGTCATCCAGTTTGGAAATGAGTGGAACACAAACTAAACTTACTAATCAAACTTGAACAATCAATTTTGGTGATTCTAGAAAGTTGTGTGAATCAAATTTCCTTTGTAGCATGGCCTCTTAACTTAATGGCCGGTGACTTTTCTGGGCCCATTTTAGGGCTTGTCTGATACACCCATTAGACTCAGCCACAAATACTACAATGGGAAAATCTAAGGAGCTCAGCATTGATCTGAAAGAGCCCATTATTGATTTGAACATTTCAAAGCAGTTACAGGTTACAAGATCAACTGTACAAACAACTGTAAGTATAAAGTGCATGGCACAGTTGTGTCACTGCCACCATCAGGAAGAGAAAACAAACCATCACCTGCTGCTGAGAGAAAACTGCTCAGGATGGTCAAGAGTCAACCCAAAACCACTAAAAAGCAAGTCTGTAATGAATTAGAAGCTGCTGGAAGACAGGTGTCAGTGTCCACAATCAAGTGTGTTTCACATCAACATGAGCTGAGAAGCTGCCGTGCCAGAAAGAAGCCCTTTATCCAGACGCAGCACCTTAAAGCTCGACTGAAGTTTGCTGCTGATCACATGGACAAAGAAAAAACCTTCTGGAGGAAAACTGTGGTCAGAACAAAAACTGAGTTGTTTGGCCACATTGAACAGCAATATGTTTGGAGGAGAGAAGGTGAGGCCTTCAACTCCAAGAACACCAGACCTACTGTCAAGCATGGTGGTGGTAATATTTTGCTGTGAGGCTGTTTTACTGTCAGTTGATCTGCTGCTCTAAAGAAAGTAAACGGAATAATGGGTGTTTCAACAGGACAATGATCCCAAACACACAGCAAAAGTGGTAAAGGAACGGCTAAATCAGGCTAGAATTGAGGTTTTGGAATGGCCTTCACAAAGTCCTGACTTGAACCTCATCAAGAACATGTGGACTGTGCTGAAGAAACAAGTCTGTGACAGGAAGTCAACAAATTTAGTTGAGCTTCACTGATTCTGTCAAAAGGAGTGGTTAAAAATTCAGCCAGAGGACTACCAGAAACTTGTGGATGGCTATCAAAAGCACCTAATTGAACTGAAAATGGCCAAGAGACAGCCTCAACCAGATGTGTCAATCACCAGAGTTAGGAAAGTCCAATTTCTCCCTGCTGTTTTTAAGCAGCCTCTGGATGTGAAAGCAGACAGGGCAAAAGACATTACTGAAGCAACTGGCATCTACATTACAATTACTGCGTGGAACTAACTGTAAGTTGCACTACTGTCTGTCAAAAATGGATGAAAAGAATGCTAGCCCTATGTATTTGGGATCTTTTGTTACTTGTTTCTCGCTGTAACAAACTTGTATTGAACCATTACCTGTATACAGATGAACCATGACTTCTGTGTATCCTTACACACTTCCTATAAGACCAAGCATTAGTTCTCAATCTCACATTTTTTTGTTACCAGGATCATGATAATGCTGAAGCCCTCTGGCCTTGTTTATAGTGGGCAAAATGAGTCAAAAGGACATGTTGATTAGCCATATGACTGAAACATGAACCAGGCAAGAGAAAGGAGGTGAATACACTCAAGGGAACTTCTTCTCACAGAGAGACATTTTCTACCATCTCCCTCCGCTTCAAAATGTGGGTCCTATTTCATCATGGCTTTCTTCCTGATGTTGGGATAATGTGTATAAACTTGAATAACATATTTTCTGTGACACACTGCAGTAATAAAAAGCAAGGCAAAGATTTTCTTCCTTTTTCCATTTGCACAGTTCCTTCTGCAGCATTGCAGCAGCAACATTCTGCTACCCAGAAGAGCTTTGTGCATTAACATCAAAGCACAAACAGCTCCACCAACACATAAAAGTTCTGATAAAAAAGAGTCAAGACTTGGGAGTTATGGAAATGATAACTGCCGCATTATAGGCCCCTGTGTCCCACACAATTACTATAAGTCACTTTTATAACTCCTAATTAAGTCTCCTATAAATTCCTGATGCATCTATGTACAGTGCTCTAAATCAAACAGCTTCTGTTGGCATTGCCTTGGCATATCCCATATGGGAGGGAAGAGGAGGACTGGTTTTTATAACCCACGATTTATGGAGCCTGCAAAGTACACAGCAGTAGGGATGCTCCTATGGAGGGGGGTATAGGAAAGGGCGATGCAAATAAACTGTCTGAGTTGTTCTGAGTGAGGGGTCGTCAGGATCCTAGAGAGTAGTATTCTCATTGCTTGCCACTGGATCCCTATATCTAGATATAGTTCTCTCTTTTTTTACCACAGTGCAATGGGCTTCAAAAGTACAGCTAAACCAGTTTCTCAACTGAATGGTCAATCAACAAAAAAATTAATCAAGTAGTTTGGTAATTGGTTAATCTTTCAGTAATTCTCTTGCTCCATGTGAGGACTTGCTGCTTTTCATTGTTTCACCCAACATGTCCTCTTACCTGGCTGACTGAATAGGTCAATTGTCATTGACTTCCAACGCTAAATATACCACCGTTCCCAAAAACAACATGACTGTTACATTGTATTAGCAATAGGCGCATCTGACTGTACCATCACAGTTTGGTTAGGTTTAAGCACTAAAACTACTTGGTATGTTTTAGGAAAACAGCCTTGTCTGGGTTAAAAAAATACTACATACATGAAGTCACATTACAATGTTAATAAGTCAAAACAACACACTGCTGACTTTTGGTCATGAACAGCAGTCCTGTCTTGTTTGGTTTTCCCAATCATTCGTCCCTCCCTACGCAGACTTTTTGCCTTTTATAATACTCCATCGTACTTCCTCCTTTGCAGCCGTAATAAATACAATGGCCACTCGAGGTCGCCGCCTAACAAGCAGTGTAAATATGGGTCATAATAAGATAGCCTATACAGTATCTGTGTAACTGAACATCTCAAAGATTGATGGTTGAACAAAACATTACATTTGAAGATGACACCTTGGATTGGAATTATTATGAGGCAATTTTCATGGCATTTTACGGACAAGACAATTCATAATTTTATCAGGAAAACAAACAGAAGATTAATCAATAGTTAAAATGATAATTAGTTGAAGACCTAATCGGAGGTCGAAGTAATGAGAAAGTAGCACACGTCATGCCGACACACGTCATGCCGACGTTTGGTGATTGGTTCAGGGAACAGATGAGTTCAGACAGCAAGTTACCACAGCTGTATTATCTGCTGACAGTAAGCTAAGACCTTTTGGACAAAATCGTCTCAATTCAAGGTCCACTTACTGTTTTTTCTGAAGCTTTTATCAACTGCTTCTTAGGGCCCTGACACACCAGGCCAAGGGTCGGACGTCGATGAATGTTAAGGCTGTCAGTGAGCGTCTGATGCAGACTACCACCACCTGGTCGTGAGGAGAGTTATTTCTTCTGACGCAGGCGAGCTAATTGGCTGTTGGATGTAGTCTTTGTGATGTGTTTAAGTGCTGTTTGGCTGAGAGACAGGTGATGTGAGATGACGCAACAGTCTTCCTTCATTGTTCTTGTGTCGGTTTGGTAAATCATGGCCCTTACAGTTTACAATTTAATTAAAGACATTTAATAAGATGGACGTTATGTATTTTATATAATGAAGGACCATAATTTACTCTGATCATAGGTCCAAGAGCCTTTGAAAGATGAAAGCCCTCATGTGAAATGACAGTGCATCAATGGAATTATTATGCTTGTAACACAGTTACGGGACTCACATTGTCAAGCTATTAAACTGACACCGTACATTGATGTTACAAAGGCCATTAAGGCCATTATTTCTACAGCTAGCCACAAATGGACCACATCTGCTCATGACCTTTCATCACATAATATATGCAGGAAAATATACGACTCCATACTTTTATCGTAGTTACATTGTGTCTCTAATGACAGGTCTTATTATTACGAACTAAATGTGTTTCTTTCAGAGTCAAGAACAAATATATAGATGATTAGGACTAAAAGGTGTTTTTCTACATATAATTTTATATCTCAAAGGTATTTCACAAAGTAAAAAGCAAATTGCAACCTGAGCTCTGTGGGGTTTTCAAGCACTTGTTGGTAGCATGCTCAACAAATTAAAATATTATCCTGTATGATTATCAGTGCCAAACACTAATGCATGCCCTGTCAAGTCTAACAAATGCATTCCCTTCGGCTTTGTGCTAACTCTCAAACTGCACCACCTCTTCTGGGCTCCCTCAGTGGTTTCTCATTATGCTATCTTGTTGCCTTCTAGCAACATAATAAATGATAGCAGGCAGCACACCTGTCTGGCAGTCACGAAGTATGCATGCTCAGACGACTGTGAGACGTGTGCTTCAGTTTTTTAATGTCTTCAGCTGACCCATCACTGTAACAGCATGTGTTTGGAAAAGCAAACCACCTATATCTATCAAATTAGCTGTGCTTTTAATTGTAGCTTGACCTGAACTTTACTGTATAGCTCGACATGTACCAGTTCCTTACAATCAGTACATAATGTGGAGTAGGTCTCTTCAACATGGGCCTTCAGGCAATCACTTTTTGACACTTAGCAATAATTATGCTGTGAATTGCTAAGCCTATATGCATGAAAAGGAGGCCTATTATCTCCATTGTGCTAGCGAGTGCACTGTCTGTATTGTCCTGATCATGTGTTTCAAATTAAAGTCCATAAAAAGTACCCTGGGAGGGCGGCCTGCTGCAGCCCGATGGAGCGCGGCAGAGCTGTCGCAGCTCAGGACAAGGGAGCTGAGCACTAAAGATACCTGCCATCTGGAGAGTCATTGAGTTGAGAAATGCACTGCAGCAGCTGAGCAGCCGTTTTGGCTCAAGCTCAACAGCACCTTTTAGACAGGGGCAAGAGAGGGCCGGAGATGGATCTGTTCAAATAGACACACTGTGATGGATTTGTAGGGAGTGTTTTGGTTCCCGAAAAGAAATACAATCTGCCATTTAAAATCATTGGTAACCACATCATTTGTTGAGACTTTTTTCCAACTATAGTCTAACTTTAATTGCATTTGATTTTATTTTGTAACAGCACACAGATCTGCTCTGTAAATGACATGCCGGTCTGTGCTCTCATTTATATTATTTGGTTTCATCATGGAATCACATATACCAGCCAGACCACTGTTTGACACAATTCTTTGCATATAGCCTATTGCATATTTTTATTTAAACTAACAGTATTTGCAAAGAGATGTAATGTTGCTCATCTATTGTGGGTGACAGTGACTAACAGCCACAACATCACACAAAAGCCTCAGACTTTGAACTACAGCCCACATTAGCTTTCAACCTAATGTCTTCTTTTATTCCAAAGGCATGGACACACATCTTGTGTTGCACATTGGCTTGCTTAAGAAGCAACCAAGAGAGAAAAGTGCAAAACTTACATTGATTTGCAGGGATAGCTAGTTAACTGTAGCACAATGAACAGCTTAAAAACATACTTGCTAATGTCAACTTCTATTTGTTTAAATGGTAACTAATGTTTATTCTTCAATACCAACACAACTGTTTGTCCATTGAACATCGCAAGTTGGTTATATATAAATCTGGGAAAGTACCTGAAGTAGACAAGTCACCATTACTACGGTGGCCCTACAATATCTGCTTGTTTAATGCAAGCTGTCCATAGAGGTGAACAATTTCCTTCTTTTACCTTTACTATCTATGTAACATTAATTTTAACAATGTCTTGGAATTTAGGAAGAACCCTTAGCAATTCTCAGCTGCTCCAGCAGTCATGGCAAACTTTGACTTTGACAGGCCTTTACTTCATGAAGAGTGCCCCTGTCTGAGACGATACACTTTACAGATTCCCTGAGCATTTATGTTCGCCAGAAGTGGATCAAGAACATTGGAATTATTATTATAATTGATTAATTACTACTATCATAATAGTAATTTTGACCCTCTATGAATGACCTGTAGTTTGCATTTCGTTGCTCTTTGCCAGGCGACTCATGAGATAATTTTGAATACCTTTTTTTTTGGATTGTTTTTACTAATGCAACTGGTCTGTAATGATTTAATGCAGCTCTTGATTGATTATGCTAGCTAGCTAGTACAGTAATGTTAGTGTAATAACACAGTACTTCATCAATAGAAATGTGACTCAGTTTCTATTCTGGCTAATATCTAAAATCTGAATAATGTTAAAATCAGCATCCATATAGGGCGCCCTCAGCAGTAACTTGGAGCCACTGTCTAATGTCTTTAATCCAACTACCCAATGCTGCTGTCACTGTCAGCAGCAGACACACTGAGTTACTACACCTTGTCACCGCAGTAATGGCAGCGCTGCTAGATGGAAGAACCCACAAATTGGTAGCCGGATTCATCTAAACTATATCTCTGAGCCCCTGCCAGCTCAGCTGTCAATCAAACGCATACCGTGGCCTCTCCCATTATGAAGCCTGGAGGAGTATGTATCTTCAAAGACATTTGTTTCTCTTTTATTTTCTAAAAAAAATAAAAATAAAAATAGTAATCATAAGTTTCTAAATCAATTTGTCAAGGATTTATGAATGAAAAGGGATGGCTTTTGTGATTTCAGTAGGACTGTAAGAACAAAGGAAGCAAGCCACCTTTCAGCCAATGATACAGATTCTACTTTTGCTCTAGTAGACTGTAACATAGAAAGGCATATGCAGCTCAAGTCTAATGTAAGTGTAATCAGGAGAAAGTGCTTGAAAGCACTCTTGACTACATCATACTGTGACAAAGTAGCTTTTTCATCAGCAGAGTAATTTACTGTGCATGACATTATGATATGCTTTTTGTATGTCTGACAAGTATGTCCATATCAGAGGTTCAAATGGAGAATCATATTTAGCTGGCAAAAAGGTGTCAGTTGAGGATTACAGTGACAGAGAAGAATCCTGAAAGGAAAGCACTCGGGATGTAGACTCGCTGCCTCCTATTAAATAAGGTTTGAATTAAAAGAGCTTATCTAAAGAGGACACTTCATTACCAGAATCTATAGCTACAGACAACAATATCAGCCATATTAGGGATGTTACAAAATGGAAAATGCAAATTCTTTTTATGGAGTTGATGCAAATGAAAAAAGAATGAAAGAAAGAAGAAAAAAAAGTAATCCTGAATAATGTCTTCCCCCTCTCTCCCTGAATACTTTATTGAGTCTGATGTCCCCATTGCATTTCTGAAAACGTTTAGCCAGGTTGCAATTCAGCTAGAAATAATTAACAGCATAAATTTGCATCATTAGGGTGGATTAAGTCAAACAATGTTTGCATGTTGAAGGACTGAAGGAACTGTGGCTCTCTCTCAGAGGCGGTGTGCTGGTTCCTTTCATATTTTAGGTGGGCTGTATGCTTCCATTGGGAGCGCGTGGTGGACTTAATCTGGGAAACAAAATATGCAGACACTTTATTCTGTAGTTGTGTTCTTGAAGGAAAAGTGTTTGAGCACATATGTTTTTGTATGCTAGTGTGTATGTGTAAAAGGACAGCGATGGGAAAAAAAATGGCAATTAGGCGTCAGTGTGGTGTGTGTTAGTCGTCCCCTGAGACTCTTCCAGTCACAATCTAAGCAGCTAAGTAACTTGCACATTTTCCTTAACGGACCATTTTCCCATTTCCCAGGCTCACTCTGCTGACTGCTAACACCCGCTCCAAAATCTTAGACCCTGACAGACACGGACAGCTTATCCAGATGTGTCTGCACCTGTTTCTGTATAATCCTGCTAATCATTCACAGAAGAAAATAGAAAATGGATGTAACAATAATAATGTTTTTGTTTTGTTGCCAATTTTTGCCCAAATCAGAACATATTCACAGTGCTTATTTTGTTGTTTATAGCCATCATCAAAAGTACAAAATGTCACATTCCTTTAGCAAGTCTCCAAATGTCCCACTCATAAGTCATTTCACAAAAAATACATATTGGTAAAAAACATCCCACTCATAAGGAGTGAGGTGCCCCTCATGAATAATCTTACAGTAAACTGTTACCAGCCATATGTTTTTAACCTAGCAGGTTAATGCCTAATATCAGTATGTCTTATGCCAACAGCAGATTATCACAAAAAACATTAAAAAAACATTTCTAGTGAAAAGAAAGTCATGCTAGTAATGTTACATAACTTGCTAATACAAAATGTGTACCCTGTGTGTAGAGCGCATGAAGAAATTAAAGCTCACTAAAAAAAACTCACCTGGAAGAAAAGAACAGTGTTTCTCCTCATTTTCAGTCACAACCCACACCCACAAAAGCAAATATGAAAAAATAGTTGTTTTTTTTTATTATTTATTTGTTCACATTGATTCAAACTACCTACAAGGCTTTGATTGTGCACAGCACCAGATGTACAATATGAATCGCTGGTTTCCAACAGCAGCTGTTCTTACAGTTCTAGGTCACCTTGCTCTGTATTAAAAGTAATGCACACTTTTGGTGCACTACATATAACACATTGTCGATGGGCTGAGTTGTGACTTGATCAATGTTGTCATGTAACATGAATGAATGGCTTTTTGATGATATCTTTTCACAAAAATTGACAGATGTACACTTGAACCCCAGTCCTACCAAGGGGATAGTGGTTCAACAGAAGCCTCCTGTAAGACTTCATAATTTCTGCAGGGAACAAGTGCCAGCAACAACATTACCTCAACTGAAAATGACTCAGTCAACTTAACTCAGTCATCACCATTAGTCAAGCAGAAGAGTAATTGAGCTCATCCCCATTACATAAGACAACAATATGGCACAGGGACGTCATTAGGTGCGAGAGGGGAAAAAGTGATGAAGAGCTCGCTGAAATGAGATTGGATTTAAACAAGTGCTGCTGCTGTCCTGGGGGCCTTACATGGATGCTCTTTGAGCGCATAGGTGGAGGCTGCATAATGATGAGACACTTAGTTTCCCCACTGTTCAGATTTATCGGCTCCAAGGCCTGTTACGATCATTAGGGGGATTGTGAAAGGAAAAGGGAAATGAGGTTGAGACTATATGAGCTTGGGAGGAGGTGTAAATTGTGCAGATATTTTTTTCTGGTAACACAGCACTTTTGAACCATAAATCTTTGATCCTCTTCCCCCTATTTGTGCAATGGCATTTTATAATGGAAGGCTCCCTATGATTTCACACTCCAATTAGTAAATTACTAATGTCCCAATATGCAAGTCTCGGGGTGGTACTAAACAAACAGGTCACAAACTGAGGGAACATGGTTAACAAAATATATTTTACATGAGGTTTATAAGAATGAGTGCTTTTTGTTTTTTGTGTTTGACATCCAAGCATAAATCCGAGCATAAAAATCCCTTGAAAGAACAATGGAACAATTGTTTTAATTTTGTATAATGCGTGCAAGTAGACTAGAAGAAACTTCAGTCAGTGAGTTGGGTCTATATCTCTATCTAGGCTATACAAACATCAGCAAAATCGTACCTCCGCTAAACTGAATGAACGGCAGTCATTAGGCATTTGGAACATATTGAATAATTCATATTGCATAATCAACTTAATACACTATAACAATTATATTGTTGCCCTGATGACTCCTAGTCCCTTGAGATTAGCTCAATTTGTGGTTGCCAATGACAAAAATATTCTAGCACATGTAACCAGAGGTCTGGCCAGGCCAATTTTATGTATACCTACCTCATCATGTACCTAACATCAGTGCATACTGTAGCTTGCAAAGCAAGTCTGCAGGCCGTCATGTTATAGTATTTCTGTAATCTGCTGTGTTCACTGAGAAGACAGACATTTGTTCTCTGACTTTGGTCTTTGAGGAATTTCTTTCTGCCAGATAAACTCAAGTAACAAAAGCCTCTTCACTTGCTGTTGTTCCACAATCCCCAAGTTTCATAACTTATTAGACACATGCAGCTACAGATATTAAAAAAAACACTTTGTTAAGATGAAAAAACGTCTTGTGTTGTCAACAATTACAACAATGATCATTATGAGCTAGAGGAGGAAGCATCTGCAGAGGAGACAATGAAATGGACATTACATTAAATAACAACATTACACTGGCAGCTGCAGCTTTTTGGCATCTGAGTTGAAAAGTGGTGAAGGAATTACTCAGATCGATTAGAGCGCAGACCCTCGCTAAGTTCCAACAGTGCCAGCCTTTCGTCCCCAACTTGCTTAGAATCAACACATTTTGACATCATCAGACAACTGAGCAATCTTCATCTGCTTGATCTACAGTCAAAAGCTCAAATATAAAGCAACAACCAAATGTATTGATCTTGAGTCTAAATCATTTTGCTTGTGTTTACTTTTGTCATAATAAATTCAGTGTTACAGTGTCTCTGCTATGCTGCAAAAGTAGACTGATAATGTCCTAGGAGCTTCCAATGGCACAGAACACAAATGGATTCAAAGCAAGTGTATTTGAATTTTGTTGTGCATGCTTGCTACCCTGGGTTTCCACACACTGATCATAGTCAGCATGATGTATGATAATAATCATATTTGAGGGCTAACTTTGTCTTTTGTACAATCGGTAATGCGAAAAGTGCCATAATGTACGATACTTTGACCACTTTGTGACTCCTACATGAGTAGTTGGTTTTAGTCTACACTGTCACATCTGAATTATTTCCCTGACATTATAAGGATTCTAAATTATGGATCTTATGTCTCATGTAGCCTCTTTCCAACCAATCATGCTTGATGTAGGCTATTTGTTACTTTCCAGGTGACAAACAATCATGTCCGACTCTTCATGACAATTGAACACAAACTCAGTGATTCAGCTTACATTAACTGTATCAGTCTCAAGTCAGGTTCGGGTATAAAAAACAGAAGCCTGTTGAGTTTGGGTCAGCCTCAGTTACTGCTCTCCCAGACAGAAAAACATGCTGCATTCATTCTGCTTCCTGCCACCACAGACAAGAGGAGTCAATGATATAAATTGTCACCCCCCACGGAACCTAAATATGCATACCCTTAGAGTGTTTCTTATTGCCTCTGTCAACGTGATAAAGGGAATGGGTTTGATTCTAAGAAGTGATTTAACCTAATGTGTCATATCAAGGGTTGGCTTGGTTGCAGTGTCAGCAGTGCAGACGATGAAGGAATATACTACAGGCCTCATTGAAAACTGATAAACAAACCAACAAACAGATCAGGTGATATCTATTAATCTGTTGTTGCAGTCAATGGAAAATGTCAGTAAAGCCTCTAAAACAGAGATGAGCTATGTAATAAGAATTCAAGTATGATCCACTGATATTAATTTTCTGTCATTTATTGGTTAATTTTCTGACGTCTTTTCCTTTGTCCATACATTTCTCTAACACCTACCCAGCTCTCACACACATACAAGCCATCAGCCTCCACGCATGAAAGCTATGTTTCGCTTCTCTAAGGAGCAAAAAGTGGACCGATGGACCCATGCAACTTGAGAAGAGCAGTGGCTATGTAAGCGACATGTAAAGGTTACAACGGATGGTGAAATATCAAAAGGCTTCTCCTTCAGCAGGTGAATTCTAAACACCCTCAGAGGACACAGGGTGTTTACCAAGGGCGAAGAGACTGGCCACTATCTTCAAACCATCGTCACTGAGAGAAGAGTGCAACTTTTACCTGATCTTAAGTTACACTGAAGAAATCCCATGGTACTTTTTTAAACAGCACTTAATTCAATTTTAATTTAATTTAATCTGTAAGGGGTCCCCAGTATAGGGGTAAGGTTAAGATGCAGAGGGTGAGGTGGTAGGTTGACATTTAATCCTAAAGGTGCTGTTGACACATAAAAGGTTACAATGGATGTAGAAACATCAAAAGCTCCTCCTTCAGGCATTGAATTCTACACACAGTACTCGAGAGGACACAGGTTGTTTACCAAGGGCAAAGACACTTTTTTTTTTTTTTTTACCACTTGAACTTGTCCCTGGGGGAAAAGAACATTTCGCCCGTTCTTTGGATATGTTTAAGAAATCCCTCTGTGGTTGGCCATACGGCATGCTAGCTAACCAATGTATAATGGACGTTAGCATGGTATTTGCCTAGTCTAAAACTGTCAAGGCAGCAAGGGGATCTGTTAGGGTTAAGCTGGTCGTTGGCTGGTCGAACAGCTTCATAATCCCAACAGCTTCATATGCTTCACAACACATCAAATGAAGCAGTTCTATTCCCCAGCCCTTAGGTCCCAGGGGTTAGGATTTAGGGTTAGGGGAAAGGGGATGATAACATGGATTATACTTTCTAACCTGATAAGCAAGATGGAAGTAGCTCCCAGAACCTGTTTGGTAAAGAGCAGGCTCTTCCAAAAAATACTTGGCAGGTGATTGGACGAACCATCTGTCTATCAGTGTCTATCACAGGATAACTACAACCAATCAAATCAACAGTAGGAGAGCGCTTAATGAAAATCTTGCGAGCGAAAACTTTCCTTTGCCCACTATTGTAGCCCTCTATTGTTGCTTTCCAACAGACAGTCCTTCTCTCACTGTTCCTCACACCTACACCACGGCTAGGGGTGTAACAATACATGTATTCGTATTGAATTGTTTCGGTACAGGACGTTCGGTTCGGTACAGGGCTGTGCACGGTTGAGTTTCCAGAACGGAAGTTGCGTGTGTTTATTTTCTGCCTGCAGCTACACGTGCAGCCCGTTTACATCATGGCTAACGCTAGCGCGAAACCAGAGCTTGAAGACCCTCCCTTGTCGCTTAAGTCTCCTGCTTGGGAACACTTCGGCTTCCTGGTTAAATATTGCAACGGAGAAAGACGAGTCCGGCACGGCGCAGTTCGGCCGAACAGCTGGAGAAACGAAACCGAGGAATTCCCGTGATAATTACATATTCACACACGACTGCAGTTATACGTGTTATAAACACAACAACACGAAGTGTTCCCGACTGAAGGATTAGAAGAAGAGCGCGTATTTGTCTCTTTTTTGAGGTTTTTGTGCTTGTATCAACAGAGTGTTTTATTTTGAAAATCAACCGGATGTATTGTTGTTGTTTCGTGTCAGACTTCCTGTTTGCTCTGTGCTAAATTCGGCTGAATTTCTGCGTTGTGCCGCGGCACTTGAAACGGCACCACCCGAGTGTGAATATCACTGCTACAAGGAAAAAAAAATGACCTTAGTGCAAACGCAGCTGACTTTGGCAATCAAGCAGCCTCTCCCTAGCAACTCAGCCCGTATGAACAACACACCAGTGCAAACCTGGCAGAGGGACTTAAAGAGACAGTGAAAATTATTTATTTAACTTATTACCAGGCAGCACTTTAGAACAGTATTCTATTTTTTTAATTTTATTTTCATATTTTGTATAATGTTACAATAAATTGTTGGTTTACAAAAGTTCCGAATAAACAACAAGCAAATTTATGTTTTGCATTTTGTTCCCGTACTGTACCAAAAATGAACCGAACCATGCCCTCAAAACCGAGGTACGTATCGAACCGTGATTTTTGTGTATTGTTACACCCCAAACCACAGCTGTAGTTGCCAATAGTTCCTCATAGGACACTGACTGGTCCAGACAACTGTGTGTTTGGCCATAAGTGTTTAACTTAAAGCCTGGCAGGGTGAATTTGCAAGATCAAATTATCACGAGATCTTGCAAATCAAGCTGGGTTCGAAAGGTAAGATAGTCCTTGAGCTACAGGCTAATCACAACTGAGCAAACTACATCTGCTGCTGAGTACTGTGTCAGTACAGTCAGAAGTTAAGGTGGTATTATTGTTGGCAGTGCTGTCGCAGTGAAAACCAGATCACTTTCTGTTCTCTTCTGAGCCGAGCAGCTACCAGTGGAGGGGAGAGTAGAAGAAAACATTTGGGGAAAAATCATGAGTTTATTCATTCACTGAGTCTATAACGGAGGCATGAAAGCAGGTGGGGTTGTATTGTAAATCGAGCCTTCATTTTCCTGGGAGATTTGCTTCCCCAGTGACAGACAGAAATGCATAATCAAAGCAAGGCTCATAGGGAACCAATCTAAATGCTGATGGTGTCATTGTTCTACAGCCATTACATCTTGCAATCAACATTTACTGCATACTGATAAAAGTTAATGGACCTCAAGCTAAGATTGTTTTATCAATTGCAGTTTCTCTGGTCAAGAATCCACTGTCAACCTATTCAAGACACTACCCTTACCCTCTGTTAACCTAACCCTAACCCAAGGCCCACAACATTAGTTAAACAAGCATAGTCAACTTTTAGGGCCCCCTTAGGAGTGCAGTGCCCTTGGGCAGCTGCTTTGCAAGCTTAGCTCCCATGCTTTGCCAGCCTCGCATGGCAGCTAAAGACAGGTATTACAAAAATATTGTGTATTGTTTAGTTCACAATAACAGCATTTGGAAACAACACAAAAACTAATGAACAATAGCAAACAGAACTCCATGAACTCAGTGTTCATCAAAACTTAATCATTAGTTTGGGTTACCAAGTAGCAGAAAAGTTTTTTCTCATTTCTGTTGAGACACTCCACTATCGGCCTGGCAGCGCACCTCCATCTGCTGTTTTGACAACGGAGTGACAACATATATCTGCTATTCTATCAGAACAAGTTACTCCATCTGTTCTGCCTTCCTCTCCTTGCCATGTAGCCATCAATGCTTCACTGTATCCACAACTTTCCTTTAATTTCAGAGCTCTTCTCCCTGTTTCATCATGACAGATGCCACAAAACCATCAAACAAACATTTCCTGATGAATCAAGCCACGCTTGACCTGATGTCATCTCTCACTATCTCATTCTTTAACAAGTTTATACGCTGCTCAAAAAATTAAGGGAACACTTAATCATCACAGTATAACACCAAGTCAGTTAAACTTCAGAGATATCAATCTGTACATTTAGGAAGCACAAGTGATGTGAATCACTTTCACCTGCTTTGGTGCAAATGAATGTGACAACAGGTGCAGTGGAGAGGCAAAAGTAAGACGACCCCCAAAAGGGGAACAGTTTTGCATGTGGTGGCCACAGACAATTGCTCTCTCCTTATCCTTCCTGACTGATTTTTATCTAGTTTTGTGTGACCAAACTGTCAGAAACAGACTCTATGAGGTTGGCATGAGGGCCCAACGTCCTCTAGTGGGACCTGTGCTCACAACCCAACATGCTGCAGCTCGCTTGGCATTCATGAGAGAACACCAGAATTGGCAGGTCCGCCATTAGCACCCTGTTCTCTTCACAGATGAGAGCAGGTTCACACTGAGCACATGTGACAGGCATGAAAGAGTCTGGAGATGGCGTGGTGAACTTTGCGCTGCCTGTAACATCATCCAGCATGACCGGTTTGACGGTGGGTCAGTGATGTTCTGGGGAGGCACATCGTTGGATGGACTGCTGTTAAGTACCGGGTTGAAATCCTCAGAGCGATTGTAAGACCTTATGCTGGTGCAGTGGGCCCTGGGTTCTTCCTGGTGCAGGACAATGGATAATGCCCGGCCTCATGGGTCCAGAGTGTGTAGGCAGCTCCTGGATGACGAAGACCTTGATGCCGTTGACTGGCCCTCACGCTGAATCCAATTGAGCACCTACGTATGGAACGTTACGTATCGGTGCATCCGACGCTGCCAAGTACCGGAGGAGATCCCCTAGGACACCATCTGCCGACTCATCAGGAGTATGCCCAGACATTCGTCGGGAGTGCATACAGGCACGTGGGTGTCATACACACTACTGAGTCACATTATGATTTGCCGTGATAAAATGGGTTGATGATTTTGGTTTCCACTGACCATTGTAACGTCATTTTGTTCTTAACAGATTATACAATGTACATCAGTTAAGATTTCCAACTTATATATTTATAATATATAAATAATAATAATTAATTCGTTCATCAAGATCTGATGTGTGATTAAAGTGTTCCCTTAATGTTTTTTAGCAGTATATTTTACTTTTTATATGTGCTGTCCCCTCAGGCTCTCTGTTTGATAGTGAATATGCCTTTTCACAAAACTGCAAATGCACATTCTGTTTAACCGATTTAAGATTGCCAATTTTTTTTTCCTCTCAATATTAAGTGTGCTTCTTCTATAGTCTAGCATTAACTTGCCAAAGATGGCTCCCTTTATGATCATTTAGTCATGATCTATTGTATTATTACTGTTTGACTCTGAGCCATCTATCACCTGACGAAGAACATTAATCCTTCTGTCTGTAGCAGGATGTCACCTCGATGCCATTAAGAGCTTTGGGTGAATCCCAAATGTGTTCCAGTGTAATATAGCTGCTGTAGCCACTGAGACACCAGCTGCCTGCCACAGCAGCCTCAGCCTTAATAGATTGCTGCTCCTCCAGTCGAAATACAAACACACAAATTAAATGTTTGCCTGGACCTAGGGTTTGTTGTTTACCATCATAGGGTAATGCAATTGTGGTACGGTGAGAGTATGCACTACATTTCCATGTGGATGACTCCTTATGAGTTCGAGCTGAACCATAAAGGCCCCTGTCCTCAATGTTTGTGGTGCAAATATACACTGGTGGCTCTCTTTGTTTCTCTAAAGTGCAAGTTTTGTTATTTGCTGCTTGAGGTTCAAAGGAAATGAGACGATGGGGAATTTCAATTTGTCAGAGTGCAACCTCTATTCCTGCAGGCTGGTCAGCTTGCAGCAGGCTAGCAGGAAGTACACCTTCTGAGTCTGTGTACTTGCGTGATGTGGCAGGCTCCTGACAGGCACTTTTTTAGAACATGAGTGTGAAACAAAAATATAGTCTTGAAGTCATCTTGTTTGTGAATGGCTGAACCCAAATCATTTAAAATGCCGTTAATATGATATGACTGTAAATCAGCAAAGGAAGCAAAGTTACAGTACATTCTAGAGTGGATTTTAAGGTGCATTGAACCAGTTTAACATGTCTGGGAAAATGTGATAAAAATTTACTCGACTGATGTCACTGGGACTGTGGCTTCAATGTCAGTCATTCTGTGAATTATTTCAACACCCATGGATTTTGACAAAATGCATGATTCTCAGATAATGTATCCCAACTACTTAAGTGATCTCCTGAATTTTTTTAAGCAACGTCATTAGGTTGACATTTCTGGTTTTAAAGGACTTCTCCAGACAATTATTGGATGGATTGCCAACTAATAGTCGGGGTCAACTGGGGTATTCATTTTCCCTTCAGGGAGAAATGGGCAATTTATTCAAAGGACTTTCACCCAGGTGACTGGGGTTGGAGTCCCTTGAGGTCAATAGTCGATGGTGACTTTTATTTTCCTAAAACTAACCAAGTAGTTTTGGTGCCTTTTGTTTTGAAAATGTACCTGGACGCTGCGTGTTTGTTATTGCTAAATTGACCATGAAAGAGTCGTGTTGTTTAATGGGTAGGTTAGGTTGGTCTTTTACACAGTTTGGCAGGAAACTAAGTTGTTGGTTTCTGGCCAAATACCTGCAAAAGTAATGCCATTCCCATAAGCCTCTGCTGTGCTTTATTCTTAGTAGCATTTGGCAAATATTATCACATATTTCCCTGCTGCATTCCTACCGTTGATGATATATGACGCTTGAATTTTGACTTAAGTCTAGCAGCGAAGTTGCGTCACTTGGTACCACTCCTCTTATATTAGTGCAGACTGGTAGCGTAGGAGTAAGGTTGCTAATGTTAACCTATAAAGCACCGCTAGTGGTCAGGCAATGAAGCAGTGTTCTTGTTTATTTTATGGTTTGATTGATAACGTGAAGTTGTGAATGAATTGCAAGCATCCATGCTTTTCTATCTTCATCAGATAAATGGCAAATGGCATTGTGACAATACCAGGATTGACATAGGAATCACCGCAGCTGAAGACGGCATTTTGGAAATGTTTGGTTGCATTTGTTTACTTAAACACCATTGAAGACTGCTGATGACATCTGAGGGTCTTGAAGGGTTGTCCCATTTCATAGGGCAGGACTTCAACAACTAACCCTTGTAACTCCATTCTGAAGGTCAAGAAAGTCATGATATCTCTGAGATTGCTGCACAAGTTTTGACAAATTGGCATTAACCTATTTTTCACAACTAGTGGAGGTATAACGCTGGAGTACTCTTTAATAACTCTTTGTTAAAGATTATAATGACTACTGACAAATAGTTGCTGGGAAAATATTCCTTTCTGTCATAGGTCATACATTCACATAAGGAAACTGCTGACTGCCAGCAACTTTTGATTACAGTGCACAACTCTCTACTCTTGTCTCTGATGCAATTATTGGATAAGTTAATCACCATACAGTCCATTAGAGAGTCATGGCCTTGTCTCTCAAGTTTACTGAGGCATAAGCAGTGGTATGGTAATGTTCACTGCTGTGATAGGGACATATTTGCTACAAAGCCACAACTAGTGACTTGTAGGGAAATGTTTTCTTTTTTTCTTCCCTGTTAGAGAAATATATTCCCATGCAATATCCCTCAAATGCTGCTAAATATCTGCCAACACACCATCGGATTTATAATAGTTTTCACGTCAGGTAAAGGCCAGAAAGGTCTCTCATGAATAAGTGAGGAAATAGCAAAAAACATCCTGTTCTTATCTTGGCTTTTGTCAAAAAGAGAGAAAAATAAAGGTTTTTGGGCAAGATGCCCCAACATCCAGTCTACTGGGAGCTCAGACAATTCACAGAGAATAAAATAAGACAACTCCTATTTATTCAATGTGTGGAGCTTCTTCCCTCTACTGTTCTTCTGTGTCAGCCTGTTTACATAACTCACTCACTTGGCAGCAGCAGCAACATTGGCCTTATTCTCAGAAGCCAACTTGGGACCACATCAATGAGTAATTGTCTCCACAAACCCCTCACAGTCAGGAGATAAGAGCTGGAAAGGTCAATAAGAGTTCTAAGCCTAAAAATACCTCAATTTACTCAGGGAGGGGACTGACCTGAATGTTAATGTTAAAAAAGAAAGTCAGAAAATAGAACCAGGAATTACAACAAATACTCCACTCAAGCCTATTTGTCCTGACATGGATTTTGATGTCTCACTAAAGAGTTTCACTCCTGCTTCAAAGTTAAGTCCTCAGGGCCGCACTTAACCACAGCTAAGCACCAACTTACAGATGATTAAATTCAGAGTGACCCAGTCTGAAAACTATTAGCCGGTTACAAGCTGAAAATGAGCATATTAAAGCTTCTCGCTGCTGGCTCAACAGTGGAGATAAAGTGTCGAGGCTGTAGGGGGAAATCAGGTCGAATTAAGCAACCACTAATATCTGTGTAAACCTCTTTTCACTAACTAGATGAAGAACATATTCTTTATTTGCAACAACAGCCCTGGGGATGTGCAGTATGTGGATGACACATTCAGGAGTGGGATGAAAATGGGTGAAACAGAGGTGGTAATCAAGCCTAGTACAGCCACATAAGTCATTTACTCACACAAGCTGACCCCCGCTACCTTGTTAATGTTTAGTTGCCAAATCCAAGCCTCTGCCGCCTTCGCCTTCTTCAACTTTCTACTCTGCTGCTTGATGTATATCCCGCCTTCATGACTGAGATGTATTTAATCAGTGAGATCAATAGCTGTTACCAACATTGATCTTGAGTCTATTTCATGGGCGAGTTGGGCACACCTCATATTTTGTATACGCTGTAAATGTTATTGATAATGTAGGCTGCTAAGGGCTGTTTTTAATTAACATTAGGGAAGACTTGTTGAAGTAATGTAAAAGCTGTGACTGATGAGTAGTTTTTACTCCTTGCAATCCATCAGAATAATTTTATGTTATGCCCAGAACCTTGGCTGAAGGCGCACAGCACCTCTCTTTCAACTACACTCCCACCCAGACTTCAGAGGGATTTGAACTTCTTGAACCTGGCTACCTTGTTAATCTTAATAGTTACTTCTGCAGTTTAAAATAGCAGCAGCAGAATTCTTCATGCTAAGTTTTAATGTTGGAGCAAAGCAAAAGAGCTCAAATTAAAGTTATGATCCTTCAGACTTTTATTTTGTTGTGTGTGGCTGAATGTATATGTGTGAAAATAAGATTTAGAGGTGGATGTGAGACTACAGTTGAGTAAAGGAAAGCAAATTGTAAATCAAATCAACCAGAGTCATAACACCCACTAGATATGGTAAATTCAATTTCAAGTTCAGAAGTTTTATTTTTCTCTGATTGATAGAAGATCACATCTCAGATAGTGTTAATTCTCTCTGACATTGGCTCTCGCAGTAGAATCCTTTTCAAAGTGTCGTCGTTGACATGTTCCATTCAGCCACCACTGTTCACCAATCATCACCCACATGCACCATATCCCCCCCTGTAGAGCACTGGCTTCAGCTCTCAGGTCAAAGCCATTGACCTTAATTGCTTGGTACAATCTAAGAGCACTGTGTGAAGATGGTGTGCAGGGCTCCATACTGTGTGACACCATGATGAAGACTGGTGAGGAAAATGGGAGGCAGATAATAACTTTTAGCGACTGATGGTGTTTTTGGCTAATGCAGTCTATATCATTACCTCCAAAATAAAATCTCAATCTCAAACACTGTGCCAAACAGGCCCCAGATAATCACTGAGTCTCTGCTCTGTTCAGACAAAATAATGCCAGTCCCAAATAAAGCCAAGGCAGATCAACAAATTACTAGTAGCTTTAGTGTAATGGCTTGCATTGTGCATGCAGCACTGTGCAGATTCCCACTGCATCATTTCCATCAGTGCTACAACATAGTGGTGCCACACTCACCAGAGCGCTAAGCTTCTATTTTTAACAGAGATACTCTGATGCAGACATTCAGATGGTTACAGTTTAGCATGCTTTTATAAGCTACCATACTTTTTTAAAGGGTAACTCCACCAATGTTATATATTAAAGTGTGTTTAAAGGTCTTGAGGAGTCTACTGCATATGTAAAAAAGTAATATAAAGCCTTTTTGTGGCTTCAGAGAAAGCTGCATGTAGTCTGATAAATCACCTTCAGTGCTGTAACTCAGTGGCTAAGTTGCATTGTAGGTAATGTAGTTGCCAGGTTTTGCCTTTGGTTTTCCCCAAAGACAAATGTGATGTCCTCAAACTTCTTGTCCTGTCCACAACCCAAGTACATACATTGTACTGTCATAGAGGAGTAAAGAAACCAGAAACTATTCACATTTAAAGCAACATTATTGAACTTTTTTACCTTAACATAACAGCTTCAAAATCATGTTGATGGTACAGTGTCATGCAGTAGGTTGAATGGTGTCTCTGCACTATGTAACCTCAGTGAGAGGGTAGGATCCCAGCATCACATACATACATGTTTACTTCAAGATGAAGTTTTCAAAACATAACATTGTTATGACGTAATGAGTTGTGTTTTTTGTTAGCACATTACGTCAGACAAGTTGTTACAAATGTATTGGATATTAAAGACAGTGGTGTTGCACTCATAAAGTGTGGGGGGCGCCAAATCGCACACAATGACAATTTTTACATGATGTTGCTTTGAGAAGCTGGAGGCTTTTTTCTCAAAAAAAAATACTCAGCTCTTTTAATCATTATAATAATATAGTAGATAGTTAATGTAATAGCTGACAACTAGTCAAAAAAATGGTTGCAGCTTTAGTGAAATGCTGACTACTTGTGTTGGCTGCAGTTGGTTGTGGTAAAACAGATACAAAGAGGTTACCTGTACTTACATTGGCAGTGCACAGCTTTTGATACTCAAACTATTTTGCAACGCCGTCCATTATTAATATTAATTTCTTCTCCCTTAAGGTTCAGCACTGTTAATATTCTGTGCTAACCTTGGTAAATTTACTCCACCTCCACAAGAAAATCCACTCATTCTATTGAAATGAATTAAGTCATAGTCATAGATAGATAGATAGATAGATAGATAGATAGATAACTTTATTAATACCCAAAGGAATTAGGTATCATAGCAGCGGGTACATTCAAGTACTAATACAATCAAAATACAAGGGCAAATACTGGTGTGGCATTGGTGGTGCCTGTATGATGCATTATGACTTGAAACTTGAAGGTTTTAATACATTAAATATAATAAATAATGATAACAATAATGGGTGGATATAGAAATAAAGGTCTCCAATGATATCAAGTCTCAAGTAAAGACCTGCTTCTCTTTGTCAGGTGAATAAAGGCTCACACCACTATTTTAGAATTTATTTTATTCTTCAAGATGTATATTCAGCAAGTGAATGAGCTAATATCAGGTAATTGGCTAAATTGATGAAAACTACAGGCCCTGGTGAATATGTACTGTTGTCAACACAAAGGTAGAGACGTCATTATATCACATGCAGCAATTTGTGGCCAGGACAGAAAAGAAAAAAATTACATCAAGCTCAATCTCACCTTCTGGTCGTGACTGTAGGCTAAGGCCCAGTCCTCTTCCGTGGGGTGGAATAAAAGGCTCAAGACGTAGAAAGTGAGACGGTACTTCTGGTAACTGGCTCCCTCATCAGAGCTGATGAGCACGCTGCTCTCAAACTCCGGATCTGTCAACACCATAATCTGAGAGCCAGGAGAAGAGAGAGGGAGGAGAAATAGGATATGCACACATGTGAGGGAGTTGGTATGAGTTTTTTTCAAGATGGGAGAAGAAAGGATTTGAAGGGCGAGTTTGAGTAAAGAGGTGGAAAGATAGGGAGATGAGAGAGAGTGGGAGAGGGATGTTAGAGGCAGGAGCAGTGTCAGCAGAAAAGGCCTGGCTTTTGGCACACTTCAGGCGTCTGCTTGGCAAACAACTCTATATTTCCAGCTTCATTTCATGAGTGTGACTCCAGCTCTTCTGTTGCCATGGCTCTGTGGCTCTTCCTTTCCACTCTGGGTTGAAGAATCAGAGCGTTCATCATCTTTCTCCACAAACGGATCAAAGTTCTTCACAGCAACCAGAGGTGAAATAATGCGTAAACTAAAACATACGAAACCGAACAATCGAAACACACAGAAAATTAAATGCTTTGACACACTATAAGACAGCGTGGTGGTAGAGCTTATAGTCCAGTTACAATCAAGTGCCGTGCAAACAAGGGATTAAGCAGCCATGAATGAATCTGCATATACTGTATGTTATTTTCTTTATCAGCTTGTCCTTTAGCATGTCATTTCTTAGCGTTTCTCTCTCCAATAAAACTGTAATTTCAAATGTAACAGTGCCACAGTGGTAGAAGCCCTAATTTCATGCTTGGAATATTTCTGCCACAGCTATCACAGTTATTACAGAATTCAATAAGAATCCCACTAATAACATTAGAGTCTTTGTGGAAGGAGATAAAATGGTCACAGGAATTCCTCCTTGACTAAAGAAGAGGTGTTTGAAAAGGTGTGTAAAATGTTTTAAGAAACGTGTATTCTTTTGAATTAGGTTGTGCTATTGAATACATGTACTCATGATAAAAGGTTATACACTTTTAAATTTAAAATAAATCCTTTTCAGTACAGACAACTGGATGTTCTGCAGTTCTGTAGGGCTAAATAGATACAACAGGGATTTAAATGATCACACATAAGATATAAGGTTAATTTAAAACTGTAATCATATGCTGCTATGATATACTATCAAAATTAGGAAAGCTTCATTGTCAGTCACAAGGCAATGGGAAAATGTCCGTAAAGTAAACAAAAACACAATACACACAAAATGGAAATCATGAATAAAAAAAAAAACAGGATGTACACCATAAATACAGATGCACAAAAGGTAGAAAAGTGCTAATACGTGAGCTGGCATGCAAAATCCTTTGTGGTGTCTCTTTTTAATATTAATGGTCCAATGTGTATGATAATTGATCCTGAGAATTAATCTCAGTCCCAACCCGTCAAATACTGATGCTTTGGGTTGGCATAGATTCTGAATCAAACCAGAATCCCAAGAATCGGAATTGAATTGAATCATGACATTGCCCAAGATTCACACCCCTAGAGGGCAGTTGATGTATAGTGGGTTTATCAAAGCTGTTGGGTTGGAACAGCAGTCGGAAACATTGTTGATTAGAGGGGAGTGTGTAACTGCAGAGTCGAGTGATTATTCTCTATGGGTTATGTTATATTTAATTTGTTCCATTATTAATGTGAAATATGGACTGGAGCAGCTTTAGACATTTATCTCTCAGTATCTCTCAGTATATCTTTTATCTGACCTAAACTGCAACACCCATGCCTCTACGAGGATTGTGTGGTGAAATTGGCCCGAATGGCTGTGTTCTCTCTCGTCAGTTCAATTTGAATTGGAAAAACAGCCACACATTTGTCACTGACAGAAATGCTAGCCCACTTTCCAGAGCTTTTACCAGGAACCTTCCCTCGTGGTGATTTAGATAAATTGTTTTTCATTAAGCACCAATAAACAGGCGGCAAATTCTCAACCTGGATTTCTCATTGGCCTGGGCTCAACGATCTCGCCATTCATTACCTGTCACTGAGTATGGCACGACCTCCTGATATCTGCCAGTGTCTTTGGGGCTTGTCAGATGTAATTTGGAGTGTTTAAGCAGTAATCATATTCTATAATATTGTAGTAAGCAGCAGAGTCTCTTATGAATGGCAAATTACATTTCACCGTGGCTTATTTTGAGTCAACTGTCAGTACAAAAAGAAAGGGAGAAATGTCTTGGAGAGGTCTATGCACATACTGTACATTTCATATTAAAATCTACCCCTGCTCCCATTTAAGCCTTGTGCTGAATGATCACTGTTATGTGTTACCTCTTTACATTCTCTGTGTAACTATAACCTTCAATTGCAGTGCTGTTAGCTCATCTTTTCCTGAGCTTCGTTTCAGGGAGCCTCACAAAGTGCTCTTTTAATACTGGGAACCTTGCCTAGAAAGTATTGTCACATTCACATTACTCATTTACCACCATGTAAGTGTGAAAACAGCCACATTATTCCCAAACCTTACACATTATCGTAACAAGCCAGTTTCCGTCTGTCGCCTCTGCGATTAGAAAGAACCCACAACCAATTTGAAGCCAATACAAAGGCGTGAATAGAAGCAGTGGCCAATTTCTCTCCTGCCTACTAAAACAATCACCCTCAAACAATAATTACTCACTTCCAAAATCACAGTGACGGATAGCATTTGCAAAGGGTGATTAAGATTTCCCTCACAGCATCCACTCAGCCTTTGTGAGGAAGCGGGCGAGTGAGGAGGGTAACAATACCAAATCAATAGAGGTTGGAGGGATAACCGTTTTGTTTTATCAGCCTGTGCATAAGCTGGAGAGCAGAGATAGAAGGCGGTAGTTGTCGGATCATGAGGTAAGTGGAGGTATAGATCAGAGACGGAGGGAAAGAGACACCCCGCAGCAAATGAACCATGTCACGTCAGATCAATTGAGCTTAGTCTGTCTTTGACAGGAGGCTTTAACATAGAGTTGTCGCTGCAATATGCTCATTAACCATGGATCAAGACTTAATCACCCACATTTAGCTATCATGTTTTCACTGTCTTGCTTCCTCAATGGCATTTTAAATGTGCATGTCTTTATTTTTAAATTAACCTAATCTACCAGCCGTTCAATCAAACCGCTCTAAGAGAGAGCGCACAGCTTGGAAAAAGACATCAAAATGGCGAGAAGATTCATGGGGGGTGTCATTTTCAGAGGCTTTGCGCTAAATGTCATTACTATCATTCAAATCTATAATGTGACATTGTAAAAGGTCACAGCTGCAACTTTATCCTTGGACAGTGTAAGAAAAAATGTACATGTGCTCCTAGAATCTTACAAGTGGACATGTAATGATTCCTTTATTCTGGTTGAAAAGGATATCTCAAAGAGCAGCAGATGATTATATCGTACAGTGACTGATTAGGCAGCCAGACTACTCTTTTTATCTGTATCATATATCTGCCTGTTCCAAATAGAACACAGGAGAATGCTAAATATGGCCTCTCAGATGCAAGGAGGCAACAAAGGACTGTAGCCAACATACAGGTAAGCTTTCATCCATCTATGGCAGGGCAAATCGCAATAGAAGGAATCCACCCACAGCATCGACCCACAGGTAAAGCCAGAGGTCAACCATTACAGTACATTCAGGACCAAATCTGACGTTGAGGCTTAACGCCGCAGGGTGGTGCAGCAGTATAGAAGCGTGGGAGTGTCACTCCATGGGCCTTGTGTGTGACGTCTTGTGAACCCCTCACTGATCAGTTTGCTGAAAGGAAAGCTGCTATGTTGCTGTGCTTCTAGCATGCTGGTCCTACTAGTGTCCTCATCGATGGATTAAAAATAACAGTAAACAACCAGGATGTGAGGCGGATTTAAAAACACACATTACTGTGTGTTTTTAACTGGGGCAGAAGAACAAACCAACTGATCACAATTGAAACGCAGCACTTCTCAAAGAATTATCCATCCTGTTCCCTCTGTAGCATTATGCCATGCTAAATTACATGCCCTGCTACTGAGCCGTTCTTCTCTGCCTCTGATCTGTGGTCATGCCTCTGCCAGAGTAGGTTAAGAATGCCAGTCCTCAGTGATTGTCTGCATCCACAGATGTGTGTTTTAAACTTCTGCACAATGCCAAACTGAGTGTATACACATGACACATTACATAACACTCCACTGTGGTTGTACTCTTTCATACTGCTAGTCTGATCACCAGCTTACACGACTGCCCACCTCAAGACGTACTACCCTCATTAAAATAAATGGGAAGACCTCCGCTTTCACTGCACCACCGGACTTTACCTAAATGTACCCTTTGTGTACAATATTCTACTGAGAATGTTACTACCCTGTCAAAAAAGAAACAGTCATATTCTGACAGCAGAGGTGCCAAAAAATTATGTAAAAAAACCAATCTTTTTCTGTAATTAAAATACAGTTTTTAGCTTTAATTTTACATGATGCCTTGTTTATTATGTTTGCCTTTTAATGTTTAAAGCTGCTGTAAGGATTGTCATCATTTTAGCCAACTTCCTGTCCGTTTTGCAATTAGCAACCCCCTCCCTCCTCTCTACGTCATAAACGCTCAGCTTTAATTGTCAGACATAAGAGCAAACAGGAGGATCCTGCTCTTTGCACATTCAAGAACTGACAGGACTGCCTCTTTACGGCGTTCTCTGCCGTGATTTGATAATGTGGCCAGGAAATTTCTTCTCTCTTTTACTGCATCAGCAGGGAGGAGGAGAGACGTGTTACTGACCAAACACTCCGTGGGATTACTGTTGAAATAGAGCTATTCAACACCTATTGTAATAAAATAATATCACTTACAGCTGCTTTAATTAAGGATATTTACACTCAATGAAATTACCTTTAAATATGGTTCAACACTTACAAATAATCAGGGTTAAAAATTGTTGAAGAGTGCTGTTATTTGTTAGGTTTAATTATATGAAATACAAATCTTGTACATTTAATCACTATTTAATATATTAGAATTATATACCACCCATAAACATTTGATTTACATTTTTTAATGTAAAATAACTGCTGTATATCATATATCATATATAACAATTGCAATATGGAACATAAAATAGTCACTAACAAAAAGCTGGAACATATAACAGCAACCTTATTCTGCTCATGCATGTGGTGCATGACACTACTTGACTCTCAGCACTGTCTTATGAATCACAGTCAAGTGATGTCAGTAAAGTAAAGTTGCAAACTTTTTGAAATACATTGCCAGAACGTTGATTAAAACACATTTATTCAAAGTTTATGTTGTCTACTGTCACTAATTTGATCTAATTTATTAAATACACAGTATTAAATTTAAATGTAACATATTTAGTTAAAAAGTACAAATGTGTTTTTATGGCCAAAAACACATTTCCTGTTTCCTGTTTTTAGTAATTTTATGGTTATTCACTTAACAATTCCTGTTATTGTTATTTTACATGAGGCATGTAAATTCACTCTTTATTTTCTCAATTCACTGTGTATTTGAAAAATACAGGGAAATCTGTAAAATAAACAGGAAAAATTCCATAAATTACAGCTACTTTTTTTACAGAGTAGTTTTGGCTGCAATGACTCACTCACCTAGTAGCATGCATTCAAGAATATGCTTTAGTTTTTTACTTGGATTGGTTTTAAAAAATATCAAATTGCCTGAATATCTTTTATTGAACTGTAATTGATGGTAGGTGCTATTTACATCCTGTAACTAGTGTGGTGCAAAAGTGAATTCCACTTTTCCTCCTCAAAATGTATCTAATCTTATAAAACCGTAACTGAAATTATAAAAGAAAAATATGTCACACCAGCAACAGAAAGTACCTAAGGGACGACATCTCTGCTATGCCCTTGATGTGGAATTAAATTTTCTCCACATGAAATACGCAGGAGGAGTGAGTCATGAGGAGTAATCAGCATCAGCTATGATCTGTTCCTCGCCCTGGCATAGTTTAGCTCAACAGTCCTAGGATCCTATTAACTCCCACTTCCGCGCAACATATTCAGGGTCAGTACCTTGGCTCGGCCTTGGAAAAGTAAGGCTGGCGAACCCAAGAAACTCCACAGCTCAGAGCACCTCCTTCTCACACACGGAAGTCCGACAGAACTGTACTGTATTGTATAAAATCACAGTAACAAGCAATGTACTGTAAAAAAAATAGATTTTAGATGAGCAATCTAAATATTATACAGTGAGTGAGTAACTTGTATAATCTGCAATAAAGACGCAGATTAAAAATGTTCTAAGTTGTGTAAAGTTTCTGAGAGGTGATGTAGTTCTGGCCCTGGATGCAAAAATCTTTGGCCATAGCTCTTGTTATAAGTTGTACATGCACACTTCACTCGCTGTAATACAAGATAGGAGCTTGCTGGGTGCCAACTTTCGAAAAGGAACTGATGTAGGAGCAGATGATGTAGAAGTTTGAAGAGAGTTGGAGGAGCCTTGTATGATAGAGTGAGTTGCGTAAAATAGATCCAAATGGAGAAAGAAAATTCAGTTCAGTCGCTGAAAACAACGACGATTGAGAGGAGAACACTTCAGGAAAAGCTTGGAGTGAAAGAGCTCGGACCTGCCCTCGTGATTAACCAACAAGAACAAGACAGAGGAAGACGGTACACGCCGTCTTTTTCATGAGGCTGATTTGCTAAGAAGTCGTGGCTAACTGCATGCAGTGAGGTTAATGCTTTATTTTGCTTTCGCTGCCTCCTTTTTCAAACAGCAGGAACCGAACCAGCATGGATCCAGTCAGGTTTGACCCATTTGAAGCACTTTGCAGAAAAAGTGAAAAGGCATGAAGAAGCTTAGAGCTGCATGGAAAATGCTATACGTCTTGGCATGTTTGGTTGAGTAGATATCGCTGCTCAGCTTGATGAGGGCTACAGGGTAGGGATCCGAATACAATGAGGAGGTTGACAAAAACAGGCACATCTTGTCTAAAATAATAGACTGTGTAACGTTCTGTGGCTGCGTGGCAATGATGAAAGTATACGCTCAAAAAATCTGGGTGATTTCAGAGGACTGCTGGATTTTGTATCATCGCTAGATGTAGCAGTACAAGAACATGTGTAGAGCGCTGCTGTGATTAAAGGAACATCTAAGACGGTACAGAATGAACTCTCAGTTTTGAGAGAGCACATCATTGAAGAAATCAGGAGGGCTGACTTTGTTTTAAGTCATTTTTCAAGCTAAAATGTCAAACATTTGCTGTTACCAGCTTCTTGACTGTAATTCTTTGCTGCTGTTCTTCTTGTCATTTATGATAGTAAATGAAGAGTCTTTAGGTTTTGAGCTGATGGTTTGACAAGAGGGCTCTGGGAATTTGTAAATAATAATCAAAAAACATGTTTTTATTATTATTATTATTACTTATAATAATAAGTTAGCAAACTTCTTCAGTATTTAATGAGAGTCATTTTAATGTGGTAATTATACTTTTTTGTGGAAGAACCATATCAGACAAATATTACTGTTTCAAGCAGGAGTATTCTTATTTTAATTTATTTAAATAGACTGGTGTGATGCACCAGTAGGGTGCTTTGGCGCGTCCTACTGGTGACACATGGTCATAGTGCATCTAACAAATGACTTTTTGGTCTCATTTTAATCAGCACTATCATCGTAGGTGCCAATTATGTGTGTAAATTATTACTTTGCATAACATGAACTAAAGTGTTAAAACACGATATGTTCTAAGCCTGATTCAGTACCGTTTTATCAGTGCCTGCATTTCAGCAATTCAGAAGTTAACTACGAGGTAAATTAGTCAATAATCAAGGTAACATTATTTGTAAGGTTCAGTAAGAGGCTGTCTACATCCCTGGCTCTTATAGCTAACATTATGATGCACTTCTGAGCTGTTAACGGAACAAGTGAGATTTGGATTTGTAATTAGTTTAGGGTAAATTTGCTAATGTTACCAAGTCACCTGTCAGCAGTTAAACATCTCTCTTTTATGCAAAGTTTGTCTTGTACAGTACAATTGTGCATGTTTACAGGGATTCATGTTCGTGCTGTTCCCATTCTTGGATAAATTGCATCCTGAAGGTGAAATTGTGTATTTTTTGCAATGGGTGCACAGTGTGCTGACTTAAAGAATGAATCATAGTTATACGCAATGCTTTGTTGTTGTTCTTTGTCTTAAGGTAAGTTCATTGCACTGTTTGTTTAAAATTGTGCAGCTGACGGCTGAAAGATAAGAGGTTTGCATATGCTGAGCATTTGACTGTGAAAAGTAGGGCCACACGCAAAAAAAATCTAAATGTTGTCAAAATCAAAATTTGGTCGAGTGCAATCTCCATATTGCAGAGGCTGCAATTATTTATTTATGTATTTATTTATTTTGATAAAGGTAAAATGTGGAACAGGTCCACAAATCTTGTTCTTATTTTTTTAACCATATCCTTCAGCCTTAGTGAAAGAGTGTCAAAATAAGTAATGTGTGTGCTGTTTTGCATGTGTCTGTGATGACTGTGAAAATCAAAGCAATGTCTGGGTCCAGGTAGCATTCATTTCTTTGAGTATGCAAAATATGGCATATATAAGCAAAAGTTCATAATGATCCCTTGTATGTTTTGTCCACATATATCTAATACTGGTTTTGGCTTATGTCATGCTCAACTAGGCCATGCAGGAGTGCAGTAGAGTCCTCATTGATGCCTTCAAAAACAGACCCACAAATGATGCTTTCAAAAAAATCCTGTCCACTGAAGATGAATAAGAAGAAGTTGGAACCTTCCTGCTTCAAGTCCGTGTGGATTTTAGTTGTTTGCATATGTAACTCTCTGGTGACAAGCTATCTATCTATCTGTCTGTCTACATTCTTGAAAACTTAAGTAATGGCTGAGACTGTTCTTTTTATTCTTTCTAAACTTCTCTCAGTATTTTGATGTCAGAAAATATTATTTAATGTACAGACATTTTAGCTTACTTTGTTTGTTGATAAGATGAAAATAAAATCCTAACAATGACCCTTTCTACAGCCCGTTGTGGCTATGGCTGTTCAGATCCCTTCCCTGTCAGCCTTGTTTAATCAATACTTTACTTTATTATACTTAAATATATATTATATTAATACTTTATTTAAAAAATAACCTAATATTTCTTTTTATGAAATATGTAAAGCATTCCTTTAGGACATAGTGCTTAGTTAATCTGTGAACATATTGAATTCACTTTTTCTAGCTAATGCATATTTTAATGATAATAGTCCAAAATGGTGTGAGAATGCATAGTGTTTAGTCAAATAACATCCCCCAGAATTCCACCAGCCCAAATGAACCCACCACCACCACTCAACCGAGGCCTTCCAGAAACCTAGGGAAAACCTTGGATTTGTATTAACGGTGTTTCTCATACTGTGCTCATCCATTAAAGTTTAATGAACATATGATTTTTGTAAAGGTCTTATATAGGATTACATTTAAGTATAAAGTTTTCTACATTTTTCAGGTGTACTCTGTGTACATTGTTACTAATAGCACTTGTTAACCCCACTTTAAGATCAGTTCAGTCATTCATAAATAGTAAATAATAATCTATATGTCAAAAGTTCAAAGACAAAAAAATGGCGCAAGTAAAGAGCTGATGTCATGTGTTTTAGTCATTCTTGTCTCAGGAGACACCTTGACTAGTGGACACTGGATGATGAGCATTGAAGGCCATTTTGCACCCTGCTACATAATCAAACCCTGAGTACCAGGAGGAGGTGGAGTTCATTCAGAGGTAATGGTTGAACTCTGACAACCTCAGAACATGCTTTTTAAAAAATGTAGATGTTAAATGTGGTCCATAAATGCCAATACACAAACGTGATTGTATGCATCATGAAGCTGATAAAAAATCTGCATTAAATGTCGTGTGTGTATGACACTTTTCAGGGCATTCATAGGCACGAACTCTGAGAGAGAGAAACACAAATGTCACAAGAAGGAGGGACATCAACAACCACAGGGTGAGTTGTACAGAGAAACGGGTTGCAGTGAATCCGCCTTGTCTCCACTCTGAAAACGGATGGACTACCAGGGGCAAAAGAATTTATCAAATGGTAAGAAGAAGCACATATACACATACACACACACACACACACACACACACACACACACACACACACACACACACACACACACCAATATTATATGAAATGTTATAAAGTGCAGCCATAGTGTATGTCTGATCATCTATCACCATATCTCTCTCTTTTTCTTATTTTCAAGGATATTTTTGGGGTAATTGAGCCTAACATATTGTCCTCTCTGCTCTTTTCAATATATCTGGCTGTTCCTTGGACCCTGGACCCTGCTGGACCAGTATCTGGACCTGAGGTACTCTTCATGTCTTTCTTTTCTTTTTGGTTACAAGTAATTTCAACTCACTCAGTGTTTTCTTTTCTGCCAGACTTATTTTTATATGTGAATATACAGTATGTACATTTTTAACATCCTTTATACACTTGAAGGATTTTGTAAGACATGTTTGAACAGTTGTGAATGTAATTTGTATTTTTAATAAACTTTGACCAGTTTCTTTAAAATATCCAGATATTGCAATTATTTTTTTTAATATATGTAAAGTGAAATACTAATTGATGAATTGACTTATATACATTATACAACGTAGATGGCAAACCATATACAGTTACAGTATGTTTTCTTTTTTTCAAATGTTCACAATTGACTGTTGACCTTTAAAAAAAATAACGCATTTGCAGTTGGTGGAGAGCAGCTGCAGCGTCTGGCTCCAAAAACTGCAGCCACCCGTGAGATAACCATAGCCCACGTGTGTGTGACGTCAGAGCAAGTTGGGATCAAGGACAGCAAATCTAACAGGCATGCACTGTGCGGCGATCACCGCTGATCGTGTCTGCGCAGGCCTGGCTGATCTTGAGCCTTAATTCACCACATGAACGTGCAGTGGTAATCACCAGACATAGCAGCAAACAGGAGGATCCAGCATTTTAACACTTTTGGCCATCTAAATAATGTTTATAGATGAACTACACAGTGTTTATTAACCATTTAGATACACAAGTATTATAAACATCAGTTACAACTTCGCAAATAAACAATTGCTAAATAAATGGTTTATAAAGCAGTTCATTGTTGTTAAGTTAAATAACTACTAACTAAAGTTAACTATGAATTTACTTATTCTTAATTTTCTTAATATATTCTTAATTTATTAATGATGGTTATTATAAAGTGTAACCTATAGAACATTATAAAAGAGGCTGACCTTTCAAATGTTAAGATGATGATAACAGACCTAAAAGAAAAAAACCTGCATAAATGGTCAACATATCCTTCTTCCCTAAACAACAGAATATGTAGAATATATCATCCCAATAACTCCAAAAATGACATATATCCTCATTTCCCAAAACAACGTGGCTGTTGCAGTGATCCAGCAAAAGACATGCTGGACCTTTGGTGTATGCTTGCAATTTGGATAGGTTTAGGCAAGAAAACTACTTGGTTAGGTTTTGGAAAAAACCTAAACTTTATGTAACTTCAGGTAACCAACATGCCCACGTTACATACTGTATGTCACTTCAGCTACATAGTGTATATGATATAACTTAACAACAATAGTATGTTAGACTTTTGCTGCCGTAATAATTATGACAGCTGCTAGAGGTTGTCGCCCAACAACAAATGTAAATATGGTTTGTAATAATTTGCTTTCACACAAGCAAATAAACGTACTCGAGTCACTTGCTCAGTAAACCATATCTCTATAGTGGACCAATCCAGAAAAATTTACCTTTTTAAATAATGTTCATGTAAAATATGTAATTTATCTTACAGCAGGTATCTGTTACTGGTTGATTGTCAATTGTGAATTGATTGCAGACACACATTGTCATACTATTTTGTTGTTATAATAGTGAAACTAATAAGAGCATGACTTGCACTCAGTCATTGTAACTAATTGCCTCTAATTATCATGTCAAACTCCCTGAAATGGTAATGTTAATTTCTGCAGCTCTGGGTTATTTCGTCCATATGCATATAGTCTGCTGTAATGGTTGTCATAAGCAGTGGATTTTTTAAAATATTTTTTATTTAGTATAGTTTATCTTACAGATATTGAGAGAGGAAGTTGACATATTGATAAAGAAACAGCCTACAGAAATAGGCTAGACACCTACTTTCACTGAGCTGCTTAGAGCACTCTGACCTCTTGGCTACGATTCCACTAGTGTATCAAATTGTTGCCCGGAGCACTAGACTGGTGGAGTTCACCACATGAGGGTAGATTTACTGTGTGATACTGTGAGCTGTAAATCACAGTGTAGAAAAGTATAGGGCTTTGGATTGTTTACTATACATGGCCCTATGCAGTATTTGATGGAGGACACAGCGTAATAATTTAGGGGCTCCGTGCACTTGCACAATTCAATTCAGCTAATGTGAAAGCTGAATGTGAATTTTCACTAAGTGCAAACCATCTACTGATCAGTTAACTAAATTCTTAGAATGTCAGAAGAAAAATGAAATGAAAAGTAATTGACAGAACTTTGGGGCAGATTAAAGATGTTGGCAGATGGTTGGCAGCTGGCAATGATCTAATTTTTTCTATTTTTTTTGAGGCCTGCAGTTCCTAAAATCCACTTCTGATGTTTGCCAAAAGCATCCTTATGCAGGAAGAACTCATGTCTGGACAATTTCCGATGTGTTAAATGATCAATATTGTTCACTACTTATATTTCATAGGTAGGAAATGCTGTAAATTCACGCATGTCCATCGTGTCCACACATAAAGTGTATATTGTAAATTGTCAATTAAACTATGATATTCAAATAACAGACAGTTAACAGAAGCTAAGTCAAAAATAATTGAGAAGGTGTGGACTTTCCTGTATATTCCATGGCATAGCTTATACTGTAAAATTTAGTTTAATGTAAAATAAGAACAATCTGTTTAATCTGCCATTTTTTTTCAATTTTTGTTTATGCCACTGTCAGTGACTTTCTGCAGACATTTAAATCAGGAAATGCTTCCAAGAAAACAATTTAAATACAGTTATGATGCTACATTATCCTGATAGTATGATATACAGCCATGAGTAAATCCCAGGTTCAGCCAACCAGTTATATCAACATGTACACATCAATTTATTTACAATATTTACATCACAAAACTCAGAGACATCAATCCCATGTCTGTCATTAGGGTCCGATCTAAGTGCTTAACTGAATATAGTGTATCTAGTAAATACAATTATTTAAACATAATGTTAAAGGTTTAACTTGTAAGCAAACCAGAAGGTAGCTCAAAAACTAAAGGGGGCAGTATAACTGCTGACGGCTGCTCATTATACTCTTCGCTGTATGTTTTGCTGCAGCAACTAGCTGTGATTGGCAAGTTACCTCAGTTAGCTGTGCAGCTACAGTAAGTGGCCCTATTAGCTGACAGGAGTCAGAGACGGGGGAGTCACCGTGAGCAACGGGGCTCAGCTCAACCAGCCTCTCATTGAACACGCCTGGGCACCAGACTGGGACTGAACACAGTTTGACGACAGGGCATGCAGGATAGAGGTGATTTACAGCGGTTCTGACCAGGTCTATGACTGCGAGGACGATGGCAGCGGGGACGGGAGAGGCATGAAGCGGCAGAGGCGAGAGAGAGAGTCGAGCATCAGCAATGGGCAAAAATATATATATAGGGCGTATAGGGCTATACCATTTTCACACCTTGATCTGTGAATTGAGGATTTCTTTGGCCTAAGCCAAGGAGATTGTTGAAAGACATTTTGTTTATGATCAGTTAACGAGGCAATTAAGCTTAATTCAGTAAAAGAGAAATTTTAATTCAGATGCTATACGGTTGTATTTTTTGTGTTTTGTTTACTTATTAGACTAAGAAGCAAACACTCAACTGAAACTATGGGGGCTGTCGGACTATCACTTCTTAAGCTACAAAGTGGCATTAGGAGACAGGACGGGCCGGGGCTAGCTGGTTAGCATGCTTACTTTAGTAGTCATCTCTGCAACACAGTACATAGACGTCTTTGAGGTAACATCAACACTGTTGTTTCTTAACACTCTGTTGATATTGTTAGTTAATCTTTTAAATGTTTTTAACTAAAACACTGCCCATATCTTCCATATTTAAAACTCTATATTTGGCTTTTTGGTCACATGTATTCACTTTCTTTTTGAGAGTTTTTTTTTTTTTTGGTCGCGTAGGCACCTGATATCATGTGCCTACACCACCTTGAAGCATCAAATCAACAGCCAGGGATTATGCCCTTTAAGGCTTTTAACGTGAAACACCTGTGCAGGAAGTGTTGATGGTACCTCAGCAGCATTTAAGATGAAGAACATCTTCACAACACCTCACCTTTCTCTTGTTAGTTGGACAGACGTATAGGTAACTCAGGACAGTCTTGGATCCGACTTTGTCATTCATCCTCTCGTATGTGGAGCCATAGTCAGTGGATCTGAATGGAGGAAACAGAGTGACGATGCAGTCAGAGGCAGGTGAATATTACAGTAAATAAACACGACAAAAGCACGCTGAAAGTTTGCAGACATCTAATGGGTAAACAGACTAAAGATTATTGGGACATTGCATGATTCATGTCAAATATATTTACTATGCAGTGATGCAAAAGAATGCAATATCACACCCTACAGTGAAACAACAAGGCTGGTATGGTGCTGTGTATATACAAATCCTCTGTGCAGGAGTGAAACCTCTGGCAATAGAACAAGAGAAGGTTAACCAATCATCTATAGCTGCCAACAAAAACGAACCATTCGAAAGCATCTGGGGACCTGGCACTGTAAATAATTAATTCTCTCCCAACGACTACTATGAAATAAAATATGACGAGTGCAAAAACATGTGGATGTTCCTGAACCCATGGGCTTTAATAATTCAACAGTGAGAATGAGCCTGTTAGCCAGCATAGTCCCTAGAAACTCCACATGAATCCATCATCACTAGTAACTACCAAATCTGCCTTCAAGAAGAATATTACAGCTTTTATAGGGCTTCACTCGCTTTTCCCTTTTTTTCCTGTGAAAGCTGCATTCCTGTCCCCAGGATTTTCAAATATTTCTCTCAGCGGGGACGAAAGCACCCACCCAAAACTGTGGCATAACTCTCATTTGGATTTGCAGTCTACTTCATGGTGAGGAAAGTGAAGATGATACCTATTTCAGAGTTCTTTCCTTTTTCGGTCAAAGCTCCTTCAGCAGGAACGGCGTTTCAGGGAAATTGCAAAGAGATTTCTCTCATTCAAATTCATTCCGGAATGCCTCGGAAAGACACAGTCGTTGCTATGATTACAAAGCACAATAATGAATCAGACAGACAACATCATTTCCAAAGCATATTAAAGTGAAGCTGTGGGGGGAAGTGCTGAGAATGATCCTGATTCGGAGCAGAGGCGGTGAACCACACTGCTGGCCTCTGAGTAACATTGTTGGAGCCTCCTGAAGAGTGACTTCATAAATAACATAGAAACATATGTTGTTTTTGGCATGACATGGGTAAGCACTACTGCAACTCTTCATCATCTAGTCACCATAATGCATATGCTTAGATTTCTTAAATGTGAGGTGGCCATATCTTTGGCGCAGACAGTAGAGAGACGTCAGCTCTCAGATGTCAACCAAGATTAAATGTGACCCCCCCAAACACCCACACCCTGCACAAGAGAGCCAATCAATATGAAAAGAAAAATCAGCTCTCTTTTTTTAGAGGAGATGGCAGAATGACAAAAGGAAGGTATCCACCCACTTCATATTTTTTGGACCCGTTTGTGATGAATTTGGAAGAGGTCAAAGAGGGCAGTATGACTGAAAGTACACTGTATTGAATCAATGTCTAAGTCTATATAGGAGTGTTTTACCAAACATAAAATGTGCACAAAATGTGAAATGTGCAGGTTTGTGTCATTAAACCCACTTTGTTTACTGATCCGGCCTCTTCTCACTGGAATACTTGTAGGTACTTAAAGGTACCCCTTGGGGTTTCTGACCACCTGTAGAGCTGGAGCAATGTTTTTTTTATTAACAGGCTGCTGTTTTGTTTCATCTAGTGCACATGCTGTGAACAATTCAGAGAACAGAACATTTCAGAAACACAACATTTCAGAAAACACAACAATTTACAATACAATAGAGAGAAGTACACAATGTTAACAGGAAATTACATCAAACTGTCACTTGGGACTTGGTTTCTGTCCAATCACAAACAGGAAGTGTTGTCCCACCTTTTCACTGATCTAAAATGTCTGTTTACTGAAATGTTGTGTTTTATTAAAATGTTGTGTATTCTGAAATGTTGTGTATTTGGAAAATGTTGTTGTGTTTGTGAAATGTTGTGTTTTCTGAAAATGTTTCACATAGGCAGTGCTATACACATACGTTCTGACAGTTTCTCACTGATTTACTTATCAAGTTGGAGACAGTAACATGTCAAGAAACTTGTGTCTCAGTGCCTTTTAAGAAAGATCTTTTTTGGAAGTAAGTAAATTATTACTTCATTAATATTTTCATGAAGTCATTATTTAATCTCAACCATCAAACCAGGTAAATTCTTATGTTTAGACTCAAACTATGAGTCTAGAGTGGGTGGAGACTATAAATGATGCAACACCGCATACATTGTAATTGAGTGCAATTCTTGTAATCAATATTACCTCTGTGATGCTGATAGTATTGTTGCAATATTCTTTGTGGTTTAAATGTTGGGTAGTAATCTACAGAGAGACTTGTAATTTCTTCACTGTACAGAAGAACATATTTCTTGTTTATTTTTCAATGAAATGAAATCAACAACTTTGCGGAACAGCTCAGTCAATGTCACACAGTGGCTATAATGCTTGACAAACACAATTACATTTTTCACAATTAAATTTAGACAAAGTGAAAGTCTTTGTTATGGGCTCAGAGTGATCGTACAGCCACACTGGGTCTGCCCTTGGCCCTCTAATCAAATTAAGTCTTCAGAAACTGACAAGTCCAATTTGACCTGAGCTGTACTTTTAAGCATTCTCAGTGATGCAGAGAGGATTATCCATGCTAATATTTCAAAGTAAATCAATTACAGGAGTGCTTTGTTTCACTACAAAGGCATAATGCTTCTTTTGTTTTGGAAAATGCCAGACTTTGAAGCCAAACTTATAGATGGTAGCATGCTTCTTTGTTTTAGGTTTATTTACTTGGTTGCCTATATAATTAAGAGTTGATTTTCAGATAATATTGGTTACTTTAAAAGCTTAGGGGCACAAGTTGTCCTCCATTTTTCCTTTGTACATATATGACTCCGGAAATAGACCAATGAGTGTGAAAAACCCTGTGTCTTACACTCCAGTATGCTGACACCAGCTTTCTGTCGGCTGGATCACCCACCACCCCCTGCATGGCAGCAATAATAGGCAGGATGTGGCATTTGATCTGGCTGACATCCCGTACAGTGGCCGTCAGACAGCCTGGTGTCTGGAATGAGGCATTTCTGCCTATTTGCTCTTTGCAAAAAGATGCATGCCTGTTGTGACCTGCATCACCACTGTGTGAAAAAGTTTTTCTGTCACTGTCCCAATTTCTGGACTTCTCTCTTTCAGCCTTTAGAACTCTATTTGAGGGTGAGGTTTTAATGAATTCATAAATTAATATGATGGTTAATTACTGTTACCCTAGATCTGTGAACATAGACAGATAATCCCTTTTATCATCAGCCCAGTGTCCCTTGGGTTTACGTCTACGCTAGACTAAAGTCTCATGCCAACAGTCATTGCCAATCTAGAAAGTAATGTCCTTTAGTACAGAGGTGAAAATTAAGGGCGATCAGCCTGATGTGTGGGCATGTAATGCCAGTAATTTACCTTGGCATTTTATTAATAATAACCAAAATCTTTCCTTAGTCTTCACAAAGTGTTTAACTTGCCTTACCCTGACCATACCTCAAGCATTTTTTTTATCTCAATTACCACAACCTTTCCCTAACCCCCAAAACATTTACGCCATTCCAGTAGGCCTATGACAAGTAACCAGAGTACAATCACTACAGTATATGGGGCCAGCCCCCCATTTTGGTTGAATTAGCTTATTTTGATTGACATGAACATGCAAATTTTCAAGGTGCAGAGACACTTGTGCTTGAGGGCACTGTCTTTATTCATATACTGTAACTAAGGTTATATTGCATAACCATAGTTATAGCCTTGTATTTCAGTCAACACCTTCCTGTCAGCTGAAGTCACTGAGACGCTTGTTTACCTCTTGTTTTGTCTGGTCACTGTGCAAAGAAATGAAGAGTTGAACAGACAGTGTCTAGAGAGAATGAAGGGAAGAAAGAATAATACTGACACTGCCTTGAGTCCTGTACATATTTTTGATGTCAGGCACAACACCACTATGCTTCTTCGGAAAAGGCAACCGGTCTCCATTTCTGTTTAGACAAGCAGTTTGCTAGCTTTCCTGGGGAATTAATGGCTGTCTCATGCTTTTGGTGAAAGATAGCATAGCAGCTGGAAGTATTTTTGTGACAATCAGTAAAAGAGATTAAGGCAGTTTTGAATCATGTTACATCAGACTCTCTGGAGTGGAAGATTTTCTAAGTCTGTGACCATGAAACTGGCAATATCATGTTCTTGGAGGCATAGGCAACTCGGCAGTGGTGAAAGTTGAGTAAATGCATGCTTACTATTCAATAAGGGGTAGCAAATTCATGGTTTTCTACTCCATTTTTTGAAAATAAAGGTATACTTAAGCAGCGTATATCAATGATTATTTAATTATTTTAAGCAATGACAAACACAAGCAAGAGAAATGTCACATTTTTGGGCCACTCTGAGTTGGTTCCATCAAACCCTTCGATGATTATTTGCCTCAACATGCTTTGGTTGTCAATCACTGTGAAACCACAGAAGGAGTCTGACTGTTTACAAATGTGAGAAGCATGCCATTTAGTTTAACGGTCGCTACTGTACTGTTGCTGAAATGCTGAACTGAATGTCAGTGTTGGCTAATTTTGCTGGCCTGCCCAACTATTGTTAGCTCACTGTTGGGACAAGAATTGTTTTTTGGAGATGGGACATGGTGCTGAATCAAAGAGTCGCCTCTTTTAAGTATAACGTGGCTGTTAACATTTTGAATGGGATAAAATAGGATATACTCACCTTTTTATGAATTTGCCATTTCTTAAAGGGCACTTCCAAGAACTTTACACATTAACTAGTATTTACTTATCTTGAGTAGGACTACTGCATACAGTATAAAGCTTTTTGTAGCTTCAGAGGAAGCTGCATGTCCATCCATTCATTGTCTGTAACCGCTTATCCTTTACAGGGTCACTATAACACCGCTAGACACTTTATGGACAGTTTAAAAAAAAAGATCAAAATACCGCAGAACCAGAGATATTCCCTTTTTTATTCCGCACATTCTTCTTCCTTTTCAAAGCCTGGCAACCACATTACCCACGATACAACATAGCCACTGAGTGGCATCACTGGAGGTGATTTATCAGATTACATGCAGCTTCCTCTAGAGCTAAAAAGGCTTTATACTACTTTTTTTCATGTATACAGTAGTACTCATCAAGACCTGTAAACACACTTTCATATGGAAAATTGGTGGAGTTAGCCTTTGGCACTGGACAGTTTAGACAGGGAACGTGTTTAGTTTACCCAATTTACCACTCAATCCTCTCTGTTATTTTGTCTGCCCTGCTTTCTCCTTCGCCCTACACAACAGCAGACTAACCAAGGATAGCGGAAATAGAATAGCCTGCAACCTATTACCAATTTGGGCTACATAATGTTTTTATAAAAATAATTTCAAACATGAGGTAGACGTTTTTTCTTTATACTTTCCTGTCCTGATGCACCCAATTAGATACTGTTGTTGATGAATTTTTGTTTTTCATAGTACCCTCAATCCAACTAATCAAGACAGGGAGCTGTTTCATGACTAAGGTGGTGTATCAAAGTAATCGTTTTTCCCCTCTGGAGAAGGACCTCCAGGCCCCTGCCAATAAGCCTTTACATCTAAGCTTTGCTACATGCTAAGTTTGCTCACCCAATTTAAAACATAACTAGGTGCCCATGCTTGGAGGTATGGTATAAAGAGACAATAACCAATAGCTGAACATGTAGGGAGCATCTTTCACCTGTTCTCTTTAATGTGTCTTGTGAAGTGGAACAAAAATGTTAAATCTGCTGTATCTACACAGTCACAAAGAGCCAACGAGAGAGATACAGTGTAGTGCATTGCAGTGTGTGAACATCAAATGATTGGGGAGAAAAAAGGCTGACAGAAATTGCATTAGGGGGGTGTTTGTGAGGTTTTGCCAGATGGCTGCCAGTAAAGCAGAACAATTCAGCGTTGGTGTACAACACTGACCATTCTCTGGGGAGGGAGGGGGGGAGGGGGGGAGGGGGAGGGAGAGAGAGAGAGAGAGAGAGAGAGAGAGACTTCAAAGACTGAAGGATGAAAACTCCAACCAAATCATCTTAGTTTCTCAACCTCGTACACAGAAAGCACATCACCCTGAAGCATACAGGAATTAAAGAGAAAGAATTCTGTTGCAATATTGTTCCAAGGAAAACAAAAGGTTGCTGATCCGACTCTTCTCACTGTAAGGCAGTGACTCCGGCTCGCTTGCTGCCGGATAAAACTGTTTTTGAATGCATGCTAGTGCATACAAAACAGCAAAGAGACACAATGAGAACGGAAAACACCAAATCAATATTCATCAGAGGTCTGAAAATGAAGGCTTCATCAGGTGGTTGTCAGAGTTCAACCAAAGCATCGACAACTCAATTGTCTGTCCTCAGAAACAGAGTCATGCAGATACACAGGAGGCTCAGAAAGTGAGAGGGACGGAGAGAGAAAAGGTTTCTTAGCAGTGCGCCCTGCAGCAAAATCAAGCCTGAAGACTCTGAACACTCGCTGACTGATGCGCTTGAAAAACATTCTCTGCACTGGTGAACCGGAGCGTTCTATGCAGTGCTGAGGGGTCAGGAGCAGAGACGCCTGAATGCGTTACAGACATTTCCACTGCAATTGTCTGAATTGTTGCAGTCTTTTGTTACAGGAACACACTCTAGGGGGATGACAAAGCCAATTCTGCTCAAGCCACAGGTCCTCGACACAAGCCTGGTCACTGGATAGAATCCAGGGAACTTTGGGTGACCAGGAAAAGGACTAAACAGAGCTGTCTGAATCAAAACGCCCGAGAGTTTAATAACAAAGTATGAGAGGCAAGATTTGGCTCAACTGGAAAATGTTATTAACCTTCCGTTACCCAGCAAAGCACTAGCTAAACACTCTCACTCTATGGTACCTTGATTTGAATGCATTTATTGATGTATATTCATGTGCAAGTAGTACAGAGCTAAAGGAACACAAGATTCTACCTCTGTGCCCCTTCCTACACGTGTTCATTGCTATTCTCCACTTGTCCAACAGATGCCCTCTGATCTTTCCATCTGCCTCATTCATCTCACTGACTCTGTCTGTCTCTAGCCACTTGCCCCTAGCCTGCAGTAACCCCTTTTACGAGTCACCTGACCCTCTCCGCCCACCAACTCACCTTTTCACTCTCGGATTGTCAATAGGTTTTTTCACACCTGAAAGTCTGAATCAACGTCTGAACCAAGTATTTGCTTTAGTTGTATACATTTGGTCCCGTTGGTTTTGGTTTCACATGATACTTGTTTTGATGTTTTTCATTTTGACGTAATTCCTGTAATTGATCAGAAAAGTCCAAACCATTAGAAAAATGTTTTAACACTAGAAAACAAACTAAACAATAGTTCAGTTTGATCCCACTGAGACCTCCGCCTTTGGTCAGATCAAGGTGTGGCTGTTTGTTCTCAACCATGGGCAAGGGGTAACAGTAATATTGGTTTGGATCAAGTTTTAAATTGCAGACTAAAGAAGGTAGCTGTGAAAGGGCCTAATAATGCACGATTCCTTTCAAGCCATATAAACCTGAATCTGTAACTGATTTGTTCCTGGTTTCTCCTCATGCTTGTTCCTGACATGCTCACCAACCGTGCCCTCTGGATTGGTTTGATTGTTCAGACTGCCATCTGTTGCCAGCCTGTAGGCCTGTTTATGACCCCTGCCTCAACTAAATATTCTTTACTCCTACCTGCCTTTGCGTTGTTTGTGTTTGTCTGCGTTAAGGTCCAGAACAGTGACGATGAGCAATTGTATCAAATATAAAATTTGTCATTGAAAACCAGTGGTGGACAGTAACGAAGTAAATTTACTTGAGTACTGTACTTAAGTACAGTTTTTGAGTATCTGTACTTTACTTGAGTATTATTTTGGGGGGATACTTTTACTTTCACTCCACTACATTTGAAGGACAAATATTGTACTTTTTACTCCACTACATTTCTATTAATGCTCTCGTTACTCGCTACTTTTGATCTTACGTCAGCTGATGATTTTTTTTTTTTTTGCAAAATTCAGAGAAAATAAACTGTTTCTGCTGATTCGCGTATGGTTTGTCTTAGCCGTATTGCCGTACCTGTACTACGTCATGAGCACCCGTGGCCTTATCTCAAACCCATGTTTGAGATTTTTGTCACAAAAACTGATTCGTTTCAGTTTAAATGTTGGTTGTGCTTACCGCGGACCAATTATATCACGGACTACAAAGACTCGTCTTCCAACCGGAAAAAGCACGTCGCGGTATGTAAAGTAGCTACTAACGTTAGCTAGCTTAATGTTTGTGAAAGAGAGAGTGTGTGTGTGTGTGTGTGTGTGTGTGTGTGTGTGTGTGTGTGCGCGCAAGCGCATGTGTGTGTGTGTGTGTGTGTGTGTGTGTGTGAGAGAGAGAGAGAGAGAGAGAGAGAGAGTGGGTGTGCACGCGTTAGTGAGGTGCGGCTGTCTTTGATGTGGGTTATCTGGCTCATTTTTGGCTGTGATGTATGATATAAGTAAAGTAAACTAGCCAATAAGTTGTTTATCTGTAAATGTCAATATCAGTTCTTGTAGTGCCTGCGTCTACATATTTTTTATGTAGAGAAAGCATGGATGTCAGATGCAAAAATATACTGAACTGACCGCAGCTGTCTGCAATATATTTCATGTGTTGATGAATGCAGCTGAGGCTGTGTTCTGAGGCTTCTTGCCTTTATTTGTTTATTTTTGAGCTATAAACACGTCTGTAGCAGAATCGCATCAGTGTATTGTATAATGACATTAAGCTACTTTCCTTTCCTGTATTTCCTGAGATATTTTTTAAATACTTTTACTTAAGTAATTTTTTAAACAAATACTTTAGTACTTTTACTTAAGTAATATTTTGACTAAGCTACTTTTACTTGTATTGGAGTAATATTTGACAAGGAGTATCTGTACTTTTACTCAAGTAGTGAAGTTGTGTACTCTGTCCACCTCTGTTGAAAACACAACCTGAATTAACAAAGGAAACATTGGCATTGAAACATTTGTATTTGAATAGGTTGTATTGGCACTGAAACATATCTTTGGCACTTTTACATTGAATTACATTGAAAAATAAAATACAGAGCCCCAGGATCTTTACGATGAGGAGGGGTCTGATGTGAGGGTGAGTGTGATTTGCATATTAATGCATACTAATGAGGAAACGCCTCTTGCTGCGTTTTGCAGTTTTGGAGCCGAAACAGTTCTGACATGAGCACACCTAGCACACAGCTCCCACAAGTTCACTTTAAACTTCCAAACTGCGGGTATGTTAAGCTTGTTTCTTTCTGCTGTTGTTCTTTCACATAGAACCGGGCTAGTTCTAAAGTTTATTTTTAACTCACTTTATTTTGGTCTGGCGGTCTGCTGGAATTAGTTCTGACGTTAACTAATGTCAGCTAACATAGATAACGTCAGGGTCTATGTGATGAACAATGGCAGAAAGAAACAGACTTGATATACAAACATTAATGCTGACTTTGACTCATATCTTCAGGAGATTAAAGAAATTGCAGTGAGTCTGCGGTACCACAATCACACTGACCACACACCGGTGGCTTTCATTACTCATCTGAAACTTCCTAGCACCAAAAGTGTTTTCACTAAACAACCTGACATCAGACACAAACTGCGAACTGTGAGTTCTGGTAGTGTCTGTTTTCTGCATTTTTTGAGCTTTCAGGGCCAAATTTATTTTCAGTGCCAACACAACTTATTCAAATCTATCTTTTATCTATTATATATTGTTCACTGTCACTGTCATGGTTCCATGTCCTCCCTTTTTTGCAGGAATTCACAGGACATGATGGATCCCGTGTTTCAAAGGTGGTCCTTCAGTGTAGAGTTTGGATGTCCTTTTCATGTTGGTGAGGGTTTTCTTTTGCTACTCTGATGTCCTCAAACCTCAAAGACATGCAACTCAGTTCAATTTAAAATTTTCAGCAGGCACTCATTTGGTTATTTGAAGGCTAAATGATGACTATGTGTGCTCTGCAATACTGAGCATAGCAACTATGGTTAATGCAATGGTACGGGTAAGACAACTATAATACTAAATTCAGATTAGGAAAGTAATGTACTCAGCTATAATAAAAAGGCAAATGTTACTAATGTTCTGAAGTGCGGGTACACTTGCAGTCAACCAAAGAAATCCCTTCACATAAATATTGATTAACCATCTATAATGGAAAAGTACAAACTTGGAGCATTTGGAACACTTGAGAAAGAGCAATACACTGTAGTGTGTGATGTCAGATTCTGTAACCTGTAACAAAGCAACAACAATGTTGTCTTCATGTAAAGTTAAGTGCATTGTGTATGAGGAAAAATCAGTCATTTCTTTGGTAATATTTGCTGATTGATAAAGAAGCATTCATATTATTTTCACTGGGATGGTTTTACTTCTGCATCTATAGTGCTGCCCCCACAGTATTTGAGCAAACAGTGTGTTCCCTCGCAGCAGAACGGAAAATGACAGAGTTAATGAAAGCCCCATAGCAGTAATAATGATACATGTGGTGAAAGTCCTATAACCTTTTACCACAGTGGGATCTCTGTTGTTTAGGTGTAATAATGAGTGAAATAAAAACAGTACTTTTTAAAACTAAGAAATATCTTCATTTTCCATGCATACCCAAACTATCTACAAAGACACTTGACTTGTCTATCCACCCCCATCTCTACAGTATGCAGGATACTGGGGTGTCTGCAGACTTCTACAATCTCTGCCAGGGAGCATTAAAGCTTTTCTTGTGACTCATAATGGCCTGACACAGAGCAGCTATTGTGTCACACTTCTGTATTTCAGCTTGTAGTTACAACCTCTTTCAGACTGAAATATGGTTTAAAGTGACCTAGATGTGTTAAAATACCAATTTCAACCTATAGTAGTCTAGACATCTCAAGGAACTGAGGATCAATGCTCACTCAGTCAGAATTGCCCCCCAGTGTAGATTGTAATGTGTTTGTCCGTGTGATGGGCCTACAGTAACTGGTGACCTGATCAGGGTGTTACCCTGCCATTTCATCTGAGGCATGAAAATAAATGTTTCAGCCTTTCTGTCAGGCTGAACAGGAGTAAGCGGGCATAGAAACTGTATGGATGGATGAGTTGCCGGGGGCAATTAGTCTGTTACTTGTAGCCATAGTATTGCTTATTTCAACCAATGGATTACTGTGCTTTAATCCAAAGCACTAAGCCAGCACGCAAAACAACATTCAAGCAGAAACACTGTTGTCATAGTTCACTGTCACAGAAAGTGCAGTTAACTTTGGCTTAATAATTCATTTAAAAGCAGCCTTCCTGCCCAGTCATTTCATATTGATAGGGCAAAAAACAAAGCCAGTCATGAATGTACTGTTAAAATGTGTGAATATACCAGTCGATTACATATGATACACCCAATATTTTCAATGCAGTGACATTCACTGAAAATAAGCTCTGGAGAAATAATTATTTGTCTGGAGTGAGGCATTGAAAGCCCCTATGCAGAATCTTCACTTGATGATATGCTCTGGGAGGAAGGCTCAAATGCTGGGATAATGTTATGCTCCTGTGTTCCAGATAGTCGAATAAAAGGTAGGGATTCTGACCAATTGTTATCATACCGATTGATCCGAATCTGAAAAGATCCCATTAAGGAAACCAGGCTATAAATGAAGGTAAAACCACATAATTGATAACAAATTAACGAACATTAGCATTCAACCATTTCCCAGTTAAAATTACTGTTTGTATGTTTGTAAATTACATTGTATTTCAAGTGCATTGATATTTTAGAATTAATGGTCACCTTTTCTATTGTCCCGAGTACCACTATCAAGGAAGCTAATGGGTTATCTAATATGTTGTTTTATCTTAAATCTTAGTGGATTTCCACTACCGATCGTCAGTACGATATTTGAGATTCATGATGTCATAGGAAAATGGCCCACATGTGAAAATACCCTATGTCATGTTTTTCTGATGCATTCAGTGTTTGTAGAAAAACAAGGGAAAATCAGTTAATATTGGTTCAGTCTATGGACTGCTTTCAGCCCATTCACATCAGTGTCCTTTGCTTGGATCCAGAGGCCTTTTTGGACACTACCACTTGCCAGTTGCCAGAATCAGAAATGTTCCGATAACACTGAAAGACTGCTCAGATATGTCATTGGCTTGTGTAGGTGGTGCTCAGGGTTTTAGCTCAGACAGGCAGAGAAAAATATAGAAGCTTGCTATCACTGGGCTAGTTTTTGCTAATTTTAAAACATTTTACAGAAAGAGAAGGTGTGACAGTACATGTACAATATAAGATTTTGATTTGTTTGTTTGCAAGAATTTTTACTACAGGTAGAGAAAGACAGCATCATATGAAATGGATTGTGTAGAGAATAAGACTTTCAATCTGCATACCAGTCACATTACAGCAACATCACTTGATTTAAAGCACATTTAACATCCCAGAGCCTGAAAATGTTTCCCTGCATCTATTGTGAAAAGAAAGTCCAATATGTTTATGGACAGAAAGTTCAGTCTGTCCTCATCAGAAAAACGACCACATAGGTAGACTGTGAAAGCAGTTTATCAGAATCAGAATCAGAATACTTTTTTAATCCCCGGGGGGGAATTGTTTTTGTTCCAGATGCTCCGTGCAAAGTAGAAATAGAAATATAGCATTAATGGAAACAAGAGATAAAGATAAAGATATAAATAAAATAGTAAAGTAGACAATGCAATAAAATAATAAAGTAGACAGTCTCAAGTGTTCAATGACCACCAGTATTTACAGATATACAGTGCAATATATATATGGTATGGGAAGTATACATAGATACACATATATATACATGTATAAATATATATATAGCCATTTGAGTCCGATCAGAGGGAGGAGTTGTAAAGTTTAATGGCCACAGGTAGGAATGACTTCCTGTGGCGCTCAGTGATGCATTTGGGAGCAATTGGTCTCTTGCTGAAGGTGCTCCTCTGTTTGACCAAAGCGTTGTGGAGAGGGTGAGAGCCATACTGCAGTATCACCCGCAACTTGGACAGCATCTTCCTGTCTGACACTGCTGTCAAAGCGTCCAGCTCCACAAAGTCACTGGCCTTCCGTCTTTGGCACTGGAATGAGGCAGGACGTCTTCCATATCACAGGGACCCTCTGGAGGCTCAGGCTCATGTTGAAGACACAGTGAAGCACTCCACAGAGCTGTGCGGGGCAGGCTCTGAGAACCCGTGGGCTGACACCGTCAGGGCCTGCAGCCTTACTGGCGGGGAGTTTGCTCAGCTGTCTCCTAACATGAAGCGGTGTAAACAGTGCAGGTCGAGGAGGGGGAGAGTTGGAGTCCATAGTGAGAGGACCCATATTATGACCCATATTTACATTTATTGTAAGGTAGCGACCTCTAGCTAGTAATTATTGGTAATTCTTATAGCAGTAAAGGAGAAAGTCTGGCAAAGTAGTATAAAGAGTGAGAAAGTCCACATAGAGAGGAGGTCAGAATGGCTGACTGGGTCAAACAAGCACAGGACAGGACAGGATGTTTCTGACAATGCCTTACACCTCTGGCTGATATCAACTTGTACACTCAAAGAAAGACAAAAACACAATATTTGCATTATTTAAATACATGATACACATGTAAAAATGATTCATTAGAAACACTGAAAGGTAGACACAGAGAGCCTGATAGCCCAGTTTCATTTGGTAAAACCAGCACGTAATGCATCATTCACAGCAAATACACATACATTTTCCACTGGCTTCCATCAGCAAAAGAAATTGTTTTGAGTCAATGGACAATATATACAATTTTTTTCAGAGATTGAAAACCCATTCTGATATTTGCCGCCTGCCGAAAGACTAAAAATGATGATATTACATGAGATCTAAAAGAGGAAATAAAGTACGAAGATTGTGTTGCAGCATGTTTTGAGCAGAGGCAGCAAGGATCCAGCTGCTTTTAATAATCACTGCTACCATCAGCAAAGCATATCTCAGCAAGAAGAGTCATAATGTACAAGCTGTCAAGGAGTTTATCAGTAGAATATACACTCACCCTGAGCTGCACTCCTGTGAAAATTTAAGGGTGCACACACACTCCTGCTCAAAGGTGGCACGCACACATGCTTAAATCTTTCACCTGAGGCAACTGCTGCACAGTCTCTCCTCTAATTCTGAATCCACTGAAGCATAATTGAAAATGACTTTGGAGAACTGACACATTAAGATTGGAAGATATTGTATTTGTAGGTGTTTTGGAGTTGTCAGTGAAGCACACCCGAGAGCAGAAGACAGTGAAGAATAAAAAAAAATATTGGAACCTGTACATCTGTACATTTCAGACTATGTGTGTCTGTGCACATTAATGTATGTGTTTGTGTTAGTGGGAGATGGTGAAAGGAACATAAAACCAACCCATGTGTGAAACAAACAGAAACAGGAAATGTGCTGCCACACTGGAATCCGAGCTGCTGCTACTTGAACAAAGAGACAAGCCTGCATTGTTAAACTAAAGATTTCACAAAACAAGCAAGTGCTGGTGTGTGATATGTATAAACAACTAGCAAAACAGGAACAGGAGTAGTTATAAAAATTGTAAAATAAAATCCTCACAGATTCCTGTGCTGCCATCAGGCCTTACCAAATATAACCCTGACCGCATCATAGCACCACGCCTGACAAATGCAGCATTGAGGAAATACCTTAAAGCAACATCCGAGTAGGACAGAAGTGCTGACATTCAAAGATCGCTCTCAGTGACAACATTTGTCGTGTATCCCACACTCACAGCCCTTGTTCTCCATTCAACCTTGACAGCGGGTAGGCAAGTATCTTTGCTTCAACCCCTTTCCTGCTCGCCTCACTCTAGAATGCTTTTTCCAGAATTAATCTTTAAATAAAGCATAAAAATTTAAAAAAAAATCTTCCCAGACGTGATGACTTTTTTATGAGGTCTAGAAGGATTTTGTAGGTTACCAAAGATAACTCCGCTTTTGACATCCACCTTGCTTTCCACTGAACTGACCCATGTCGTCTCATGACTTTCACCTCATCCAAACCCTGTTATCCTCTGCTGTCCACTCTGGTGAACCAACAGCCAGTTTTCTCTTGCAGTCCATCACAGGTGCTGCTGTACAGGAATTGATTTAAATCTTAGTCAGACTGAATGCTTTAGAGGAAAAAAAGCCCCCATAGCTGGCGGGCAAAGAACAACCAGAAATGACTTCCATTCATTATTCATGCCATGTAAGGCCTGGAAAACAGCAGTTCGATGGGTAGATTATTACAAAGTGTATTGCTGTAGAGTGACATCACACTATGGGCCCATGGGTTCGAGTCTGTTCCTCAACATCCCTGGAGTGTTGTTAGTGATAATAACCAACATGTCGGGGTCAGGAAGAAGTGGAAGTTCATGCTGCTAAAAAAGGATGGAGAAGCAGGAGAGCTCTCTAGTGAAGACTCTTATGAAAGGTGCATTAAATAATGTTTATTCTTCTCTACATCTAACTAGAATGGCACTCAGTAGAGTGCATACCTCCATCAAGGCCCAGCAGTCCCCTTTAATTCAATCAAGCCCGATCCAAGATCAAACCTGATAGAATTTAAGCTCACCAGATCTAGGATCTGCATCAAATGGTACTCACTCATAGATACCAGCCACCTAAATACACGATTCTTTTCATCAAGATCCATGCATTATTCTCCGAGAAATTGATGAAAATGTCAAAAATTCCTGGATCCGACCCTTTATTCGGATCAACACCAAAAGTTAACGGGGTCTGCTCTGGACTGAGACCAATCCTCATCCAAGTTTTGTGGAAATCTGCCCATTAGTTCTTTGTGTTATCCTGCTGACAAACCAACCAATCAACATCTGAGTAAAAAATATAACTGAATACATAATTAATACTACTATTTCAATTATTAATTGTGACTCAGGAGGTAGAGAGGGTTGTCTACTAATTGGGAGGTCGGTGGTTTGATCCCCAGGTCATGGGCTGCACATCGAAGTATCCTTAGGCAGGGTACTTAACCCCCAACTGCAGTCTCTGTCATCAGTGTATGAATGTGTGTTGTAAATGGCTTTGAGTGGTCATTAGACTGGAAAAGTGTTACATAAATGCAAGTCCATTTACCATTTTAAAAAGGTACGTAAATGCAAAAATACATTGAAGCTTTATACTTCTTACTTACAGTAATTCCATGTTCACACATTGGAAAGTAAAGAAAAAAACAAAACACAAATTCCATTACCAAAAATGTTTTCAATTGAATAAAACAACTAGTTTTCCTTTTATTCAAGGCCATGGCAAACATTTAAATAATATATCCAATTCAATTTTCTCCACAGACCATTTTCCATTTTCCTCACCACTTCAACAATTTTACTGTACTACAAAGAACCTTTAACTGGTTATAAAACAGCCTCAGTTCGGTGAAAAAATTGGCTGTTTGTGTAAAGCTTTTGTAGTTACTTTTACTTTGTGCAACCAGGTCAGATTCCAACTTCTTCGGGCTTCATAATTCATAAAATTGGAACTTTTCTTATAGTGGAGTGTTGAGGATGAATTGAATAGTCTCAGACCCTTAGAAAAGAAGCTGCTTTGTAGTCTGGTGGTGCGACACTAAAACAAAGTTTACTTTGTTTCACTATTGTCACACTTACTGATCTTTAAAATCCACAAATAGGTACATTATCTCATTACTATGCATCCTGCAAGCAGATGTTTAAAAGAAAAGTATAACAAATTTAGTACATACTTTTTTTTTTCTCTCGTCCAAACAAATGAAAGTTCCTTGCAACAGCTGATGATGAAGTAGGCCAGGTCATGTATGTCTAGTGAAGCAATCTGAATGACTGTTTGGCTAGTTAGCATAACTGAAAACATTGCAATTTTAAAACACCTTTTCAGCTACCTACCTAGCTGAAGCTAATCAGATATCTGCAAAAATGTCATCTGGCATCCATTTACAGTCTGATTAGCAACTTGAGACCTTGCGTCAATGTCCCAATTGTATGCATACTGCATGCGACAGTATATACTTTGTAAAGGCGGCTGCAGTACGTACTACAGTAAGAACAAAAAGTATGCGATTCTGAAAGCGCTCATGAAGGTTGAACTGAACTGGCAACCCATTGCCAATAGTGAGAGATAGAGATTGTTGCAAAGCGGATGTAGCGGGGAGATGAAATGGCAACCTGGTGCCAGTAGAGTGAGGGAGAGGTTGTTGGAAGGATGAGATGTTTTGTGTGAACCTGGCAACCCGGTGCCATTGATCACATTTGATGTGGTGTGACTCAGAATAAGTCATTTGAGGGAATGGAGGCTAGTATGGAGCAGAGCTGGCAACCTGGGAGGTGCTGCCGCCACTGTTCAGTCAGACAGAAGTGAATCATCAGGAGAGCTGACTGGAGCGTGACCCGCTGCCCTGAGTGTGGCGTGGAGATGCGTCCGTGTTCCTGGTGGGCTGGCTGCCTTGGGAAGTGAGTGAGGGAGTGAGTAGGAGTTGCAGAGGGAGGAATTGCCTTGTTGTTCGCTCTTCTGGTCTTCGTGGCAGGTCTTCCACGAGTGGATCGTATGGTTAGAAGCTGGTATTCGGTAGTCCTGTTTTCTGGGCCGGAGGATGTCGTGAACTGGGTTTCTGGAGCAACCTAGATACCGTTGTCTTCCAGGCCTTGCTGCAGGCTGAGATTAAAGGAGACTGGAGTCGAGTTGAAGAGGTCCTCATCAGAGGGGCTGAGGGACAGGAGGTCCACGTTGGAGTGATCCATAGGTGAGTCCAAGTTTTTCCAAGACTTGAGACTGAGATGGACAGTACATAGCCTATATCTTACTGTCTGTGTTTTACTTACCAGACACTTCCAGCACTGTTTTGTGACTCTGTGCCTGAAAAATGTGAAACCTAAAAACAACTTTTGATAAATGCCAACAGGCATAATGAACCGCAGCTTGGATAGATAACCCTGTTGTGCGTGTACACGCGTTCACATGCATGCGCATGAAATGACCATCGCGCTTTCCAGCAGCAACCTCAACCACAACGACGAGACAATATAAAACATTGTTAAGAAGGCACTCTCTGGTGCTCATAATTTTAAAACAAGACAATGATTTTCTGGTCTCTCAGTCAATGTTCAGTTGCAAGTCAGGACTAAAAGGCTAACATAACATAAAGCTGCTCAAGATAGATTGTGTCATCAGTAAGTCACTTTGCAACTTACACAGTTTTAACTGTGTGTATCTGTTATTGTTTTATGTTTATCAAAATGTCTTGTATTTATCATGAAATTTCATTCAGCAGTGCAGAGATGCCTCGTAAAGAGAGTGGATTGAAACAAAAAGAAATTAAGCTGGAGCTAACAAATGTTTTACAATTATGTTTGAAAAATGACAAAAAAAATCTGTGATCAAACTAGTTGTCAGTTAATTTTCTTTTGATCGACTGATCAATTCATTGTTTAATCTCCATGTGCCCCTTTTAACTTTGAGCACCTGCCCCTCTGAAGTTCCTTGAACGGCCCTGCTACTTAAGGTTTTTTATTATAAGGGTGAATGCATGCATACACCCATCAGGCATAACATTATGAACACCTGCTGCCGTGCAGCCAAAACAGCTCTGACCTGTCAAGACATGGACTTAAGACCTCTGAGGGTGTCCTGTGGTGTCTGGCACCAGGGCAGATAGGGATCTGGAGAATTTGGAGGCCCGGTCAACACCATGGGCCCTTTATTGTGTTCCTCGAGCTGTTCCTGAGCAGTGTTTGCGGTGTGTCAGGGCACATTGTCCTGCTGGGGGGCCACTGCCATCGGGTACTGTTGTTGTGATGAGGGGGTGTACTTGGTCCACAACAGTGTTTGGATGGGTGGTGCGTGTCAAGTGGCATTCACATGAAGTTTCCCAGCAGAACATCGCATTGTGATGAGATGATCCCTAAAACATTACATTTTATAGAATTTCAATGGAGTTCAAATTTCCTTTGTTCAGATGTACCTTTACCTTATTTCATTAAGCAGTAGATAGCTACTAGTGAGCAAAGACAGTTAGCCTGTTACAGCGGCCCTGAAGGACTGTTAAGCTCATGGTAAGAATGGATTTGGACAAGGGGGTGGAGCAGATGGAGAATTCCGCTCAGCTATCCGGCGGGACTCACTGAGAGACTACGATGACTGGCTCCTAGTATGGGTGGTGGACTGCTGCACTAGCTGCACTGCATAGAGGATGTTCACTTCAATTTTCTCTTATATATATTACATATCTGATAACCTACATTTATTGACTTCATACTCGTGCATATATAAATTAACGCTAAATTCATCAGTGATTTGGCATGCACTTTACACTTTCTCTGACTTGAAGCTAATCCTCTGCCCCACCTTCAGTATATACCTACAGGGGGATTGTTAGAGGTGTAGAGCACAGGGTTGGGTGCACTTCCACACATTATTTTCTGGAACGTATCTGTCCCATGGCATTCAGAGATAGCTTAATGATCTGTATGTAAACTTATTGAGACACTAAAAATAAAGGGACATATCTTGCTATTAAAAATTGATATAAGTGCTGAGGCAAACAGTCAAGAGAAATATTTGCCTGTTTAATATATGCTTCATCAACTGCAGGAACCTGAATCTTTTTTTTTTCAACTGTGTCCTAATGGATGAGGGTTGCAAACAAACATTTGATTTATATCTGCCGTAATTCCTTTGGATTTATGCTCATCATGCGCTGTGTATGCAAAATCAAATTTTAAATCATTCCCTGCTTTTCTGTCAGCACAGAAGTCGCTTGCCGGGGATGAACAACTCACAAATGCAAGTGTTTAGCAGAACACCAGCTGTTTCTCTGGTGGAGACTTAGTAAAGTAGGAGTGATAAAAGCCAGGCAGGAGTGTAAGAAGTCTGAGCACGCTCTGAGAGTCTTTTGTTTGATCGCATGCTCATTTGCCAACGTGCATCCTGTTGCGGCAGCACAGGGTAAATACAAGTTTTGTCTCCATTTCCAAAGAGAAGGGGGAAAAAAGTGCTCTCCTGGAAGGTGAGTGGGAGCTATCCTTCATGACTCTGCACTGCCTTTATCTGGTACCTTTTCTTCTCTCTGATAAGCAGCTCCAGAGCCAATCATGTGGAACTTATAACTCAGACATGTGAAAGTGAAGTTTTTCCCAGGTAAAATAAGTAGAAGGAGGGAAGATGAATAATAAACTTTCCTCCAACCTTCTCTAAACTTTCTTGCTGTATTGCACACACCCTTATGCTGATCACACATTCAGCAGTCCTGGCAGCTTCTCTCCGTGTTGGCAGCAACTTGTCCACAATCTCAGCAGATCTGTGTCCGTGGCCTCAGCGCTGAATATATAAGTGACTGTTGTGCAAGCATCAGGCAGGTGGTATGGGCAGAAACAAACATGTACCTTGCTATAGCACCCACGCCACCAGCAATATCACCAGCCACCACAGTCCAGCACCATGTGACGGATGTAAGAATGTCGTCCTCTGTGGAAGTATTTGTGTCATTTCAGATAAGCAGCGGAGTCAGAGCTCTAAGGCTACTTGCTGCTGTCAGCAAACATTTGAGCTGTATTCATTTGCTTGTCTGTATGCCTGTGAATCCATCAGACAGATTCATTAGTTCAGGAGCAAAATGGAAAAAGTCAGAGTGATATGGCTGGTTTACAAATCTAATAACTTTTAAACACTAAGAAATATCAGTTTAACATTCTAAAATGGGAAGGAAAAGAATTAGTGTTCATCACCACAACATCTGGATGGCTGATAAGACTTTGATTTGATTACCATTAACTGGAAACAGACCGGAGTCGCCTCAAAGAGAGATGCCCTTGAATCGCCATGGAATGAATTCCCACATCGCCTCCAGACTAAAGCTTTGTGATGAAATCCACCATTTGCTATTATGACAGCAAGCAAATTACTACGTGCTTCAGGATATGAGGAAAAAGCCCAAGAGAGTGTAATTAAAAAGGTAAGAATTTAAATATTGCGAGAAGGGGTCAGAATAAATGATGTCTTAATAACAGCGAGGGTGATTTATGTGTTAACTGCGCGTTAATGCACAAAGGCAGAAACAAAAGGTTGCTGTAATTCACATGGAGTTTGTTTTAAAGCAGCATGCATAGTTTATGTTTTATCAGGATGCCTGTAATTCACTGCTATCTTTTTTGTTTTGATCACCATAAAATGTAGCCTACTGTATGCGAGCGTATCCATGCAAATGTGTTGGCTTTTTGTTGACTCCAGTTCTCAAGCTGCTTATGAATAATCCAGTCTAGCTAGTTCAGTTTGACAAAGACTGTGTTTGACTCGCTTTGGATGGACATTTGTGATATTTGTAATATATGTATTGAATGCTAACATTAAAAGCACTGATTGAGACCAGGAATGTGTGTGAACGATGAAAAAACTTGGGATATAACTGAATTTCAAACGGATTATTTTGTTGTTGTTGTTGTTGTTTCAATGTTCATCCTGCTCTTTCAAATATGTTCACAGTGAAGGATTCTTCAGTGCCCAACTTATGTAATTTCAATGAGGTCAGGGTGGTGGATGGGCATGCGTCCTGGTTAGCTTTCATGCAGGAGTCTGCAGACACAAACAATTAATGCAGGCTTTTTGAATAAAACAAGTATAACTGTAGTCTTCCCCTTTCCTTAACTAAACTCTGATATGGTTTATTTGCCATTTCCCCTGTGCTGCACCTTACATTTCGGAATCTGCATATGTTAAATATGCAATAAAAGTCAAATGAAATGTGTTGCATTATTTTTGGGGACAAAAAATACTCCCAAAACAAAAATTCAGATATGTGACAGAATAAACAGTGACACACTGAAATATATCATCTCTCCTCCTGCCAACTGATGTGTTGTACACAGTGTAGACCCAGCTTTATCAGGGAAAAAATAGGTTGCGCTTATTTTAATGGCTTACATTTTGTGTAGGTCTTGCGTTGAGTAGGCTGCCAGCGAATGTAAATAGCGCTGACACAGCGGTGTAGAGAGAACTATAGCATGAGAAGACGTACTTTGAAGTCAGTGCTCGGTTCATTAGGAAGTTGTTACGTTGACTGATGATCGATGACTGTTAATTTCAATTGCACTCTACTGTTTAATCACAGTTTATTATTTATTACAGTGTTTTTTCACATAAATATTTTTACATGCCTGTTTAGGGACTTTTTATTTCTTCTTTCTTTAAGTGACTTTCTTTTTACGGGTCCTGTCTTCTGAATGCTGTTGCTGAGGAGAACAGCATTTTGCTCACATGTATGCCTAGTGTGCATTATAAGAGTGACATATAGAGAACCTGAACTAGAAGAATATCATACTCTGATATCTGTTCATCTCAAACACAATTTCTGTTCTCCTCAGGACACCATTATCTTGAGCCCTAGTGTATACTGTATGTACAAATGTAAATATTGACTTTCCTGTCTGGCGCTTCAGCTGCTAAATTCTTTGCTAAGTGCACCAGCTATTTGCTTAGTCATACATTTTTGCCACAGTTGCCATATGCAGAAAAGGCTGTTCTTATCCACCACACCAGTCACTATTTTATTCCATTTTTGGAGAGGCTACAGTAGCTGTATTAAACTTATCCTCTCTAGAGTGTTTTCATTGAAGTGCTCTTGAAAAGTTCTGGCGAGCCCAATCTGGTGAGGTTTTGAGGGAAATACCAAGTCCAATTGCAAAAGGTCACAGACATCAGGTGGGTCTCTCTGAGAGAGCCAAGCCCTTATTATAGGCACTGACCTGTGAAATATCACATAGCCTGTGAGCATGCTCAGCAAAATGATGCAATTTGAGCGGATGTCACTCCTCACCCCCAGGTGACCCCTATCCTGGCACAGCGGGAGAGGAGGAGTCTGCAGCCAGAGAGTGATAACACAGAGCTTTCTTCTCTCTTCCTTTATCTTTGATGGTCCATGAATGTAGGCAAGGGAATCCCCTCCAACAATGATGGCCCTCTAAAAAGCGAGGTAGTGCAATGGCACACAATGTTTTCATTTGACCTTTACTCACTCTTTCGTGGTCTGCAGTGGAAATCTTTTCTCAAGAGACAGGTTCCAACTTCCTGTATATTGAAGTTATTTAACTGGGCAACCTTGCTAATAATATTATTATTCTTAGTTACTAGCATTTCAATCTCAAGTTACAAAGTGTTTTGTAAAAGACATAAAAGCAAGAAGATGTCTTGTAGCATCTAACCCAAGTGAAAGTATTTGTATTGATACAATAAAAGCACAGAGTCACAAAATGAAGAGCCATCGAAAGGGTGTTTTGAACAGAGACTAGATATTAGATTTTTTTTTGTGTGTGTGAAAAAGTGAGAGTGTGTGTTTTATATTATCTTAGGTGGTATAACTAGGGTACCAGTTTACATAGATGACTATTTCTATGACAGTTGCATGGAGGCATTGATTATGTTACCCACAATGCAATGTAGGCACTGAGTGACATCACTGGAGGCAATTTATCAGATTACTGTACATGCAGCTTCCTCTGTAGCCACAAACTACTTTTTCACATATGCAGTAGTGCTCCCCAAACCTCTAAACACACTTTAATGTATAACATTTTTGGAATTCAACTCTAAATTAACTATAAACACTCGGATTTTCCTGCAGTAATACAAATCTTTTTACCTGCCTAATACAGCAATGTGGTACAATGTCTCACAACAGACAGATTTAAGAAAAGAAAAGTCCAAATCGAAGCAGCAAAGGCTGAGACTGACTTTAAGTTGCTACATGCGTCAGACCAGAAAAGCTTTGCCGTTATGCAACCAGTAGCAGCTTTTCTTAGATGCTCCCTGACTGGCAAATGCGCATATCTTTCACAATCCATTGTCCAACTGTTGTCCTAGCCTGAGCAGTACTCCTCATGACTGGTAAACTGACATTCATGTGTAAAATGGGTAAAGCCCCTGTGTCACTTCTTGATAAGATTACTAATTATTTTCCAAGCCTGAAGCAACTAGTGCCGCACAAAGACCTCCCTACCAGTTGCCTGTTGCCACTCCACACTTCATAATCACTTTAATTTTTTTTGTTACACTATTTTCAGGCACTTATCCTCATAATAAACATTTCTTCATACCAAACATCATTAGAAATGTAATCAGCATGTTAATAGGAGACAAATAAGAGTGAAGAGAAGGCTCTTTTTGTTTTTAACAGTTCAGCGTTAATTTGCTGTAGGCAAGAATTAGACCAATTAAATCAAAATAATTAGACTCAAATGCCTGATCATTCGGTGTAAAAATTTGCCTTAATGAAATGAGACAAACTGACTAAGAGAATAGCAATATTACCTGGAGGGTAAAATGAAAAGTCGGACCATTACAACATGTTTTTTAGTAGTACGGTGATATCATTTGGAAGTCCATTGGGAGAGAGCTGTTGAGAGTAATTCTCAAAGATATTGTTTGAGCTATCTCGGACCACTGAGAGCATAATACTCTGCATGCACTGCTGAGAAAGCGAGGCATTATGTTGTGGCATTGAGTTTGGTATTTCAAAGCCCTCAGTTTGGCACTACAACCATTTCCATCTTAGTTTTTGGAGCCAGAAGTGACCATATTTGGACTAGAGGATGGAGCTGTGGAGGATATCCTGATAGGGTCTGACTTAGAACCAGAGGACATGCTGTGGTAGCGACTTGTCAATCACAAGTGTTGGGACCGTCCACATGGTTCTGACGTCGGATCGGCCCGTGTGCAGCTCAATGCTTCAATGCGGCTTCCTTGCACTATAAAAGCCTGATAAACAAAGGAAAGTGCAACGACCCTTATGTCCAGTAGGTGGCGCCTGCTTGTCACAGCCCCCCGGTTGGAAACCCCCATCTCCTGTTGTCTGTGAGCGCACCTGAACGCATCACTTCCGCCAACACCGGAAGAGATAAATACAGCGGCAGACCCTTTTCAACGCAGTCCCAGACTTACGTGTTGCTGGAAGCGTCGGCTTTCTCCTACGCAACTATTACTCTAAGGGACCATACAGATGTCTGGACTTATTTTTCCCGCCTGTTCACCGAACACCTCTGGATCCTGAAAAGATGCTGTGCAACCAGCCTCTCTTTACCTGCCTGCAGAAGGAGGACAATTTTATTTTTCCTCAGAAAACGCCGCTTTTGCCCGTTTTCTTATTGCCCATCGACTACACTGTCTTAACAGCCAACGCAGAACTCTGCAATCGCCTTTAATCAACGCCGAGGAAGCTGGATTAAGGAAGACACGACTACAAGTGAGGCTTATTTAGTGTCTGTGCAGATATTAGAAATTAGCGTGTATTGTATGCTTGTGAGCTACATTGTTCTCTGTGAGTTTGTGGACCCCCGTGTCCCTCTTTTTATTGCTGATCGTTATACGTTGTAAAAACGTTGCTTGTTAGCCTAGCCGCCGCTAAGGGCGTTGGCCCTTTGTCTTTGTCTTGCTCTCTCTCTCTCCCTCTCTTTAACTGACCCACATGTACATGTACACACACATTAGGGGTTACGCGCACACACATGTAATCTTATGGGCGACCTGTTGGAGACTCATGGTTGATGAGCTCGCTATAACATAAGATACGTGCGTCTCGTGATATCTCCCTTTTATGATTTCAGAGACGGACGCCTCGTGGTAGCACGTCCGCCTTTTGTGGGACCGTAGGTCACTTCCCCTACAAATTCCTCTCGTGTGCAATCAAAGTGCACACGAGGCCAATGGTGGGGTAACCATTGCCGTTGTTCAAATCTCGCGCGTTCGTTCATTTGACTAGCTTTAGGTGACGTATTCACGTCCACCATTTTTGGAATTCTAGACATATGATTCAGCAAAATCTATTGTCCTTACTGAATTTGTATCCACGCGTGACTCCTCCAAGTCACGTTTTGGCCATTTTTATAGTCGAACGAACGTCAGTTCCCCATTTTCCTGTTCCTTTCAACGGAACACTCCGTGACGTCCGGGGTATTCGACCATACTTGGCCAGATGCGAACTTTGAATTGGAACAGTACTTGGTCCGGCGTTGATGACGTTTCTCAAGTCCACAAGAACAGAAGTACAGAGAAGAACGCATATTGAGAAACGGCTCCTCCAAGTGAGCGTGACCACCATTTTGGCTCCTCTTTCTTTGTCTCTGACACACACACACACACACACACACACCCATGCTTGTTTGTTATTTGTGCTTGAGTTTGTATTAGTTTAGTTTCATAGTTTAGCTGCTTTGGTTGAGTAATTGATTTGTGTTTATTGAAAGTATTATTGATTTAATCAATTTGCTAACAATAATAAAGTCTATTATATTGTACATAGCAGTTTTCTGTGATCATTTTGTGCATATGTTTTGTAACATTTATTGGTTGTGATGGTCAGTGCTCGGATTCATGTCCTTCACTGTTCCTTTAATTGTAAATATTTTACAAATATTTACATTTAAAGGGAACCCTTCTTTGAGACTAATTTTGGTCTGGTTATTGGTCCCTGATTTCAGGGTGGTGCCCCGTTTTTTTAACAATTTTAAAATTTATTGTATTAATTTTTATTTTATTAATTTTAATAATTATTCTCAATAATTATTAATTCCTGATAACCACAGCTGCCCTACCATCCATTCCCAACACAAGGTAGCCATGACTGAAGCATACCATGATTTTTCTTCTGTTTTCAGATCAGATAGTGATCTCAGGAAGGCAGTTCAGTCCATACATACTCAACATACATCCAACTCCAAAACTCAAAGGCATGACACTTAAATGTCAAAGGGAACGAATCACATACGTAGGTCAATACAGTGCAAACAACGAGCAGCAATAAACAAAACCATCACACCAGCTGCAGCGCCCATCAACATGTTCATATTCAGACCAATGACTACTCAGTATTCATTAATTCAGGCGGACTGCATCTATTTCCGTGTGTCTTGCATGGATGAGATGCTATCATTCCAAAAAAAATCTCTCTGTAGACAGAGAGACAGACATATCACAGCACACATAACAAAGTACTCAAAACTGCCTTTGTGAAAGTCACTGCTACAGTTGGTGTCTCCAGGACCACAATTTGCCACACACACACACACACACACGCACACACAGCCAGATAAACGCTACCCTGGTATTAATCTTATGGATGCCATAATTCTCTCTCAGAACAGATTCTGTTGTGAGAGAGATCCTGACCCACAACGCATCATGGAAAGTGACCAGGACTCAGTGAGTTCAAGTCTTTTGCTCGAAATCATATCCCGTGATCAACTTCAGTAAACATCGGGAACTACACGGGGACTCTCACTGCCGGGGGTGGACTCTTGTTTTTTTTTTGAAGTGTGACGAGGAGTCGGTGAGGTTGAATGGCGAGGTCGTGGTATTTCTCCACAAATACATTTGGCGATTTTCTTCATAGAAGTTGCCAAAGACACTGCCCACAACAACACTACTATGGAAAGTGACAAAGACATTCTGACTTCTAGTTTGTTGTTCGAAATCACATCACATTACATTCAGTAAACAATAAGACAGCTGGCTGTCAATACAGGGGAGGAACGCAGTGTTCTGGTGGGGTGGGGGTGCATGACAAAGAGTCAGTAGGGATTAGTGGCCGGTCGAGTGCAATGTTTATATGAAAACACAAGACCTGCGACTACATTACTGTTGTTTTCTTATAACCTCAGTGTGTGGGATTTTTTATCTTTATTTTCAAAGCCTAGAGTTCTACAACAAAACAGATCGCTCTAATGAAGGATCTGTTTTGTTGTTAGACTCAGGAGGCAAAGGGAAACATATTGTATCATATATTATTATATTATTATTATACTTTTGGATAACATTCATTATAATGTACAAAAACGATCTTTTCAGTGAGAATTCTCAGTGAACTGCAGCAACATTCTAGAATTCTACTGGGGTCTAGAGGGTTAAGGTACGTTTGTATTGACTTCACTTCCAGAGCCGGAAGCTCCGTCCACTATTTATACAGTCTATGGTTTTAATTGAGCCCCCAAGAATAGAGCTGAGCTGTGAACTGGTTTTTGGCAGGGTATTGCAATCTTGACTCTCAGTTCAGTTTGAGGAGTCAGTGTTTATTCACGTACTAAACATTTATTATACTGTAACTATATCTTTATATGTGCAATAATATCTGACTCATAGTACTATGAGTATAACATAATAAATAAGGGCTGGATTGCTTTATGCTTTTGTGTGTTGTGGTAATGCAAAATAATCAATCAAACTTTCCAGCTCAGTAATTCAGTAACACACTGTAAGCACAACTTCAATGAACTCAGTGTATAAATACAGAAAACAAGTGCTGCATATGCTTGTTTTGCAAAAAGTACAAGTATAGGATATGTCAAATTTGTGCATTGATTGGAGGAAAATACAACCTGACGTTGTTGTTGGCATTAATTTACCCAAGTCTGAATACCTGCAAATGAGTACAGGGGTTGTCATATTTGATAAATTCTCATCCACAGAGGGACAATACTCCAGAGGCCAGATGAGAGAGGCTGAACAACTTTGAAGAATTGTTTGCTGAGTTGATTTATTGTCAACAATGAGTAGCTCGCCTTTCTTTCTTTCCACTCAAATCACGCACATATGAAGGCTCCTTTGAAAATTATGCATGGACTGACTGATCAGCTTTCATTCTTTAAGGTCAGGATGTTCATTAAAATTGACAGACTGACTGGGCGATACTTTGAGGTGTTGCCACTGCCTTGACCTTTGCAAAAAGGCAGCTTTAGACTTGCTATTTGAGCCATCTTGCCGTGAAGTGATAAACATTCACTTCGACTGCTCCTCTTCAAACCTTATCAGAGCTGTGATCTCAATTAGCCGGGAACAGACAGACAAATCATGAAGCGGACCTGACATGAGACAGCAAGGCTTTGCTGCACTGCCATAGTTGAGCTGATTCAAGAAAATGGCTGCTATGTCTTCTGTCTTTCTCTTTGATTCCTTTTTAACATACACAATGCCTCTCTTCAGGCAGTGATAGACTAGAAAATTCAGGCCAGGATGGACAGCTGCCCCCCTCACTGTAGTTTTGCGGCTGAGTGACAGGGCTGGGAGTGCTGCCAATAACGCTGATCTTCAACCGCTGTGATGTCCCTGTTCTCACATCATGGATAAGTTACTTCAACTGATTACGTCTTCCCTTCAGAATTAAACTGTCATGTGCATTTAACTGTGATGACAGTGCCAGGGTTTATGTGAGTCCAATCATCACCTATTTGTGTCACAAAATGATCTCTGTAGCAGAGGATCACTCAGACATCCTGTTTGTATTGTTGGCTTGCCTTAAATGTACTACGTTGAAATCTGCAAGTACTTTATGCAGCTACCAGCTTATGCAGTGTGAATAACCCTGAACTGAACTGCACTTTATCGACTGCTTTAGTATTTTTGTGCCTTTTGTCCTGTAGTAGAGGACTTGTGTGGAAGCTGTTGCGCCTGCAAGGTAGCCAGGTTGTCATCAGCTAAAGCTGCTTAGAAAACTACCACTGTCTTCCTGTTAGACCATCTTTAATAACCAAGACTTGAATGAAAACCTCTGTCACACCTGACAGTATTGGGGTTTTTTTTCCTGAAGGAACCTAAATCTAGAATACATTTGAATGAATTGTTGACTGAATGGAGGTAAGCACTAGAGCAAGGGTACGTGACCCAACCCATCAGGACCCGTCGGTACCTGACCACAGGATGATTTTTTTTTAGAACAAAAATTAGAAATGATGTCCTGGTTCAGGTAAGGTTAGGTCACTGGATGTAATGCCAGTTCTGTATGAGTACATGCGTAACCATAGACGCAAGTAAAACAAATGTATTTTTATTTTAAATTTATTTTTTTTGTTTTATATATGTACTTGGAACAATGCCTTTTCACAGTCATCTGTATTGTATGTAGGTAAACGTATTAGCTGTAACCATGGTAACAACTGCATGACAGGGTAACACAAACGCAGTATTTAAACTTACAATCACTGCGTTAGGCTCAACTTGGATTTGGACATAAAATAACAGGATGCCTGTTGAGTTCAGGTCCGGCTCGGTTACTACTCTCTCAGACGCTCTAGTTAATCACTGAACCCAGTCCACTACCATTAGACCTTCTCTCTCTGACCTCTCACTTTGCTCAGTGGGAAATAACTTCAGCAAATTAACTGTCAGCTTTGTAAATTCCTGGTAGCAGTAAGTTAACAGCGATGATACCAGCAACAGCAAACTTGGAATGACTCACCCTCCTTTCCAGTCTTCCAGTAATGACCAGGCAGAACACTGAACTCATGCTTGCATTAGCTGATAGGAATAGGCTGCTTCATTCATGCTTCACCCTCCCTGACTCATTCATCAGCTGCTTGGCTACAAGCTTTCTAGGATCATCTAATCATATTGACCTGTTATAAAATGACACAACTCACTATTGCTTATGAGTACTGCTGATACAACAAACAGCAACTGAGCCACCAGGATTGGAGCCTGTTTGTAAAGCAAATTTGGTGTAAAGGCCGCACAAGGTTCTGCAACTTCAATGTTCATCACGTGATGCACACTGGCCCAAAGAGCTTTTTTCCCCCATACACAGGTATCAGAAAAGAAGTGGCTACAAAACTGCGATTGCATGTTTGGCAGAATGAATCTTTGTATTATCAGAATTGCATCAGTTTGGTTCAATAACAACTGCAGCCTCTAGAAGAGCTGTTTGTTTGAATTATGTTATCCCATTCAAGGAGCCAACATGAAGTCAGCTGCCTCAGCCCATCTTTAAACAGGGCACCTATGTCTCCTTAATACATCCATGATGTCAACGCTGTTTACTGCCTCAGCTCTCTCCACCCAAGCAGAGTTATCTACAACAATACAGATTATAAACAGCCCTAAACAGTCATTACCAGAGCTACTGTGTTAACAGTTTGAGTCAAGCATGGAGAGCGCACCCAACAAAGCCAACCAATCAGAGACGGAGTAGGGTGGCTCCTGCGAGAACATGAGTAGGATCAATATTAATGCATCCCTGCCTCCTCCTTACATAATACATTTTTTGTTCTGTTGGTTTAACTTAGATCTAATATTCATGTTTATTAAAGGGGATTTGTTCTCCAAGGAGAATCCTCATTGCATTATTGCTGCATTGATTATTTGATAGCTCCCTCAAAGAGCAGAGCCTTTAGAGGCACTATTGAATGTGACATGAGGGGGCACCATGTTAGTTCATGGAGTGTGAAGGCAATGCAGTTGCCTTACTTCACACTCCATGAACTAACTTACTACAGAATATCAGCAAGACTGCTTTTTCTTTGCACATATCCAAACACCAAAAGACTAACTAATTTGGACCCTGAGGCAAAACAGCGACAGTAGCTGTCTAAACATAAAAAATGGCTACCAGTCACTTTGGCACCACTTATCTTTCTTTAACTATGTCAAGCTGGGGCAGAGTAAACCCACTCCGAAAACTGCTAATATTTTATGCTTTAAAGGATTGTCAAAAAACCATCATACAGATGGAATAACATTTCTTTCTCTTTAGGCAGATAAAAAATAATAGACGGGATTGAATGTCCTCGAGTAGAAAACAAACATATGACTCTCTCTATTTTTGTCAAACAATAAATGATACAAAAACATCTCCCAGTTTCCTCATCTAACTACTCGTCCTCAGCCTTCCTCTCTTTGATCTGTTGGCTATTTGTAATCAGTTTAGAGACACCAGTTATGATTTGAGCATATTATCCCACAGTCAAATGTAATGCTTTTAAAATACCAAACTCATCATTGGCTCAGTCGCACCCCTTAGTGACTTAGCTTACTTAGGGCGCACTCACACTAAGCAAGCTGTGAGCGCGGTACAGTTGCTCATGAGCAAGTACAGGCACAAGTACATAAGGTGGACACGTACTGTATGTACAAGAGGTAACTGGGCCCAGGCCTGGTTGGGGCCGGAGCTATGTGAGTGAGGGCCAACAGGGGGACTGAGGAGGAGGGACAATTGTCATTCGGCACAGTACGGAGTAGGGCATTAACAGAAAAGTCGATTTGTCGTCGACGTCAGTGGCGCAAGTCGACGACCCCTGAGAGTGGTCGACAAGTCGTGTTTTTTTGCTTTTTTTTTTGGGCAGTGAATGGTGACAGACACACATCCCATGTATGGAGGTGTTCCTCCGCTGTGTCAATGTGATGATGTCATCAAACGACATGTCGACTTGACTTCGACTTTATTGACAGATAAGTCGACTTGAAAAAATCTGAAGTCATTAATGCCCTAGTACGGAGCAACTGGAGTGTCAGCGAGCTTCTCCTTCTCCTTTTCCAGTGTTCCCTTTTTTCAGTTGTTCCCAATAAGAAGCAAGCGTTTGGGACAGCAGAAGGCCTTCAGAAAGGCCACCATTGCTCTTTTTCTTTTTCCTGGCCTAGGTGATAATATTCACAGTATTTTTGTCTCCTATGGATCATGTTATCTGCCCACATCCTCCTTGCTGTGATGTCCTGATGTCAAATAAAACATAAACGGATAGCAAACCGCAAAGAGGCAGTGTCGATCATACAGTAGATATTGTTGTCTTAGAGACAAGACACACATGCAGCATTTTTTCTCTCAGTGCACAAGTGCTCATCCCAGTGCTCCCGAGCGAAAAAGCCAGCACTTTTCTGCCCAAAAAAATCACTATGTGGACGCAGACCCTTAAGCAGGCAGATTTTTATCAGTCATTGCTAACTGCCTAATAAAGCTTGAATGTTTCAAGCTGTCTTGTTTCAAGATGAGAATCCTGCTAAAGGGGTCTTAAATGTTCAGTTGAAGGCTGAATAGGCTCCATAATATGGTGATCGTCAACTGATGAGCACGCAAACTACGTAGTTTGCGTGCTCATCAGTTGATCATCTAGTTTAGTCTATCATCTAGTCTATCTAGTCTATCAGTTGATGATCTATATAGAAGACATGTACTATACATAAACAGCATCGTATTGCAGTGTAGAAAAATGAAAGATCTAATATTTTTCTGTTTGTTTAGCTTACATCAGCCGATCCTCATCAGAATAAATGACCATATAGGTTGGCTGTGAAAGTAGCTTATTACGACCCATCTTTAAGTTTTTTTATTAGGCAGTGACCTCAAGTGGCTGTAGCAATTATTACAACAGCAAAGGAAGAAGTCAGGCAAAACAAAATAATAAAAGCAGTCATATTGTTTTGGGAATAGTGATGGATCGTTTGGGGAGTCATTGGCTTTTGACCTATGCAGCCATTTAGGTATGAGTATGTGCTGGCTTTCATACTTGGTTGTAATTTCAATATATATTTTTATTCTTACATTAATACATTCTTACAAGCAATATAGAAAGCATATATGTTTAATATTTGCCCTTTACCTTTGTTGGATCACATTTATGAAGTGCTACTCTGCAAGACAGAGGGTAAAATGTGCAGGAATGTGAGAGCAGACCGTGTTGGTGCTTGAATTTTGCAACAATGTTGCAACCTTGCGCAGGAACAGCAGGGGCAGAAACACAACACACACACACACGAGCACACACACACACACACACACACACACACACACACACACACACACACATACACACACGCGCCCTGGTTCGGGCACCCGAACATCCTGTATGTAATGTAAATGTGTAGGGGGGGTGTACAGTGTGTGGTCATTGAAAATTTGTACTGATATATGTTCTTCACAGAAAATGAGCCAAGGCCAATGAGTCTGAGTTTGAAAAAAATAATTAATCGTATAATTTTTCTTCTGATAAAAAATGAGAACGGGTCCCACAGACCCGGACACCATACAAGGGTTAAACTCCAATAGCATCCAGGACTGTCTTCCACACAGTGTATATGCTAGTAAACCACTACAGTATGTAGTTACTTAAAGCTATGGTCTACAATTTGAAAGATTGATCATTATTATTAACATCATTTAGATGGTGGTTATGGTCCAATAGTACGACCTACACAATGTGAAGAGCAAAAGGAACCAAATATCAGATCAATTTTCCGATCCAATCCTCGCTCACTCTCCTGCTCCTGCTCACGTCTGGTCCCGACCCACTTCCGCATTTGAAACTACAAGCGGACAAGAGGTTTGTTTTGCCCTGAGCAGTTCAGCTGCCTCTGCTCGCCCCACCGACAAAGAGTCAAAGAAAGAAAGTCTGTCACTGAAAAGACACAAAGCGGAGATGAGAAACAAAGAGGGCTCAAACCCGAGTAAACATCGGGTCATCATTTGAACGGTGGCGAAAGGTCCATGACGATATGGACCCGGTGCTGATACAGCTGAGTTTCTGTTGAGCAGGTAACCTTCGTCTCTATTGTGGATGTTGTGACACAGATAACTTTCATGCCGATGCTTATGACTGAAAGCTGCCGTTAGTTTGTTTCTGTGTTATTAGACGGTGTCTGTCTCTGCAGTATTGTCAACACTCGTTTACTTGTTCGACGGAGACGTTAGCCTCTATGCTAGCATTGTAAGCTAACAACAAGCTAACATTGCTATCATGTTTACACCAAATCAGCCTATTTATTTGCTTGTGGCAGCTAAATGAAGCAGCAAGTAAGATGAATGAATGGATGAATGAAACCCCAACGCGAAGCGGAGGGGTTTCGGATTTATTTCCGGATTTTTATTTTATTTGTCCGGATTTATTTCTGCATAACAACCTCTCGCCCGGTCACTACTCAACTGTTTTGCTAACCCTCCTCCCGGTCTTGTCCATTTGTTTTCAACGAAGCCTTTGCTAAATCAATATGATGGATTATCATAAACACGTTACGATGTGTGTATTTGTGTCTCTTATCTGTCATAAACAAGAGATTACGGTTCACGGGGCACGTTTGTGTCGCGGTTGTGGTGCTACTCAGACAGCAGCTGGGACACAGCTGGTCCGAGGCTCATGCAGGTTTATTTTTCAGCCACAATGTGGAAACGATCGTTGTGATGAAAGCTGACGGCAGCATCTGTTAGTCTCTTGGCCCTCAATAACTTTTAGAAGTGGCTAACTTAGCTGTTGTAACTTATTACCTAGCTGTAACGTAACGTAGCTGTAACATGCTAATGACGTTACGCTAGCTTGGCTGTGGAGCTTAGCTGTGGACATTGTAATGACTTACAAGATTTACGTTAGTTTCAGCGTGCATTGTAATAACTTTACCTGTGAATCCGACATCGTTACTCCGCATTCAAAGCTGGGCTGTATTTGGTTTCTGCCGGCCGGCTTGTTGCTCTTGTTGCTTGTAGCCGGAGGGGGTGTGTCGCGGGACTCCGAGGGGAGAGCGATACGAGCTCGGAGGGGAGGGGTTAAGGAGCACAGAGGGGAGGGGTGTGTGTGGGGGGGGTGCTTTTTTCAAACCTTTCTCAGATCGTAGACCAGAGCTTTAATGAAGCCTTGGAGTAATATTTGGGTTTAGGTTACTACTGTAGCTTATAAGCTAGTTAGGCGGATATGCTTACAATTATAATAACTCCTGTATTTTCGGTTCTGGGAAGGCTATAAAAAGGCACCACCTCTTTAAATGCAGAGTAGCCTATCACTCTTACTACAGCCCCTTGCACACCACTTCAGCATTTGAAGAAATTTAAGGCATTAAAACTAATTGTACGTAGTTACAGTTGCTAAGCTATATGGTTGGACATCGCTGTCGTGGGAGAACCCACTGACCTAAAGCACACTATTCCCCTTAAACAAAAACCAGGCCAAATCTTTTCCAGGAGGACGCTTTCATGTGTGTCATCATCCACATGTCTGACAAAAATATTTGTATGTCTGTTACACAATCCATCCAGATATGAAAATGGGTTACATGCAATTTCAACTTATCAAGGATGTTTTACCCATCCTTTTGCTAGTATATTTTTAACTCTTTACAAGCACTCTTGATATGTGTTTATTCCCTCGAGGGGTGAGGAAGGGGAAGTGCATCAGATAATACACTAGAACAAGAGCATGGCAAACAGCATCCTCCAGTCTGAGTGTCCTGTTTGACCGTGCATGACAATATAACATTCTATTCACAGCACCAGATGAGTGGGTGAGCACAGGACACAGTGATTGGAGACAGTTGGAAAGAGATTGATGGTTCAAAGTTGTACCAGAAAATCAATGAGTGGGCAAAACAGAGAGGAAGATGTAGCATATGTTTTAAGGGTTTACCACAGTGGGCCAAGTCAGATGCTGTTAGTTGTCAGTCTCTAGAAGATATATTATCTTGACTGATCAGTTAGCTAAAACATCAAGCAAATCATGGGATAGTCGTACAAGGCCAATTCTACCCTTTGACACCCTGAGCAGAGTTACAGGATTCAAAGGCATTTACTTGTAAATATGTTATGAATAAAAATGTCCTTTCAACTCACCTCCAAAGAGTGCTCTCAGTTACACTGCCAATATGAAAGTCGTACAGCTTGGTAAGAATCAATATCACCTGTAAAGAGAGGAAAATCAAACCATTACAATCTTTGCATCAGGCACTCACAGTAAATAGTGAATGAAGCAGCAGAGTCTTGACTGACATCAAAGAATATCACTTTTGGTTATTTGCTTCTTACAGCCCTGGACTAATACCAGGATCAAAAGTCAAGGAGTTCAAGTTTCTTCTGGTCTTGTTCACGAGTGAAGGTACAAAAGATCAACAGAAGGGTAAGTGCCTCATCAGAAGATGTGGATGCTTCCCTGGACTGTTGTTGCGGAGAGCCTTATGCTCTCGATATCAGTTGACATTTTTTTCCAACTTTCAAACCTTTCCAAATTGCACCTATGGTCATGAGCTTTGGGGAATGACCAAAAGAATTAAATGATAGATACAGGTGGCCAAAATGACTTGTCATCACAGGGTGTCAGAGCTCACCCTTAAAGCATTAGTTTGACATTTTACTTTTCTGCTTAGTCAAAAAAAAAATCAATACCACTCTCATTTCTATGCACTAAAAGTAATACCACAGCCAGCAGGCAGTTTGGTTAGCCTAGTACAAAGACAAGCAGAAACAGCCAGAGGTCTTATATGTTTAATCACTATAAAAGCGACCTTTTGGAGTCTTGTAGACACTCTGAGGTTGGCAGCATGCAGGAAGTCAAGAAATAATCTGGCACACAACTTCTCATCTAACGCTCAACAAGAGGGTGAATAAGCATTTTACCAAAATATCAAACTCATTGGAAAAACTTAAAGACAGATTTAGGAGTAATGTGAGGGTTCGTTGGTGGTGACTTGATCGCGCTTGATAAAAAAAGACAGCAGGATGGAGATGGATAACTTCTTGAGCAGTGCTTTACTTTCCTCCATGCGAAAGCAGCTTCACAACAACACCACTTCCTGGCTCTCATTCATTCTCATTCTCATTCAGCATGTAAATGTAAATAAATCATTCTAAATCATATCTTCAATGTATGATTCTGTCACATGTGACAATAAGAGATTGTCTGTCATTTTCATCCTTTAAGCACAATCTAAAGAAATGGTTACTCGACAACCAAACCTGCGACCATGCATAAATTTGTTCTTCCGTCAAAGTCATTCCTGTATTATCTATGTGAGTCCTGTATTACTTGAATCATGTATTACTTGAACCCTGTAACACTTGAAAGACATATTGCACTTTAAAACCTTATAGTACTTTAACCCCTGCATATACTTGAAAGCAACATTGCACTTTATGCACAAGTTGTAATAATGTAATGTAATGTATGATGTTCTCCTGTGTTTGTTATGTCAGTGCTGTTTAATGTCTGGGGACTACGGATGGAAATTAGCATCTTTGCTAAATCCGGTATATTTACGTTGCATTTCACATGTAATGTTCATTAATATGCATTGTCCCGTCTAAATAAAATAAATAAATAAAAATAAAAATGTGTCAAGAATAATTCTTTAAACATCAATATGTAAATAGTTAACTTCTGAAATATATGAATTAACTTTACTTCTGAATCTTACAGAACTCAGACATCTTGAAGAGGAGAACCACAATTCCTTTGCATTGAAAGAAGCCAGTCAAGCTTCTGATCAGGATTCCTCCGGGCTACCAACTGGTGAAGATATTCCTTGCACATCCAGCTGGGAGGACACCCTGGGGCAGACCCAGACCACATGGGAGGAATTACTGTGTGGCTTGGGATTGCGTCTGGAAAAGCTGGAGGACATTGCTATGGAGAAAGACATCTTTCTGCCACCTTACTTATAGCCCTTTCAGGCACAAAAGGAACAAATCTCTTTCAATAAACATACATGAACATTGGAAGTTAAATCAAAGTTAAATATTTCTAATTAAATCAATTATTATCATAAGGAGGAAGCTAGGTTTAAAAGAGCAAGGTACTAAACAACAATGTGACAACAGCACCATGTACCATGCACTCTGAAACCTGTCTTGCTGACAAATTGTTGATCACAAATCGTATTGTGGTTTGAAGTTGTTTTAGCATGCTGGACCTGGATAAGTGATGGAAACTGAATTGAAGGATTTTCCTTTTTAAGTAAGTTAGTGGACAAAAATACATTTCCTACCTCCACCAGGGAGGTTGTGTTTCCCCCATGTCTGTTTGTTTGTTGGTTTGGCAGCAGGATTACAGAAAGACTACACAACGGATTTCCATGAAACTTGGATGGAGGATGTGTCTCAACCAAGAATAGTGCCTATTTATTTTTGGTGCAGCTCTGGATAAAGGAATGGATCCAGGAACTTTTCCAGACATATTAAGGTGGCTGATATCTATGAGTGAGTACAATTTGGTGCAAATCCTGCTGATCTTAGTTATAGTTGACCATTTATGGGTTTAAAATTAAAGTGATACAGGGCTATCAAGTTTGATATTGGATTAGACTTGTAGACAAAGTGGCTCCGCTATTTCCAGTTACAAACACTTTTCATTTGCTACAACTTCTTCACAATAAAAGCCCCCCCCCCCCTTATTTAGTCATTCAAAAGCTTTTATTAGGAAGCAGCATTACAGGAAATGTTGTGTTTTAACCAGCAGTAAATAAACAGTAAACATGACTCCCAAAAAAACTGAAAGTGAACACAACGAAACAGTAAAACACAGCAGATGTTTGAAAGTAAAAACAGGATGAGAGAAACTAAAGAGATTCAGTTAGAAGCTACAAAAGTCCTGAGAGCTGAACACAGACTTTTAAAAACCTCTTTCTCTTAGGTTTCCTGCGCAGACATGAGTTGAGTATCAATTTGAGGGGGAGACAGGTGCTTGTTACAGGTTGGCTGTAGTTGCGATATGTCACGGCAGCCCGCTTGGAGGCAGGGCAGGCGTGGCTTGGCCCTACTCCGGAGCAGGACCCTATTGGCGGATTGGCTTAGCTCAACTCGACGCAGCCAAACTGGTGATGGAAAAGCAAATCAGCGCGGCTGGGTTTGACTTGGTGCGGCCAAAAGTGCTGGTGGAAAAACAGCATTGGTGACCATTGGGCCTTGAAGGAGGTATGCACTCTACTGAGTGCCTCTCTAGTTAATATTGTAATCCCATATGATCCCACCATTTATGTCCTAAAAAATCAACAACTTTCTGTTTCTGTATGTTGAAATGTTTACTATGTTGTTAATATGCACTTAACACTTGCTGCAGCTGTTTCACAGTAAAACATTATGTATGGTTTTCACATTTTATTTATTGTACATTCTATATTTGGACATTATTGTCACTGTTTTTTTCTTGCAAAGCCATTTATGCACTGTTACCCCGCTTAAACTCATATTAAATTGAATAAAATTAAAACAAAACTGCGTCTTCTCTATCTCGAACACAAACCATACTCCTTAAAGTCTGTGACAAAAGAACAAATTGCATTAACAGCAGTGATGGGCAAATTACTTTGAAAAAGTAACTAATTACAATTACAAATTACTTCTTAAAAAAGTAATTGAGTTAGTAACTCAATTACTCTATTATAAAAGTAACTAATTACTAGGAAAAGTAATTTTTGCGTTACTAAAACAAAGTAATATGTCAAAGAATTCGGCTTTTTAGAAGCATGTTTCACACGCCAGTTTCATAGAGTAGAACAGCATAGAGAGATAATTAACCTTAAACAAATATCCTTTGCCATGGGGGGGGGATATGAACTTCAATAATTCAATTTATTGCTCATCAACATAATATATCATTAGATTTGAGTTGCTCGCGGCCGATGTGGACAAACGCTTTCCTCCCGGGCATAACGTGCACTTCAAATACAAGTTCTTCCCCTTTCTCTCAACGATGGTGAAGTAGTGTTTATATTTCCACTTGCTAAACGCCGACTTTCCCACTTTATCCTCCTCTTCTGTACTCGCCATTTCTTCTCTGTCTATCACTTTGGTTTTACCGGTCGAAAGTTGTGTGTGTGCGCCGCACAGAAGCTACGTCGGTTTGTGTGTAAAATAAACTCCTACAAGGATTCGTCAATGATGTCACGCAGCTATACATCGTCAAGTCAGTTACTTCCTTGTTCCATATCCGCAAAACATGACCTGTCTTATCCTTGGTATTTATCGAAACCGTGTTGTACTAGTGTGCTCTCTACTCTGCAGCCCGCTTATGAAGTGAGGAGGAGGAAAGGAAGAAAAGAAAAAACAATAGCCTAGAACTCATGCTGGCTGCAGGCTTTTTTTTTTTTTACCATGATCGCGCTGGGGCCCCGATTTTAGTAACGGCAACACAAGTCATGTTAGTAACGGAAACGGCGTTAGTAACGCTGGATAAAGTAATTAATTAGATTACAAATTACAGAGGAATGTAACGGCGTTACGTAATCGCGTTTATTCTAACGGCGTTAGTCTCAACACTGATTAACAGTAATTTGAATTCTTCCCAACACCAGTAAGGAAAACACCTAAAGGTTCTGTGAGTAATTCATTAACATGTTGGGAGGTAATGCTTTGCATAATTAGTACTGTGTAACCAATGCTGTGTATGCCACTTTGAAACTTAGTTTTTCTCTTGATGTAGCACGCTGCCATTCTCGCCCCTGTGGAAAAGCCTGATCCAACAGTCTGTGTGTTCACAGCTTTGGTCTCTGCTCTTTTGGAGAGATAATCAGCAGGCGGGGCACTTTGATAAGCACTGCGCAAGTCCTCAGAGCAAATCACAAGACATGAAGGCCAAGTCTGCCATGACAGGATCAGTGGTCAGCTGTGATACTCCACTCTAGAGTGGAGGATCACAACTCTGTTGCACAGAGACAGCTGGGGGTGTGAGGCTGGGAGAAAGATGAGAGGTACTAAACTGAACTGGAGGAGGGATTGTTTATTATACTTAACCATCTGGTAAAATCCTCGTTGATGGGAAAAAAAAGTAGTTCAGCAAATGTGAAAAACACAGCAAAGTGGCACACAAAAACTGTTTTGCATCTATTTCACACTTGACCTGACCTCAGTGGGGTAAACATCCTTTTACATAATAGATTCTATTTCCCTCCACCAGTCCATATTTTGCCTGGCGTACTGTTCCTTTTCTGAATAAATGACTGCTGCTCTTCCTCATTAACATCCATGTCTCTTGTTAGCATTTCCCTCTGCACAATAAACTTATGCTTGTTTAAAACAACCTGACAAGCTTGGCTTGAGTCACTTGGCTGGCAGGGGATGCAAGAGGTGTGGCTTTGACTCTTCTGACAGGCATCCGCAATCAGAATCTCTGTACATATCAGAAAATAACCATTGTATTCATGTCCTCGTGATGTTCTGAGGCCTGCAGACTTCCAGGACCTTTCCACCTCTGGCTGAGCCTTGCTATCCTCACAAGCCCTTTGAGTAAGCCGGCCATGCACCAGGGACCTTTGGATGGTTCTTGTGGGAAGATGTGCCATTTGCCCAAGGGATCCTCCTACTAAGACTGTAAACATATGGTTCAGGCCAAACAAGACTGCAGTGCCAGGAAGAGGGCAGTGTTGAATACAATTAAAATGGATCCTTGCCATGCGGCTGCGCCACATAACAAATGTGTGATGTGTGTGTGTGATCATTTGTGTATTTGTGTACATATTTATTGGTAGTGCATGTGTGTGTGCTGTGCCAGTGTAGAAATGAGGGTGTCTGAGAGAAAGAGTTGTTCTCCTAGGGGGTGACAAACAGAGACACAATTCATCTCATCACCACATGACAGACTTCTCATTGAACAACCAGGACAGCAGTTGAAAAGCAGAGAAACTATTGTCCATTCAAATGCTACTTAAGAAAATCTTAGTGTCTGAGAAATATCTTCTCAGCCAACCTTAAAGGCCTTCTTAAAAAAATGTTTAATGCATTAAGCCACTCATATGAATGCAAAAAGCTTGGGTCTTTCAAGAAACAACAGGCAGATACTGTTTATTTACATGCAACAAATGTTCAGGGTGTTTGTTCAGCAGACAGCGTGTGTAATGGAAGGACGAACTTGCAGCACACTTTTAATAAATAAAAACAATTTTGACAGCGTGTCTGTATTTCAAGTGCGCTCTCCGCTTGCGAATCCCCAGTTGACTTGCAATTACTGAATCAAAATGTCAGTCACACTGCACTTGCATTAGCCTTGTTGCCTCAGCAATTAACCAACTGTGGTGAAAACATATTATTAGCATAACTAAATGTCCCCCTGTCCTCAAAGACCAAGTCAAAGTGCCAAACACAATTTTGGACTTTGGTTCAGCTCATAAGGTGCTAATGATAGTGCTCATGAGAAAAATGTTTGACTGCTCAATTTGCAGAGTGATAATTTAATTGCGATCGTGACACATTCAGTGTCAGGTAGCTTAGCAAGGCCATTAAAGTACTTACACTAGGCTTTCTACAAATAGCAGTGGATGAATATGTTGATTCATGCTGAATGGAGCAATCATCAAAATTGGCAAATGTAACCTGTCATTGATGTTCATATTTGGTGGAGTTTTAATTATATTGTAAATAAACATAAAGAGACATTTTAATTGTTTATTCACCCAAATTGAACTTCAAAAGGGGGAGCAAAAATCCTATCCTTGTGGCATTCAAGGTGTAATTTGTAAGAAATGGCCAAAATTCCAAGGTAGCTCCAAAACTATAGGGGTCAGCACAATCACTTGCTGCTGCTCTTGACTTGCTACTCTTTGCTGTAGTTATAGTTGGCTGTAGCAATTAGCTGCCATTAGCAAGTAGCTCAATTAGCCAGGGAGCTAAGTTGCCCTATCAGCTCACGGGAGTCTTACCGCACCTCAACCTTGGATGACGATGGAGTCACCACAGGCAACAGGGCTCAGTCAGCCAAGCTCCCATTGAACAGGGTTTGACACCAGACTGGAACTGAACCCAGCCTCCATGACAAACAGAGTTTATAAACATGGTATACAGTATAGAGGTGATTTACAGTGGCTTTGAGTAAGACAAGAATAGGCGCCAGGTGGGGACAGGAGAGGTATGAAGCTGCAGAGGAGAGACAGAGTCAGGGCTAACACTTTACAATAAGGTACACAAAAATGTGAGTAGTTAATAAGGTACAAGTAAGGAATAAATCAGGAATGACTTGATAGTTAATGAATCGTTACTGAGTGATTACTCAATCACTGTCATTTGTGGACTATAGTAGATAATGATGAGTTCCTTGAGAACAGATTGGGAAATAATACATTAATGAATCATTAGGTAATGATTAGTTAAAAAATATCTATGAATCAACATACTGACCACTTTCTTCATGAGTTGCTCTTGATTAACTATCAACCAGCAGCTGAGTAGTATGACATAGTTACAGCTCATTAGTTCCTAATTACTGATTCATTAGTTACTCTTTTTGTGCACCTTCAAGTAAAGTGAAACATCATCATGAGTAGTTACCCAATACAGATTCATAAGTTACCTTTAACTTAAACATTAGTCATTCTTTCTTTTTGTGTACCCTTGTATAAAATGATACATAATACTGGGTAGTTACTGACTCGTTTGTCATTACTTAATGGTTAGGTACTGAGTATTTCCTGAGAGTTCACAGTTAGTTCTTTATTAACAGACCGGAGACAAGGATTCTCAAAAAATGTTAATAATTACATTCACACCACATATACGCTAATATTCACAGCAATGTCATATTCTTTCGCATTAGTTATGTTGATGTTACACTTGATGGACCGCCGTCTCACAGCTCCTTCTTTGTCCCAAGGACAAAAACTTGGGACAAAGTGTATCAAAATATAGCCTATGCAGTATGCATACCAGAATAGGCCAATGTTAAAAAAAAATTAAAAATATGCACATCAATAAACATATGTAGGCTTTTTGGTTGGCTCACACTCTGTTCACATAAAAGTGCACATTAAATAAGGAGCTTATTTTGATGTTGTTATGCTTCTTATTTAATGCACTCCTTCCATAACAGTACAAAAAGACTACACTTTAACACCATAATGAACCATAAAGAGTAGCAGGGCTCTCTCCTACTCCCTGTAGTGAATCATTAAATATGCAAATGAGGGAAATCTCTGACAGATCAAAGTCTTAATCAAAGTAGCAGGGTTTTTTGGAGACCAAAACCAAGAGAAAAAGTCAGAAAGAAATGAGCAATGATCTATTGTAAGATTTCCATATAGTTTAAGACAGATTAAATTACTTTATAACGCTCTAGAGATTCACAACACATCTCACCTGCACAAAATATGTCCGAGATTGCAGCTACATCAATCATGCGCCTTTTGTGAGTCATTAATTAGAGTCCCCCCTGCTACAACAGGTAACCCAGAACTATGATGACATTTAAGCTTATTGATGACCCAAAAGTTGAGACTTTATGGCAGAGAATATGACACTCGGGGCCATATTTGGCAGTTTGTGGCGCATGGTTTACAGCATAAGGCACTAGTGCTTTTTGGGCATATCCAAGTCCATTTTGCTAATTTGGCGTGAAGCAGCTGTCTGATAAATCCTGAGAATCTGTCTAAACATATTTATTTTAGAAGCTAGAAGTTTAATTCTGTTTCCTCTGGAGAGTTTATAACTACAGCTTTCAGTTTTGCTGATTAAATGTGCCACAATATGTGTTACAGTACATTACTGTATGCATGGAAATACTTAAAATAACTGAAAGCAGCCCTTCAAATCATAAAATCAGAGCACATGCACAGTGTGAACCCGCCTGTGTAGGCGCATTTTACTATCTGAATAATGTGCTCTTTAAATAGCAGAAAACAGACTGTGCCTTTTACTTTAGACCAGCTTTCTGTTGGTCTATGGCGCTGTCGCTTTCTGCTGCCTCAAGATAGCAAACTGCCATTAGTGGACCTGACCACACCTTACTTTAAGACCAACATGACCAGGGGTGCACAGGTGGACACGAGTTCATTTGCTATTTACACAACGTGGGCGCTGGGTGTGAAAATGAAAAGGACTGCGTTGGTCAGAAACTTACAATGACACTGCACTGTGCACCACCTTGTGCCGAGTTTAAAGTGTAACTGTTGCCAAAATGCAACCTAGGTTTTTTTGTGAATGTACCCGAGTCAAACCTTAATGTAAAAGCATAATTACGACAAAAAAGCCACTTTTAAGATGTACTGTATTTTAGTTTTCAGGTCAAAATCATTTTCAATTGCGTGCTAGGGGCAGCTGTATGGTAGCATCAAAATCGCTATTTTTAAAAAACTAAGAAGACTCGACACAACATGAAACTTTGCTCTTAGTATCACCAGGGTCTCTACACATGAACACGAGCATTGAGAACATTGTTTGTGTACACAGAGTTTAGTAAAAAGGAGGTTTTTGAACAACTCACGTTAGCTTTAGCTTGCTCCGCTCGGCACCGTCCTGCCAGTTGAGATCCCCGGCGTAACATGGAGCTTTCTCCTTCATGTTACGCCGCACTCGGGGATCGACACATCTCTTTGCTACTGCTACTGCTAACGTGAGAAACTTTAATTCAGAATGGTTGGGGAATGATTGTATTTTCTGTTATAGGTGTAAAAATGTTGCCTTTCTTGTCATGTTGTGAGTTTTTTTTGTATACTTATTAGATTAAGTAGCAAACTTGATGCTTTTCCATCTCCCAGCTGAAGACAGGACGAGCCACCACTAGCTGCTTAGCATGCTAACTTCAGTAGATATCTCTGCAACACAGCACATAGACGGATTTGACATAATTTCAACACTGTTGTTTCTTCACATTCTGTTGATAATGTTAACAGAATGTTAATTTTTTTTAAGGTTTCAAACTAAAGTTCTTGGCCACATCTTACAAATTACCCCAACATATTTAAAACTTGAATGCATATAGATCTTTTCAAATACAAGCTCTTAGACACTTTGTATTTCACCTCAAACTATTTCAATGAAGTCTGCTTTGTACTCTGTTCTGAACAAAAGAGCTCTCTGCGCCTTTGATTGCAAAATGTCATGGTATTCCAGTATTGACAGTCTCACACACAACTGAAAACAAGCTTTTAGTCGTCTGGAAAACAAACATCAGGATAGTTGACAACAAAATGACAGCTGGAACTGATCATTATCTAGAAGTGATTAAGCCTTGCACTAGTATGTCAACAGCTGAGCAATTACTCTGTCAATTGGCAAGAGCTGTTTATGAGACACATTGTCAACTTGTGGCAATACAGCTAGCAGTTAACATCAAGGCAAGGTAGAAAAACATTGAAGAAAGAGGGAAAATGAAGCTATTGACTTTATGGTAAGTGGATAAATACACATTGAGTTGTTGAGAAATAACTATATGGATCATACATTGAGAGTTGTTAGGGGGACAACAATAGAGGACTTCTGACATTCAGGACTAAGCTGTCATCTGTTGCCTTTGTTTTCCTGCTTGCAACAAACAGTGCTGGGCTTTAAGAATCGCAGTGTCTTTTTTATTAATATATTGGTCAAGAGGTTAGTGCACCTGATAAAACGTGATAAACAACACGACAGCAGATGGCCATTAGTTCAAGTCTCTGCATTAATCAATAGGCTTATTTTTATACAATTTATCAATGAAGTATGGCTTGTAGTGGCAAACTGACTGAAAAGTTTCACCCAAATTTGTAATTTCAATCACCAACTTGAGAAGAGGGCTAGGCACTTGGCCCCCCCAAGTCCAGCTATTATATCAGGGGGGCCATGGCCTCCCTGGCCCTCCCTTACTGGCACTGCTACCTATTCTGCACTTCTCTTCTCATGCTTGCTGTGTTTTAGAACCTTTCCTTCTCAGCTCCCCTTACCTTCTTGCCATCACAGATCCAGTTTAGCTCGTAATTAACCATGGATAATGTATGCTCACGGGACGTGCTTGAACATGAGTAGCAAGTTGAAACAAACTGTTACAGGAAAGACAAGACTTATTTTAAATGTGATTTCATTTGAAACATTTTTCCTTCAGAATTCTGTAGTATTTTGATAGTATCATGTTTTTAAATAAACTTAGATAATTTTAAAAGATATTTCTGGGATTTCTCCTCGTACCACTAGGAGCTCGTTTAGAAGTACAAATATTTAGCAAATACTATCATATATTGAAATCTTAATTTTGCATTGGCAGTATAGTTATGCTATATGGCTCTAAATGGAACAAGTCAGTTCCATTTAGGAGTGTGATGAACTACATTTTCAATAATTAAATCAGGGACAGATTGACATTGTCTCTGATTTTTTTAAAGAGCGATAAAAGAAAGAAAAGGTTTGGGTCAATGCTCATGAACCCCTTAAATATTTCTTCCTATTTTAGCGTACTATCAATTGTGTTTTGATTGGAAAACTCTTGTACTTCAACAGTGAAAATCTTCAAATATTCAGTTATTTACTGTAACCATCAGCTTTGCAATAGCAGAAAGACTTGAACATTTGTATGTGGTATGCCACAAACACTAGAATGTCAAGCCTCCATGTCAGCCTCAAATAATTTGGGTTGAAAAGTCTCTCTGCTGTACCGGATGTTTCTGTTATGTTGTGCATGGGAAGATAATATGTCAGGCAGAAGCACCTATGGATGCACTGTATATGGACACATCACTATTCATCCAAACACAAGCTATGAGAAGAGAAATAATCCAGTTTACCCTTGAACAGATGACTGCTTCTTTACTGACATTGCTCAGGGCAGCTTAAGTTTACCACTCTGAATGTTCTTATTAACTTATCACTGTTATGCACAAATTAAATATATGTAACACATCCCAGATAAGGGTCATGCTTGGATGAAAGGAAGTGAATTAAGATGTAAAATGAGTTGTGTATGCATGTGTAAATACAGTCCACCGGGGTATCTCATAGCTGTTGGCATGTTATAGTCCCATCAAGGCCACACCAGGGAGGAGGCTGCAGTACTGTGCCCCTTCTGGACATCACTCACTCCACTTCCTCGCAGCTTCCTCCTTCTCCTTTTCTTTCTGTCACTCTGCTTCTTCACACTCCCTCCCACGCTTTGTGTCTCCATCTCTCTGTATCTGAATCACTTCCTCCCTTCCTTTATTTTCCTCCTTCCTCGTATGCCTCCCTGGAGTGAAGTCCTCTCTCATTTATTGCATCCATCATGTGTCTGTCTCTCCCTTGTTCCCGTTTTTCTCGCCGGCCACATCTCACCCCTCCATTACCTCACCAACTCTGAGTAGTCCTCCCAACCAAAGCCACTTTATCTCTGTTTATCTGGGCCTGTCTTTTTCCTCGTCCCCTTGCACTATTCTCCCTTGTTTTTTCTTAGTCTTCTTGCCCGGCCTCTTATCTTTATTCTTTCAGTTGTTTCACATATTCCTGTCCTAATGCGACCCAACCTGTGCTTCCACCTTCACTTGTCATTTTACTTCAGATTATCTCTTCCAAATGTTTCTGTGTCTTCCTCTTCTTTTACTTTTACTTGTCTGCCTTTTTTTGTTTTCTTCTCTCTTTTCCACCCTCACAGCCTGTTTTAGACTTAGAGTTATGTACTGACAGAATCCCAGTGTCATTTTTTTATAGCTCATTATAATGTATCCACGTTCATATGCAGGTATCTGTTTATAAATGTTAGCCAAATTGATGTGCATGGAAGAGGAGCTCTTGGCCTAGATATCTGTTATCTGTACATACACTGGCATACCCCGGACGCCCCAAAACATTGTCCGTTGCCCCCAGAGGCTTAATTGTCATCACATACAGACGGGTTTGAACATTGGTGTGCTACTTAAAAGGATTCTCCACAATTTTCATAAGGGGTAATTATTTAATAACTTCTTTGGCTCTGCAGTAAAGTTTTGAGTCTGATACTGTCTCATTGTTAATTACCCTTTATATGAGTTGTAAAAGCTGTGATCAACATTTTCTTTATCTAATCTGTAATGTAAAAGGGGTCTTTGTGATAGACACTCTTTATATTTACTTTTTGGCATAACAGACATGTTCTATTATGCAGCTGCACACAATTTGCTAATTTATTTTCCAGATCATAATATAATACCGGAGACATCAAGTAAACAACATAATTTTAACTTAAAGCTATGGTCTATGACGTGAAAGATTGATCATTATTATGAACATTATTTAGATGGTGGTTATGGTCCAATAGTACGACCTACACAATGTGAAGAGCAAAAGGAACCAAATAAATCCATTCTCTCTAGCCCCTGCAAAACTGCAAAGAAATTGACCAATAGCAGCCATCCGGTCCAGATGGGAGTTTTCCCCGTGCTCAAATTTGCACTCTCTCTCTCGGACCCTCCATCCAATCCCCTCGCTCACTCCCCTGCTCCTGGTCACGCCTCGTCCCTGCCTGCTGCAGACCATCTGGCCCCCCTTGCTCGAGCTCAGCCCGTGGAAGTACCTGGAACTGGAGACTCGGGCATGCTATCAGGGGAACTCTAAAAAAGCAAAAATAACGACTTATATAAAATGAGTAATCCCGATACACAAGCTTACAACATTACCTAATTCCTGCTGTAGTGACCGACATGACTGATATTGTTAGCTTTTCCCTTGTTATCCCAGTACCAGAGCTAACTTAGCTGTTGATAAGAAGTAACTTATTACGTAGCTGTAACGTGTAACGTAGCTGTAACATGCTAATGACGTTACGCTAGCTTGGCTGTGGAGCTTAGCTGTGGACATTGTAATGACTTACAAGATTTACGTTAATTTCAATGAATCCGACATCGTTACTCCGTATTCAAAAGGTGACGGAGGATCAGAGTTTACATGTTCGTTTACATGTTCACCCTAACAACAATTAGAAAATAATGATTGACATTTTTTAGAACAAAATAAAATTAAAAGTAGCCTATGCAAAATGTGCATACTTCACTGACAGGCCAATTTCTCAAGGTATGTGCACGAAAGCCACCAGGTTTCGAAGTACTTGCAATCAGAAAATCCTTCCAGTACGTCCGTGTCTTAAACTGAGATTTCAGGTGAGCACAGAGAAACTTCAGCAGATGAATGTGATGGCAAACTTTGCTCTGACATCATTCTGCACAGTGAAGCTCAAACATCCAAGTCAGGTAACAAGAAGAAAAACACAATTTTGACTGGAGGGGGACTTTAAAAGAGATTAGAGATTTAATCAGAAAAATGTTATTTTTTCACTCAAGGCACTCAAATAGAAATGTTTTTTTCCTTCAAGGAAACCTAAGTTTAATTTTTCAAGTGACATATACTGTTATGGAGCAAAAGCTCTGTATTGGATTGCTTTGTCACTGACTGGTGCAACTAAAGTTTCTGCTCGAGCAGGTGACATGGCATCCAAAACAGAGCTGGAGGATCAATATGGTGCCTCAAGGTAAGGAAAAGGTCAATTGATAAACCAATCAAGTGGCCTGTATGGCAGGATTGAAATTGTGAGCCTATCTGCCTTATCACCTGAGCTGGACTTCTACGCTGTGGGGGGAGGAATAACCTTTCCAGCACACTGAGATAAACCTGCCATATTACGCTGTGCATTCCCTCCCCAAAAAGTTTTAGGTGCCTCCATTTAATACAAGCACAGTATATCCTACCTCAGCTTCAAAGACATAAAATAGAAACGTTACCATAACAACCGCTGCCTGTAAAGCAGCTGCAAATGCTCACAGAGCTCCAGCCGATGTGGATCCACAGTTTCTAAAAGTCTAGAGAGAAACCGGATGCTATCTTCTTCAGACAGGATTTATAATTTGTCAAAAGTAAGTATATTCTGGCACAGGTGATAGGTAAATGCTGAATCCTAATACCTAATGTCAAAAGGAAACCGGAATGTGATTTATTTTACATGTACTACTTTCCGCTGCACTGCTATGAGTTGGCTGCCTGTATGCACAGCTTGTTACTGAGCTGCTAGGCTCAACGTTTGCTGCCATTTTGAATGATAGCAGTGGGCTGATGGATGATTCATCTCTTTTTAAAAAAAATCAGCTACAGTCCTTCAGATTTGAATCTGCATTTTCAAATAAGTCTTGGCATTTGTTTCCCCCTCTTTGGAGCACACCCAGAGTGTTTCCTGCATGAAGCCAGCTTCACAGTGTAAGGTGCAACGTCAGCCTCATTCGAACACCTAATTAGTCTTAACTAACTCTAAAAATATTTGCAGATTAAAAAGGAAATCTACATTGTCTTAAATAAACAAAGGAAAAACTGCTGCTCAGCCAAATCTTCAGTGCTATTATTAATAGTCTCCATTTGCATGGGATATTTTAGGCATTTCAAGAGCATGCAGGACACCAGCCACAAAGATCTCCTGTTTGCCCATTTTGTTTTTCCCATGGTGCATCTGTCTCTCAGGCCAGCTCTTGAGGAAGTCAAGCGAAGCAAACACTATCTGGCTAGCCGTGGAGCCTGCACTGGGGGTTAGAGCTTATCACAGTGCAAGCTAGGGTGCAGTAAAAACAAAGACTGTGTAGACTCTCTGACTTTACTCCATCATGCTTTATAACATAGAGATACATTTAAAAAATGGAAGCGTTCTTTAATGAAACACAGCCAAAGTCTAGCCAGACATCACAGTGAAAGAAAAAAGACACCCCACAATGCAGGCCTACTGATTATTGAAAGAAAATTGGACTATCACAATATATATTTGATAAGTGTAACAAAGCAGTTCAGTTTTCTTTGTTCCACTGCATGGCATTTTCATATCTTAACATTAAAAACATAGAGGGTTAATGCAGTGGGAGCCCGCAGTGACAATTTGGGAGATGTTCAAAGAATTTCCATTTCTCTGAGGGAACTACTTTTATAAGAATGTAGCCTTGCCTGTTCACTAATTAGAAGTAGCCAGGAGCTGCTCAGTATATATGGGAAGCAATGGATACCTCATGTTGAAAAATTAACTGTAGAGAGAGCTCAGAATGTCTAATACGTACTATCCAGTATAGCCTGTAAACATGTACTGTAATGTTATTGAATACCGTAGCATGTTCTCTTAGGGGAAAAGTTAGTGTTGTAGTCAAGACCGCACCAACTGAGACCAAGACAAGGCCAAGACATTTGGAAGTTGAGACCGAGACAAGACCAAGACCATATATATCAAAGGAAAATCATAACAAAACATCAAAATGTGAGTTTTCTTTTTTTTTTTAGCTGGGGGCAATCTTTACACTACCAATGATTTGAAGTTATTAGCTGTTTTTGAGAGGGTCCTTTTTCACTCTTATCAGTAAGGCATGGACAAAAAGCCTATCAGCAGTGGTCTTGACCGGTCTTGTTCAAAAAACCAGAGTCCGCCCAGTCCGAGACCGAGACAAGACCGAGTAAAAATGCCCTCGATTCCAAGACAAGACCAAGAACCTCAAAAAATGGTCTTGAGACCGGTCTCGAGACCAAGACCGATCTCGAGTACTACAACACTAGGAAAAGTGTATGATTGAAGAAGCTACATTCTCAGTAGAAACGACCATAACAAATCACAAAGGCATGTCATATCTGGTCTTAAAAGGAAACTGAGCATTCACAGTATATATGATATTATCATATACACTGTTTGTGGGAACAGCTTGTGGATCTGTGTGATTACAGTACACTGTGTATGACAATTCTTTGTCTTTTCATAACCTTATTCTATCCATGTTCCTTCCTATTAGGCATATATGATTGTGTTGTGATAATTCAGTACATGCTAATATCGATACTGACACCATTTTATAATCAAAACACAGGACAGTTTTGAAAGACAAATACCAAAACAAATTAGCTCTATAGCCAAGATGGACAACATGTAGCTTCAATGTAGGAATCCTATACATTTCACAGTTACACAAACAGGTTTATTATATTCCACCCTTTTCATATTATAGGTTTTTCAGTTTCATTTAAATAGTTGATTTATATAACAAGTTTCAATAGGTTGATTATAGTATTTTACATGTCTGATACATCAATTTAACAAAAATATTTATTTCACTGTATATACCTGGATATTTCTTGCCTCTCTAAAAAAAGATTTTATTTGTTTAAACAAGTTTGTGGTGTTGCCACAGTAGCTATAACCGCCTTCCTACACACATCACAGTTTGTTTTCATGTACAGCTGTGAAATAGCCCCACACCATGTCCGTCTATTGTTTAGCAATGTCGGATTAAACTAGTGGTCAGGGTGCGCAAAGGGGCTAGCTGTGTGTGCACAACTTGCACAACACAGTGGTGGAGAAGCAATGAGTAGGCTACAAGTGTTAACGTCACCAGAAAGCAGAGATGTGCAGAGGATGTAAGAGGGGCAGGGGCTCAAATTCCCAAAAGACATGCAAATGGTCACGGGTAAGACTCAAGCCCTGGGCCTCTGCACATGGGGCGTGCGCTCTACCAACTGAGCCCCATAACAGTTAATTATTGATACAGGCAAAGCAATTGTATTTGAAAATGTATTTCAGTATATGTCTCTCACTCAGTTTCATTTTGCAACCCTGGTATTGTAAAATAAGAAATAAATAAAAATGTACCTTTAAATTCTTCTCACATGTTCAGCAGCCCAACTTTTACTGAGTTCTCTGACTTACATCTCATTTACAGAAGCTCAGCATAATACTGCTGACAAAGATGCCTTCCTCTGGTTGTATGGCTGCCTTTCTTACCTCCTTATTTATCTCTTACCACCTCTACATAGAAGGCATAACTGCCTCAGTTCTCAGTTATCTAGATCATGGTATATCAAAGCACTATACGAAGCACTCATGTATGTAGATGAACTGCCTCAGAAATAATGGACAATAAGAAGATGCTGGTATTGTCTAGCTAAGATAAAATTGCTATGTGCCAGCAAATTAGTTTAATATGATTCACATATTAATCATATTGTAGAGGCTTGGAAGACAACATTCATTTTAGCCACAATTCTGAAAAGCAGCACATCTACGTCAAACTGTAACGACCATCTTTGACCAGAGGAGGTGGCCTAAGACATTACTTATCACCCACCTACTGTGCAGTACTGAGTTCCCTCCCAGACAGATTAACAACCATTCACACCTGGGCTCACCTAGCCCTAGCAACCCACATGAAGGCCGGTTGGGTCAACGACCCACAAGTGGCCTAACAACTCTGAAACTCAGAGCTCACACGTGTCCCTAACAACTCTGTAAGGACACTCCCACACAGAGTTTAAAAGCCTGCAACGCCCCTCCAGTTAGTCAGAACTGAAGAAGCCTCTTGGATGAGAGGTGAAACGTCTTCAAGAAACTGAAACTAGACCAGTTGCCTACAATACAGCACTTAGAAACAGGTAAATTAGGTCTCTAAACCTACGTATTAGCTTCAAAAACAGGTATTCCAACCACGTGCATCAATGACAGCCTGACATATTTGGCTTACACTCCTCACTAGACATCGAAATATTGTTTTGCGGTATGGCGCTCCATTGTGCAACCACAGCAACTTGGACTTCCTGGAGGTCACATGGTGGTGTGTCACGGGCGTAGGCGCACCACTTCAACTGGTTCCAGAAATGCTCTATAGGGTTCAGGGCAAGTGACATCGCCGGCCATTCCATGTGAGGGACACCAACCTGCTGGAGTTTTACTGTATGGTGACCACACAAGCACAATGTGGGGTTGCGTTGTTATCCATGAACATTAGGTTTAGAGCGTACTGGCGCCACTGGGGGATGATGATGGAATTGAATGATGTCCTGCAGGTATGACTGGACTGTGACTGTTCCACTGACAAAGTGGTTTTTCTGTCCATCGATATTCCGGTCCACACTGTTACACCACCTCCTCCAGCTCCAGGGTTGGGACCATGTTGACAGCTGCATAGCACTCACCCCTATGCCTCCAAATGTGTTGCTACATGTCATTCCCATGCAGGGTGATCCTGCTCTCAACAATGAACATGCTGCTCGATCAGATTGGGATCTGGGGAATTTGGAGGCCCGGTCAACACCTCGGGCCCTTTATTGTGTTCCTCGAGCTGTTCCTGAGCAGTGTTTGCAGTGTGTCAGGGCACATTGTCCTGCTGGGGGGCCACTGCCATCAGGTAGTGTTGTTGTGATGAGGGGGTGTACTTGGTCCACAACAGTGTTTGGATGGGTGGGGCATGTCAAGTGGCCTTCACATCGCACCCAAGGTTTCCCAGCAGAACATCACATTGTGATGAGATGATCAATTTTATTCACGTCACCTGTCAGTGGTGGCTGATCGGTGTATTTGTGGGATTTAACGAGGGGGGACTGAACTGTTATATCCATCTGTGCTCTCTTCATATCCAGTAGGCTACTTTGATAAAGTAATTTTGGATAACTAATTTTAGCTCACAGATCATGGAAGTTGCTGGTCTACTGCTGCCTTGATCAGTTATTTTGTTTGTAACTTTGGTATTTTTAACACATTCATATGTCCTAACAGACTGGACTGAATCCAGTGAATGCGATCCTTGTTATACTGTACCTTTCAGTTCACCTTTTATCGGAGCTCTGCAGGCTGGCATTGTTTTTCTGCCAGTCCTGCTTGGTCTGCAGTAAGTATCATTTTAAAGTGATAATATACTGTACTTGTGTTGCAATTTTGCATTTTGGAGCATACTACATTAAATTTGCGTCACTGTCCATATGAATAGTGTTAATGCAACGTATTTGCATCGTATTTGGCATGCTCGTGTCGTTTATTCCTCACCTCCCCCCGTGTGATGAGGGTGTTTGGGTGTCTAACCAAAAATCAAAGTTTAATTGATTTGAAATAATCTTCTGTTACTGAACTAGATCAGACATTTTAATTGAGGCCATGGAGGTAAGCTATCATCACTTTTAGTTCCTAGTGTGGCTCAACCTCCAAAATCAATGAATCTTATACTTTTCACAATGAAACTTATAGTATCAGTTTGTTCGCTTGAGACTCTTAATGTCATATTTGGACTAGCCTGAGCTGAAGCTCCTCCATTCACCTGTCTGCACCTCCTGTTGTTTCAATAAACTCCTTTCAAACTGCTCCCTGCTCCAGTGTCAGCATTTGGGTCCAACACTACAACCTGCCATTCAACACTTAATGGACTATGACCTGCAAGGCAATGGTCACATGACACCTGCCCATTTCAGTGTTTCACCTCGATTTAGTTTCAACAAAGAAGCTTTTCTGCAATACTAAATGCATTTCCAAAATATTATATAAAACCCTGAATGCAGTGCTAGCTATATGGATGCAGTGCTAGTAACTACACTAACAAAGCACATCTTTACACCCCATCATATGTTAAACAGTATTTTGGTAACAATTTGACATTCTTAGAGCCCATGTAACATCACCAGACACCTCAAGAGGCTCAAAAACTAATTTGTTTGTTTTCACAGGCTGAGTACGAGTTTTGATGCCTCTTTGAAAGACAATAAAGGATAACACATTTGGTCTCTGGATATCTCTTAATGCTTTTCAGAGTTCACCTTTGTGCTAAAATTGTGGTAGAGTGAAAAATGTCCAAACCATTTCTGTTGTCATGACATGAGTTCTTTTGCAGAATGTTGAAGTATTGGACGATTATTTTTTATTTTTTTCACATGGAGAAGAAAATGAAGATGAAGTTGTTATTTAAATGTTCTGACAGAAATGCCCCCAGAAAGGAGAGACGGGAAGTTTGATGGAAGTTTATACCTGGCAGAAGTGTTATGAGTTTCTTGGCAGAGGGGGACCAGGTGGGCTGGTGGTCTGTGCCTCACAAGTCAGACACCTGATTGAAATGAGTGTAAGAGTGGAAAATAATCTGTATTACCCAGTATTTGGCAAGAAAATGGTTTGTTTCCTTTATTTTTTTTTTCAAATAAGTGTGAAAAACAAATTTGCAAGTGGAAGGAGACACGAGAGAGTAACTGCCATCACCACATGAGAGTCAGAGTCAGGGAACGGTGTCACCAGCCACAGCTATTTTGGTTATTTTGAAGTTTACCTCTGTAACTGATTTCTCATCTTTTTAAGACAGAAAGACACACTGTAAACTATTAACACAATGAAGACTGCTAGCTTTGATTCTCAAAAAGTGTAAATTACTCTGACAGCTGAAGGTCTGAACACATCCTCAAGCACAAGCCACTGTTAATCTAATCAGTCATTTGCCACTACAGCAAGCCTGAGTATGCCTTTTTTTCCCCCTTGTGTTACCACAGGCACATCATGATTAGTGGGACATATTGCTCTTTATTCAGCAAACGAGTAGCAGGAATTAGTTGAAGTCTGTCATTGATATCTTCACATTTTCTTTTTTGCTATCTGTCTGAGCTCTGGTAATTTGCCCTACTCTGGTGTCGGCAGGAGAAGAGAGGCGAGGCAGAAAGCTTTAATTGAAGGCGAACTTGCGTGTCATTGTGAATCTTCTCAGAGGTGAGACAATATGGAGGCAGCAGGACAGCTGATTAACAACAAGCTCTGTCTTAAACTCCTGAAAAACATTTTCCCGAGGGCTGACATCGTCCCCCATCTCAGGACGGTACACATTGGTTGGGTGGTACAGTAGCTAATGCAGGTGCACCTAGCTAGACGGCACAGACACACTAAAAGCATCAGAAGTGAGCTGGGCATACAGTAATTAGAATAGCAATATGTTGTCCTTTCAGGGACATTATGTGATCCATCAAGCACTTGATCCATCGGCTCGGCTCGACACAAACCAGCTTGCTGATGGTTCAGGGGCTACTTACCCTGACATCTGCTGTGACAATGCTGGGTTAGCAGACACCGGAGTGTAGTGCTGATGCCTGCCCCGCACACCATCCATTACCATTCTGCCTTCTACCTAACTGATGGACCGTGTTTGGGGGATCATTTTAAGCCAGATGTTTTTGTTTCAACAGTGTAGAAACTTTGTCATGATGGAAAAGATAAAAGCAAACTGACTGCTTATCTTTACTCACTTATTCTTCCTGTTTTCAGTAGTTCTTGTAAGTTACACTTGCTCTATGAGCTACACATTTTACATGACTGAAATAAAATATTAAATATATCTTGAAACAAAAATGTGTACCGTAACAAAACTATTTCTATTGAAATGTGACATTTGAATAAATGTCATTTGATTAATTTACAAGACTAGTGAAGTGCCTGTTCAAAACATGCTGCTGGCCACAGATTTTCTGGTAATGTGAGGTTTTGTTTGAAGCCTCCTGAACTGCTCACAGATTCATTGGGGCTGCTCCAATAATATCAAACGTAGTTGATATTGATGATTACATCGCCACTGTCTGAGCCAGACCTCAACAACCAATGACAGAAGGGTCCCGGAGCAGCTGACGGCTGCCAAGCAACGGAAAACATTGTAGGCATACCGCTGCACAGAGTGGTGTTTGCTGTTTAATGTTATATTGATAACATTAGTTACAACCAGGTTCCATTGTTTCAGCGCAATGACTGATGGGTAATCTTGCTTGTCAGCTTCCAGTGTAGTGATGAAGAGTTGTTCAGCTCTTCCCTACACAGTTCCCTTTAAACTGAGTATTTTCTGCTCACTGGTTGGAATCTTGTACCCCAGTACAGTCCACTTTGCAGGTAACGACTAGGTGATCAGAACACACCCCGAGATTAAGAGTCTACAGCCATGCTGGCAGCTCTGTGGGGCTGTACTTGGGCACTGTAGTGCTTTGAGCTAAATGCTAACATCAGCATGCTAATATTCACATTTATAATGCCAAATGCTAATGTTCAGCACATATTGTTTCATGTTATGCAATCACAAACATTACTTCAAGTCATCTTCAGAGGTGCATGTACGTTTCACCCACATTTCATGGCAATCCATCCCATAATTGTGGAAATGTGTCAGACAGACCATCCTACTAGCCACTGCTTTTACACTAAAGACCACATTTCCAAAGAACTTGGAGTGATTAGCTACAGCCCGAAATAAACATCTGGTTGAAATGTGTAAAAGTAAAAAGGATTTCTATAACTAATGGAAATATGATTATGTTATGTACTGTAATAGCTAGATTTAATGAGTTAGAACTGAAAATCATGATTTGGCAGCATACAGATCCCTTTTAAATTCTTAGTGTTCTGTCAAATGATTATGTTTTGTAGACAGATCTTATCCTGGACTTAGATATTTTTCCAAGCGAAACACTCAAGTGGGGAAAAAAAGCCCTCCCCCCCAAAAAGAACATTTTTACTTAAGCTCAGTCTATTTCTGTGAAACTGGCCCTGCATAGTTCCATAGAAAGCACAAACTGTCACAGTGGTTAAGCTGCAGAGAGACAGCGCTGCTCTCCAGTCCTGCTGACATGCTCGAGACGGGAGGTCCAGAAAGCCTGCATGTCTCGACTCATCATCCGGTGCCATCGTGGGTCATGTGCAGTGGGCATCACTTTGTGCCAACAAGAGTAGCCCGGCAAACAAAACAGTTGGTGCCATGTGTTGCATGGCGTGATTCATTTTGACATGCCTATCGTCCAACGTCCTCACAGCCAAGCATTTTAAATGAGTCATTTCTCACAGTCAGCTCAGACTCCTGTGACTTAGGCTCTGGTCTGCAGGTCAACAAATAAAACCCTGTACAAACACCAAAAGACAAGTTAAAGGTTTGCTAAGACTGTACAGACATAGTGATGATTCTCTACAGGATAACATTGTGACATTATTGTCAATAAATAATATGATGCAATAATATGAAGCCAAATTGCTTTCATGGACTTACAAGCACTACAACTAGACGCCCCAATACAACTTTGAAGTCGGTTTTGCAACCTGCTAAAAAATACGGAGGAGAAGAATAAGAACAAGTGCAGCATGCAAAACATGTCCTGCATGGGTTCAGAGAGGAGGGGGGAAAGTGTACGAGCTTTAACACAACATTCATCCATCTTTGCCCATGACGTCTTAGCCTCAGGTGTGCATAAACATCACGCAAGGATTTTCTTTTTGAAAATAGCTTTTAAAAGCTTGAATAGTTCACAAGCAATTGCAGTTTATGTTCTGGGAAAGTTTTGTCTGTTTCACGTTTTATAATGGGTGTGTAGTGCGGAATGTTCATTGCTCCACAGTGGATGACATCATTGATGTGAGAGTGGAGACAAGGCTGGAAAATCTTTTAAAAAATGTATCTTAATCTTGATTAAGATGCTTGTACTACAGATGGCTTATACTACTACTACCTCTACGACTAAGTAGTATATTTTGTGTCTCAGTTTAATTTTCATGGCCGAAAACTCTCATTGAGCGATCTTTTTATTGGCGAGGTCACAGCCAACATGAACACGGTCATCTTAACCCCCTTTATCAACCATAGCTGTTATCGTTACGGTAAGCACGGGCTGAGTACAAATTAGAAATAAAGGTTATCTTGCATCAGACACCCAGCTGAGAAGCCAACTCATTCTGCCTTTCAGTACAGGTGATCCCACAATCATACTGCTTAAGAAAACAGACTCGTTCTCATAAGACCTGCCCTACTACGCCTCTGATTGGTTGGCTTTGTTGGTTCCATACTCTATGTCTCTCTCAAACTGTTAACTCGCACTAGCTCCGGTAATGTATGTTTTTTGGCAGTGCTTGAGCTGTAGTGATGAGACCTCATCACGACAACCTATTCACTCATTCTCCATAGCTTTTTGCTGCAAGAGTGTCTCTGGGCTCCTTATGTGGTGCAAGCAGGCCGGCTGCCCTGTCGCTGCTCCGCCACCTGGCCTGTCTGCTTCACTTAACGAGCTCAGAAACACTGCAGTTGAGACAGACAGGCGGTGTGCTTACCGGCAGGGAAACTACAGCTCACAATCCGCCGCATCGGCTCCGCCACTGGTTGTTTGTTTTCAAGGTACGAGGTACAAGGGTCAATGTTATTTGTTCTTCATTATACAACACAAGGCTGTATAATGAAATGAAAGTCTGTAAACACCTTCATACTACTAATGCTAATTTCAGAACATATATGCAGTTATAAATATACAAGTATTCATGAACATGTAGTGCATCTTTTAATCTGTGTCAGGGTGTATGTAAACAACAGCAACTAGATGGTGATGATAATGTGGTCAGCATCTTCATATTAAAAGTTTGACATGTGGGAAACAGTGTCCATCAACTTTGACTGTGTGTGAGCACTAAACATCAATATTTGTTCACCTCCCCCCATCCTGCTGTAGTCCTGCGCTCTGTCGGCTCAGACACAGTCCACCAGTTGAGTGCAACAGCTTGATCCAAGATGTGTTTGGTGGGGAAAGGTCCCTGTAAGCACAAGTCTCTGATTTCACTTTGCCCGCCTGTTTCCCATCTTGTCCTTTTATTTTGCCTGCGAACAGACATTAGCCAGGAGCAGCCTTAAACCAAGCTGGATTAGCATGGCTCTTATTGCGACTATGTTCCTCCCTGGGGCGGTCCAGCTGATCAGGCTCAAGGACCACTCAAGACACTGAGGGCCGTGATTGTCTCAAAGTGTGCTGATCGTAGTCCAAACACCTGCTTTTTTCTCCAATGATGATGCCAGTATTTCTGCCATAAGCAGAAAGTGTTTCAGCAACAAAACTGAAAAAATCCTGGTTAAAAAAAACAAAATGTAGCATGATTTGGAGGAGCTACCAGCCGCTGCATCTTCATGCGCAGCCGTATTTGTTTTTACAAACCAACTGCAAAAAAAAAAAAAAAAAACTCAATGTCAACCCATTAACATCAGACAACTACTACCATACAGTTAGGATAACAATAACATGTCAGTTACACTGACAGATTTTTGTGGCTCTGGTGTGCGTGTTCTCGGCTGTCCCTCGTATCACACCCCCCTGGTTGCCCTGGTAGTCCCACTGTACAACCAGAGGGAGGCAGGGATTGCTACTGGCTACTGGCTGCTTTATTGTTTTGCATTTGTACATAGTCCAATGAGTACTTTTTACACATGCTTAGGTCATGGCTGGCTACTTTCATTTTACTATAGAAGGAAGCAGAAGTAACTCAATTAAAAAGTAAAAACAAACTTTATACAAATTATAATTGATGTACACATCATATTTATAATTAAATGACATTGTTCAAGTCATTGTTTTCTTTTTAATATTGTGATAAATACCGTACTGTGGACTATAAATCATGCTGATACCGTACCGTGAGTTTTTGATATTGTTATTAACCTGCTTGTCTCCTAACAATTACATTTTACCTGATCAGTATTACAGCATTGCCAAAAACCTTTAAAGGCATCTTTAGATCTACAAAACTATGCAACTTAGGCTAAACAATCGTCCAATTTAAAGGACTACGTTTTACTCAAAGGGTATGAATCTTCTTTTTTTTTTTTAAATCATGCATGTCATTGCTTGAATGATTGCTACAAGTTCAGTCCTCACGCGAGGGAATAAGGCAGGCATTTGAAACAGCCTTTACTTATCTAGCTGAGCTTTATTGCAGCTGTGAGAGACTTTCTGTAAATCAATTAGAGGAAGAAAAGGTCATCCAGTAGCCTTGGAGAAAAAGAGATAAAAGCCTGATTGGATTGGTTCATGCTCTAATTTTGACCATCACACTTTTCCCTAAGTTATTCAACAGAGCGTAGATATAGAGAGAAGATGAGTCTATATGCCCATTTCGTTCTGTTTCCGAATGCTGCTGATAAAAAAAAGAGCAAACTTATCAAAATGAGTAGCAAGCACTCAGATCACTGTGCTCGTTTGATGCAGAATGAACCCAAAAGATGAAAATTGATCACAATCTATAATGAAGTTTTGTAAGAATAACAACAACATGACATATGAGTTGCTTATCGGTTAAAAACAAGGAAAAAAGAGGAGTCTGCTGCACATAGAGAATCCCACACTCTCATATAAAACTGGTGTAACCAGCACATAAAATGTTTCTGAGACATTAAGTCAAATGTTTATGAGTTCAGTACTGTCCCCTCGCTCGGCACTCCGGATCCCTGGTCCGGCCTCATCACCCAATACCTCAGTCTATCTTATCTCACTTTGCCAATTCGTACACAACTCTTAATTAGAATAATGGCCATCTCTATTTTCTATCATGCTACATACTATACTATGCCATATTATGTTATGTCATGTCATGTCACGTTACGTCACGTTATGTCATGCATGGACGGACACACACACACACACACGGGATGAGTCATCATGTTTGTCTTGTCTTGTTATCAGCACTTAAATAAAATTTAAAAAAAATTTAAAAAAACATGTTGTGTTATGTCGTGTTGTGTTATGTTATGTTATGTCACACCATGTTATGTAATGTTATATTATGTTATATTATGTTTCATCATGTAATGTTATGTCACACCATGTTATGTTATGTTTCATCATATTATTAACATAACATGATTATGTTAATTAACATGTTATGTTATGTCGTGTTGTGTTATGTTATATTATATATTGTAATGTTATATTATGTTATATAATGTTTCATCATGTTATGTTATGTCACACCATGTTATGTTATGTTTCATTATATTATTAACATAACATAAGTATGTTAATTTACATGTTATGTTGTTACAGTATGTCACACCATGTTATGTTATGTTTCATCATATTATTAACATAACATGATTATGTTAATGTACATGTTATGTTATGTTGTTACATTATGTCGCACCAGCTTATGTTATATTATTTCATCATATTATGTTATGGTATTTTACATCTTGTTATGTTATGTTATGTTATGTTATATTATGTCATATCATGTTATATTATATTATGTCACACCATGTTATGTTATGTACGTAGGCCCTGGGGGGCCATGCATTCATGCATTTTGTTTCCTCCGTTTTCCCGTGATAACGAGTTAATTTAATTTGTTTTCTCGAATCTCGAGTTATTATCTCAAAAATAACAGCTGCCGTTTTGCCGAGATAACGGGATAACAAGATAACAAGCTATCATTATCTTGGGAAAACAGACCTTGTTATCTTGAGATCTCGAGAAAATTATCCCAAGATAACAATATACTGTAATTAATTTGAGATCTCGAGATAATGACTGTGATATGATAGGCCTGAGATTATGGAGATGCCCGGGACCTCGTAGCTGGTCAGCTATGTAGTTAATGATGACATCAGGCTCACTTAGATTGCGCTGCCGATATAGCTGAAGCCTTGCTAACCATCTTTTTAGATTACGCACACTAATGTGTATATTATCTATAATAGCAGGGCATAATGCTATTTCAGCCTGTGTCAGGCCTTGATTGAAAAGATATGTGACGCTGTGATCGATATGCTCCTGCTCCTCTGACATTGCTACACTGAATGATGTTTCCTGCAATGATTTATTAAACTACACTATCATTTTGTTTTCTCAAGATCTTATCTTGTTATCTCAGGAAAAAGGCAGCTGTTATTTCGAGATAATAACTTGAGATCTTGAGAAAACAAATAAATTGGCTTGTTGTCACGGGAAAGTGGAGGAAGTGGAATGTGTGGATGCATGGCCCTTTAGGGCTTCCGTAGTTATGTTTTATCATGTTATTTTATGTTAAATATCATGATGTTATTTTATCTTGTTTTATGTTATGTTATGTTATGTTATGTTATGTTATGTTGTGTTGTGCTATGTTATGGTACATCATGTAGGTTATGTTTTGTTAATATTGAAAATGAATAAACAGAATTTAGATTTAAAAAAAAAAAAAAAAGTACTGTACATAATTTACAGTTCAGACTTCACACTTAGGCCTTCATGTGCCCTGTGTGCTTGTGGTAAGCATTAGATAATTCACCAGAACACAAGATACACTTACACCTTGATACATTCAATCATTGCCAAAATGCTGCAGCATGCTGACTGTGTTTAACAAGATCATTTCAGGTCCTACAGGCCAGCCATCTACTAGTGCCCTCAGGGGATTCATTTTTTCATTACTTTGACTACATTACTTTTTTTATTTTTACCATTATAATCAATATATTTCAATATATATTTTGAATTTAACTGAATTTAACTTAAAGCTGCTGCAAGGAACTTTCCTTTTTGGTTGATTCTGGCGGCCCCTGTGGACACAAGTGGTATGAGCACCACTGCTTTGTGACTGAAGACCTTGATAAGACTGGCGTGAACAATTGTTCTTTTTTGTTTGCAAGTTGCATTGTGATAAGGTAATGTATTTGTGGCTATGTAAAATGAATTACTTTAATGAAGGTGATGGTGAAACCATAGTACAGTACCAGACTACAGAGCAACTTCTTTCCTTGGGCTGTGAGACTCCTCAGTTCATCCTCAGCAGTCCACCATAAAAATAGTTCATGTCCACTGTGAAACCACAATGTTTTCCTGAACCTAACCAAGTAGTTTTATTGCCTAAACCTGCCCAAACTGCGACTGTACAGTGAAGGTTACTGTTACACTGCAAGGATGTGTTGAGAAGTGGATCATATGAGAAATCTGGTTATTCATATCATTGTATAATCCCAACATTGTTCAGGTTACTGTTCAAATGTGCCAGTGTTATTCCACCACATATATTTGTATCACAGAAATGTAATCAATTTATTATTTTATATTCTTCCCCCTGTATTTTATAATTTATAGTGAAGCTATCTAGAAATGTTTTGAGTCTGAGTATGTGCATGATTCCTACACAATGGTGAGGTCAAATGAGTTGCAGGACTGCAAGATAAGCAGCAACCAACCAAGTGTCAGTCTCCAGTACAGTGTCCTATTATAAAATCTGCCTGCAGACTCTTACCAGCATTAGTTGTTTTGTAGTGTGGGCAGTGGGTTTACTAAACATTGCAATGAGCACACTGGACGTCAGTGTGACAGACTTTTAATTAACTAGGCCTCTGGCTCAGGCCCCTGCTGAAAAAAAGAAAAGAAAAAAAAAAACATGCCCAAAATGAATAGAGTACATCTCTGCAAATACAAGGTCTAAACAAATAATCACAGGTATCACAAGAAAGGAAACACCTGTGAGAGTTCTGCAGAAGTGTATTCATCAGCATAGATGTGACTGAGTTAGAGTAACTGAAGATAGATCACAACATAAATTAAAGATTTTATTTCTGCCTAACAAAATTGTACAGTTACACAGTGAATATCTCTTTTGATATTATGCAGTTGCAGCCCAAACAATTTGGAAACCATAGCACACATTTCATGTTGCAAGACTGAAGCTGATAAAGTGAAGCAGAACAAACTTATTCAGGCATGATCGCCAAATTTGGCACTGGGAAAAGAGAAAATGACAATACTGAAATAAAGAGAAACCAATCTGGATATGCCTCGCTAAGTGCTCTGCATCCGGGCTCCAGGCAGGTTACAGGCAGGAGTTGTTGTGATACAATATTTTTAACAATTGTATTATTTTAAACAATTTAGCAATGATATAAGCTTTTTTTGTATATTCTTTAAATGTTGATATGCTGTATCCTTTTAATGTGGATAAATATTAGTAAACTGCACAGTCCTTGAATCTGACGAGCTATCTTTGTTCTCACAGAGAAAAGCTCAAAAATCGCTCTGCCCCTCCTGTTGTGAGAGCATTATCTACTTTGTTGCCTTGAATGCTCAAAGAAAATGAAGGATTTTCTATCGACGGAGAGAATTAGGACCATTAGGTCTCATTAAGAGATCTGATCAGAGCCTGCCTGTGTGCTTTTCTTGCTTTTCTTCAGGCCTGTGAGGGAGATAGTGAATGCCTGAAGTGATCGTTACAAAGAGAAGCACATTTATTCTTTCTGTCAGCCGTTGAGACACAGTGGATGCTGCCAATGAATCTCTAATTTCTGAAGCTACTGAGATGGGGAAATATCCCCCCCCCCCAAAAAAAAGCACCTAGCAAAGCACGCTTGTGCTACTTGTGCTGTTGGTGTTGTTGTTTGCACCACTGGAAGAAAGAGAGAGAGAGGGAGACCAAAGAGAAAGAGGTGGGAGCAGACTATCCATTTGATCTTCCTTTTTGCCGAATTGATCAGTCTCACAGAAAGCCTTTTGAATGCAAAGATATATTGCTTTTGCATGTGGAGCCATTTTTATTCATGACTGTGGAACACAAACATATTGCATTTTGTTTTTGTTTTGTTTTTCTAAGCAAATGTCTTTTGCATGCTCCTGTTTTGCACAGGGCTACATATGAATGTTAAAAGTGGAACTTCACTGTGTGCTATAGCATTAAACTGACATTTCAGCTGCCTCTCTTGGCTGCCGTTCTCTTTGCATCTACAGCAGCATTGCTACGCTATAAATAGGGATTCGCAGAAAAGCAAGGTAATAAAAGTGTCAGGATTTTGCAATGAAGAATGATGCCTTTGCTGTTAAGTTTCTCCATTGGGCTGATGTATCATTGAGGTTTAGCTCTCATTATCAACTGGGAAGATTATAGGCCCTAACTCTCTCAGAGGAGAGAACTGTCTGCACTTCTTGGATCAGGTGTAATTCAGCAGCACAGAGACATGCTGGCAGGTGAATAGGGGCATATCTCTCCTCTGTTCCGTTTCTCTCACCGTCCTTCTTCTCTTTATGTGCTCTCAACACTCTCCCCCTCCCTCTCGCACTTCTCCCTGCCATCTTTCCCCTCTTGGCCGTTTTGCTGCCCCCTATCTCTATCGCCTGCCTTTATTTTTTTCATGCTGTCTGAAAGTTCAAGGCTTTCATTGACTTTGCTGACTCTCACCAGACTCTGAGGACCACTGGAGTTGAATCTACCAATCCTGAAGCTGACATCTCTTCTAAATTAAATCTGAGACCTTAGCTGCAGACTGTGATGGCTTTGGCGGTCAATTAAAAGAAGGATTTGGTCCCTTTATAGCAGGAAACAGAGTTGGATGTAGAAACAGAGCTGGGTCACTTGGATTTAAGTGAAAATGATATATAACCATATCATATATCCACATATTTTTAAACTGTATTTTTCTTTTTGCGTAGCACTTTAATTATACACCTTAAACAGTGACATATGAGCACCTTTAAAAATAGAACAGAATCCAGTTAAATAATGGTCAGTAATGATGTAGTGAGTGCAAGGTGACGGTAGCATGAGAACATCAGACTGTCAACAAAAGTGAATTACCAATCATCTGAGCAAAGAATAGTTGTACTACCTATGATATCCCAAAGTATTAAATAAAATCTACCAATTTATGAATATGTGTAAGGGGCTTATGCAATGCCACCACACCACACATTTTGTGTTTTAGTCCAATGTTTGAAGTTGAGTAGGGAAAGATGAGAGTTTGATGTTTATTTATGCATATTGTAGACTAAATAAATGTCCTCACATAGACAGCGAGAAAGCCCACGACAGTTGCCATCAAGGGAACAATGGCTTTTTTAAAAAGTGGAAAAAGAAGAAGAAATATTAAGATGTGTTCACTTTTTAAAATATTTTAACTGTACATACAGTATAACTGATTTGAAATCAGCTGCAGAGAAAGTGAGGTGCACTATTGTTTTATTACAACCTTGCTGTAAATGTCGACATTCACTGGATCTGTGTCTAAAAAGTAACTCTATGGCCATGTTAGCAGCTCTGTGAGGCCTACTTCATAGATTTATGAAAAGAACTAGATACAGAATGCAAAGATGCCATCAATGCAAAGTTTTGTGTTTTGTCAACAACAGTGACAATGTTAACATGCTGAAGATTAGCAAGTAATGTTTATCATGCTTATCAACTATAAACTGGCAATAGAGAACTTCTTTGTTATAACTTTAATCAATCTAAAGTTAATTCTGATTGATGCACAGTTTCCCAAGCCTGAAAAGTTGTCTATTTCAGCTTTAAGCATGTCAGTATGCTAAAATCTGCTAACTAGCATTGCAGATATTTAGGAAGTCATAAACCAAAGAACTGGAAAAATTAACATCAACCTTATAATAGCAGTAGCAGAAAGGTCACAGATTCACCAACGTTTTTTAAATTTTCATCCAGTGGGCCACATGGCTAAACCAAAATTCACAGAAATCCATCCACTGGCAGAAGTAACATTCAGCTCTGAACCAGAAATGCCATCCTCCTGGTAGCACAAGAGGAGAAGTCAGAGAATCACCAAAGTCAATAAAATATATCCTCTGGAGAAACATTAATGTCGGCCAATCCATCCAGTTGGCTAGTTGTTGAAATATTTCAGTCTGGACCAAAGTGACAGTCTGACCAACTGACACTGCAGTCCATACAGACATGGATAGTATCCTGGATGCATCACCAGGACAAGAACCATAAATGGAATAACAGCGCCATAAAGCAGTGTTGAGAACACAGTGGTGGTTGATTCACAGAATCACAGACTGCAACTTGCAGGTTGTTGTGACCAGAATGTGATTTTGTGAAGTTGCAAATCATTAATTTTTAAAGAGATGACCTAGAGTCAGTGCACTTAAGAGTCTGTTCTTACACAATGAACACACACACACACACACAATGGCAGGCATATGACCAGTGAATGCACCTGCAGAGACGGGTACATTTATGCATAGACCACAAATCTTTGACGAGTTGGCGGTAACAAACTGTCTCCAAAGACAAATATCATGTCCTGAGAAAAAAAGAAATATTGTCACACATTTTATGTTGAACCGCTAAAAACTAAGTGCTAAGATCCTGGCTGTCAGCCCAAAGGGGGTTTGTTGAATAATGGTAAACACGAGAGAGCTATGTGTTTAGGAGAAACAAACAAAACATTTTAATATAGCTGGTGGGGAAAAAATAAATAAAAATAAAAAAAGCCTCAGAGCCATGAATCCTCATGCATTAAATGACAAAGCAGATAGGAAGCACTGCTTGCTTTCCTGTAAACCCCAGGAAACAGGAATCTGTGTTAATTGTGAAAATCAATTACACAAAACTGCTGGACTGTGAAAGCTAAGAAGTGCACATTTAAACTTGCACCATGTTTGGAAATATGTTCCGTCTTTCCATAAACTGAAACAGAGCTGCAATTCCCTCTGAAAATCAATGCTTCATTTAGGCTTTCATTTCTGATACTTGCCACTGCGCTTGAGCTGCTCGACTCTGCAATGTTGCAGTGCATTTGTAATCAAATCTAACCTGCCTATATTGTGTTTGATGCTAAAGAAAGAGCAAGACTTTTTTTATCTGTTCACCTCATGATTTCTAAAAAACACAATAAAATGAATCAAATGTTGCTGTAATTCAACCAATGTATTATATGACGCTTTATATGCTATCAAGCTGTAGTGCACTTACTGTATATGGCACAGAAGCATCTTTGTAAATTAAAGAAAACCCAGAAGCAAAACTCTTACAGTATAAAGGCATTACAGTACATTGCCATTGTCAAACACAACCTTTAAAGCCTGTGAACCTCAATAGCCACACAGATTGCAAGACAAAATAACCTCAAATCTGCCATGTTCACAGAGAAACTCAGCAGCTGAGCACTTTTGAATTTAGAAATGCTACCATATAGGCAAGCCTGTCCTCATCAGAAAAACAACCATATACTGTAGGTCAACCGTGAAAGCAGCTTTTGACAATCCATATTAACATCACCTCTAGTGACTGTAATAGTTATTACGGCAGCAAAGGAGGAAGTCAGGCGAGGTAGTAGGAGAGACAAAGTCCACGAGTCCACATTTGTGCTTAAACCTGCTAACTGTTAGTTAATATGGATTGTCAAAAGCTGCTTTCACAGTTGACCTGTATGGTAGCATTTCCAAATTCTAAAGTGCTCAGCTGCTGAAATCAAGCCTCACAGAGCTACCAGCATGGCTTTTTTTCTTCAATAAAGTTGTGTCTTTTTTATTTATTATTTTTTTTATCAAATTACCGCAAACTAACTGCTTCCAGGTACTATTCCAGCGAAGGAATTGGCACAGCATTGTGTGGGCATAATCTGGTGGGTGAGGCAGGGGGTTCACTAGGAATTAAACTGCAAGTAACATGTGTTAATAACATAACATATACTGTAGGAATACAAGGGCGCTGATGGATGGGTAAATAAATAAAACAAATAATAATAAATTAAATAAAGACTTATTTTCTCATATTTTGATACATGTATATCATACTATAACAGCTACAACACAGCCATAACATTATGAATTAGACAGACAAAAGATACAGTAAAGCAACAGAATGCATACAATTGCAACTTTGATTACTTATCAGTGAATAATTCCATAAAGCAGCTACAATGAACTTTAATTTGTTGTTGATTCTAAAGATCTTCATCATCAAGATGTGCTTTTTTTTTTATAAACCTTTATTATTTATTATTATTTTATTTATTATAACAATTTAGTTCAGCTAGATCAAACAGTAGCACATATAGTCAAATTTAAGTGAAAATAAGGTTACATAGAGAACATCAAACAAGGACAATACAAATAAATGTGTACGAAACATAAAGTAAGATAAAAATTAAAAGAGAAGTATAAAATAAGGGGACAGACATATGGGTACATATATAGATTAATGTAGATATCATTAGTCAGAGGCTTTAAGGTAAAAGGTTTTTAAATTACTAATACATTATTACATTTTATGTTATTTATTAACTTAAGTGATTTCAGTAGTGAGTTTACTTCTAAAAGAAAAACTGAACATTTGGGAAGCGATCTGGAGAATTTCTATTTGTGAATAAAGAATTTAACATACAGTATGATGAAATTGATCACATACTCATATAGATTACTGTTATCTGGATTATTATAGTAACAAACAATGGCCGCGTTTCCCAGATTCGATCGTTCTTAAGGACTTAAGAAGGCTCTTAAGAAGGGTTCGGCTAAGAAGGAGCGCTAAGATACGGGTGTTTCCCAGACGCGTTCTTAACTGCCTTCTTAGGAGAACCTGAAGATCAAGCCAAAGAATCTTCTTAAGAAGCTCTTAGTGGGAGCTGTCCACCGCGGTGCTGCTGTGCTGAATCAATCGATGCCAGGCAGATCGATCACCCACCTCTTTATCAGCGCATAAGTGCGTGTGTGTGTGCGCGCTGTCAGACCGGGCTGTCCAGGCAAAGAGATCCAACGGCCGTTGGATCTCCGCACGGGGCAGCCGGTACTTTGCCTGGACAGCCCGGTCTGACAGCACGTCCAGTGGGGAGAAGTGCTGACGCACGTATGCATTTATGTAAACCGTCTGGCTTCGCGCACGGCGACGCTGTTGGTTCGCAGGGAGAATGTGCTGTATTGCAGCCGTGGTTTCTCACACACGCGGACTTTGGCAACGCAGAGTAGCAGGTGAAGCCTCTCTGGATGAGGTTCAGCTGAGTTTAATACATCTGTTCCCTTGATATCTGTGAAATGCCACAGGGTTGTTGTTTTTTTTATGTGTAGTAGCCTACTATAAACTCATATATGCAGATGTTGCGGAAAAGTTAAACGTGTAATTCAATAAAAAGTTTTTTTTTCATCTACCATTTTCTTATTTTTTTTTTCTTGCGCCAGTGGTCCGCAGCTATGAGCGCATTTCAACATTGAGCATTGTTTTATTATTTCGCAAAGTGGAGGATATAAATTTCCCTGACGCGCTTGATCACTGAGCATTCGGTCGCTAAGAAGGCTGTTAAGAGTGGGTCAGTTCGATCTTACATTTCCTTCTTAGTGAAAGATCTTCTTAAGCTAAGAGCGACTCTGGGAAACACATCCTTCTTTCACAGCGTTCTTAAGAGCGCTCCTAAGAAGATCTTAGCACTTAAGAGCTTCTTAACGAATCTGGGAAACGCGGCCAATATCTTTAAGGTTAAGCAAGTAGGCAAAGTGAGTAGGTTCAAAAAAATAAGACTCTTGGTCTCTCCAGAATTGTTGGGATATTTCACAGTGAAAAAAAGAGGTGAGAGATTGTTTCTATGCTTTGTTTACAAAAGGTACAAGACTTATCAATACCTGTAAATTTTACACTTAACAGGGTATATTTTATGTAAAAATGTACTTCTTTAAAATACAGTGTCTGTAAGGTAAAAGCCAAAACCCTCTCCAGTTTGTGTTCTCAAGCTTAGATCTCCAGAACAACTTTCCTGTAGGAACAGTTTTATTATTTCTCTGAACAATCTAGCAAACATGCTTAATGTTACACTTCATATCTGTAAGTGCAAGTACATCCAACATCAGTGCAGATTGTAACATGTTATGCTCACCATAACTTAAGTGTTTTTTTTTCACAAGCTGAATTATTCCATTTGGAATAGCACTAGTTAAAGAATTAAATTCTCTGAAAGGAATGGGAAAACTGTGTACAGATATGAATTGTTCTTAAGACAACATATTGCCAGAACCATCAATCACCAAAAGATTGTAAATGTGATTTATATCTCTCTGGAGCCATTTAAGAAAGAATAACGTTTTTTTTTTACGTAAGTATGTGGACAAAACACAGCTTCCAACCTAAAAGAGCTTTCTGATGGAATTTTGATAATTTGATTGGTAATCTATTCAGCAAAAATGTCATGTCAAAAGAAAGGAAAGACCTCCGATTTTGTTGAATTTATGATTTGGAATGAAATACCAAATTGAATTGGGGTTTTGAACTGCATTTGTAGTATATGCATAGTGATGAGGTAATGTATCGATTTAAGAATATCTGAGAATAATTACTGTAATGTGACGATGGTGAAACAAAGTAAACTTTGTTTTAGAGCCGTGCCACCAGACTACAGAGCAGCTTTTTTCTTTGGGCTGTGAGACTCCTCTATTTATCCTTAGCACTGTGACATTAACAATAATAATTTAATTTGATGACATATCCAACCAAACCAAGTCCGACTTCGACTCAGTGGCAGGCATGGAGGATAACTAAAACTATAAAGAATTACCTAAGCTATTCGCTGATGGTCTTGTTTGCTTATGTAGGTCATGTAGAGGCAGCAGTATTAAATTGAGACTGTTTCATAAGCATTTGAAAGTTCTGTGTAGTATGTTTAAGAAGTATTTTTTAATTCCAAGACAGAATGGTTATTCAGTCTTTTTTAATCAGTTGAGAAGCACCTCCATAATCAAACCATTTCTGTCTCCTGTTAATGTGAAGACAGTTGTGTGTGTCTTCGTTTCATCCTGTCTTGATTATTGTAATTTTCTATATTAGGCACTTAGATGAAAAGCCCTTAATCATCTACAATTGGTGTAAAATTCAGCTGCGCTGCATTTCACTTGAACCATGGGAAAAGAACGCATTATTTCAGTTGTAGCATCCCGACCCATTTCTCCCAGAATAGAGTTTCAATAAATGAATTAATCACTTCACTACACAAATGTTAAATGGCTTGGCTTATCCAACTCCTCAACTTTTATTAAATGCACAGTAATAGTCATTGTTATTATTACTATTCTTATCATTATTATTATTATTATTATTATTATTATTATTATTATTATTCATATATAACTTTATATCTTTTACTTTTAACCGTATTATTATCACTGCCTCATTCTTTGTGGGTGTGTTAAATGCACAGTATTTAATCTTTGATGCAGGAGTTCTATCAAAAACAAAACACATACATATTGTCGGTTCAAGTAGTTGTCTTCAATGTTAAACAACAACCATTGCTGTTGAAAATCTCTTAATGTGACTCAGGCAAGCATGTAAATGAATGAGGTAAAGGTTTAAAGTTTTATTCGAGTGATGTTTGATCATGTTCGCTGCCTTCCTCACTCTCTGATCTATCATCTGATGTTTTCCGCAGAAGTAATAGCAACAGGCGACTGAACGTAACGCAAAAATCACAGATTTTATTCGGTTTGAACATTGCTGGAAACATTCCGGATAAATTAAGTACAAAACTCAACAAAGTTTATAACAAAGGTGTAGTTGTTTTTAGCCATTTTAATGTGGAACTGAACACTGAATGTGAGCTGAATCCCTGCAGCCAGGTTACAAAATCTTATGGAAGCAGAACAATGGAGGCAGTTATTGCAGCATATTAATCTTTGAGATGAGATGCTCAACAAATGCATAAGGATGTAGTGTTTTTGTGTCCACATACTTTTGGCCGCAAGGTTTATGTGGGAGCAGCACATCTTTGGCTAATTCCTTAAAAACCTTAAGCCTCCCATAGCTCCAGCTGGGCAGATATTCATCAATCCATAATACACTTGATGAATTAAAATGGCTGGGTGCCCATTAAAAAAATCCTTCCATGGAAATTTGCACAGTTCACAAAGCAGGGAGAATTATTAGAACTTTCTTAGACATTATTGATGATCACCCATCACAGAGATACTGGACAGGCTGTGGGTATGAATTAACGGAAATACATAAATTTTTTACAAGTTATAAATAAAATCCTATTATACTAGAGTGCACCTGTAAAACATCTTCCTTCTATTGGTATGGATATCAAAAATGATATATCTTTATCCTGTAAAAATCTAAATGTATTAGCTACTGCCATAAATTACATTTCATGTAAAAGTAGTGCAGCTTTCAGGCAATTTCAACAAAGCATACAGTACAACGTGAGCATGAATATGGCTCCTCTTTGTGACCTGTTTTAGCACTTGTTTATTCATGTTATATTTAAGGCACAGCACTTTTTATCTTTTCATTATGATACATTTCCACTCTGTAAACCAGCAGCTCTGTGCTGTGTGAGACCTGTTGAAGGTCATTATCTCCTGCATTTACATATGAATCTGCCTCTTGTTAAAGTATTTTTAATTGTTGGAGAGAACGAGTTATATTTAGGAAGCTCTGTGAAGTCCTGCTGCATTTGTGTGCTGTTAGCCGGCTCTGCTGAGGAGTCTGTCAGGGGTTGGAGCAGCCAGTGACCTTTCAGACAGCAGCCTCCAGTCACCTCTTCAGCTTTAACTTGGCATGTGAAGACTTCGCTGAAGGCTCCCCGACACCCACCAGCTCCAGCACATCTCTCTTTCCATGCACATGACCCACCAAACACACACTTGTTTGCTCACATCAGTTACCACACAATAAAACACAAGGCTGTTCCAACATCCTGCCAACCGTATGCATGCAGTCACATGCCTCTCAGACACCAGCTATCTAAGCTGCTCCTCTCTCTCCCCTTTTTTTCACACAGTCACATGCAGACACACTCAGTGGATCAATCTCCTTGGATTGGATTGATGGCCCGCAGGCCTTCTGCTGACTAAGGCGTTGCCAAATATGGTGAGTTATTGGGAAATTATGCTTAGCTGCCACTCTATCCTGGATGGTGATCCACTTTGTCAATCCTGATCTTTAGCTGCTGTCACTGCAGTACCACCCAGCTTGCCTCTGTGACCTGACACTGCTGGTGGAGACAGAGTAGATGTCACTAACGACATGATAAATGCATCCAAATGAGCTCAGTCTTTGGTTATTTTGATCAATATTACTGACCTCCAAAAGGAAATGTTACATTTCCTCGATTAATTTTAGTCTGATTTAGGTGCAAGAAATTAGGGCACACGGATATTGGTTCATTGGAAAGAAGACAGCCGACAATGTCCTGTATCTGGCAGAAATGGTGAAAGGAAAAGAAATGCCTTTGTGTGGTCAGGGGTTTAGTGAAACAAAGGCACACCGAATTTGTCTTTCCTTTCATGCCTGGTCATTTCCATATGTCCCCCTTGCTCTCCTACCCATCCATCACATTTCACTCTGGGCAAGACAGCTGTCTGGGGCTGAAGCATATTCACAGTTCAGCAGTCCATCAAATTGCACCAAATACAGTAATTCTTCAGTCAAGCTGGAGCAGGGGATGGAGGGGTGCGAGGTGTCAAAGAGGCATAGTCGTGTTGGTATGCCCTGCCAACCTTAACCCTTTGAACACCAGGCAGTTTTATGGCTTGGTCATCTCGTATTTAATGTCCTCTAAAAGGAAAAAATATAATTTCCTATATAAGTACACATGTAGATAAATGTTATATCAGTAAATGTAGATTTGAGAGTGAATTCCGCAGGACTAGAGTTTGCCTCAGATACATAAATGGGTACCTTCAAACATCCCAAATAATAAGTGAGATGAAAATGGGCTTGAAAACAGGGAAAAACTGAACTGTTATTGACTGTGCAATCTAAAGCCCCATTTACTATGAGAGCAGTGTCCGTTTTTTGCTTTAAAATGGGCAGTTGGATAGTGCAATATACTTTTATTCCCACAAGATGTGGCAAGATCCAACACAGGACTCTGTGTTTATATCATTGATGCTTGGTGCTGTTAAATGGTGCCTTGCAAAATCCTAGTTGTACTCCAAGTACTTTCTAAGTTCTACATATTTGAAGATTGTCCCGTGGAGTTAAATTTCATAATCTTTGTGATTGTATGTGTATTCTAAGCCCCAAAATGGTTTATTTTTCACTGGATTGACTTGAAATTTTCCCTGTAATGCCTATAGACATTTTGCAACATGAATGATTTTTTTCTTTTTCTTGAAACACGTTAATAATATTAATTAATAATAATTGCATATATGTAATTTAATATTTTGTTAAAAAGGCAAATTCTAAACTTTTATTATTACATTTTACAAACTGTATTATTACATTTAGTGGTTTTATTTCATGGTTAGATATGTTTGAGTCTAATTTAGTTGCTGATCTTAATGCTTAGGAAGACACCAAGAAGCACAAAGACCTCTCTACACTACAAAGGCATAGGTTTGAGATATTGCCACATTTAAGTTTGAGAGACCTCATACATTATGATAGAGATGTATGTGCATCTGATGTATGTGCATCTTTACTACAAAGGGACACTGCCCTCGTCGTCTGTTTGGCTGGTTCTAGCATCTTTAGCAGAATAAGAATGTAGATTAAATATTGTTTAACCACAGAGGAAGTTGGTTCCCAGCAGAAATTATACCACTGCTACACTATTATTATTAGCTAGCCTGCTTATTTCAGTCAATCAGTCAATTTGTTACTCTCTTCTCTGGAATTCCATTGTGTGTAAGAAAATGATGCTGATAACACAAATAAGAATGTCAAGGCAACAGTCCACAAGGTTGTGGAGGAGACAACAGGAGACCCAAAGGGAAATCAAATGTGAAGGTGTAGGAATGATTAAAGCCGAGCTTGATTTGTCTACTTCGCATGTTGAGGTAGGTCCAGAAAATAGATGCCACACAAGATGGCTTTTTTGTTGATATCATTTAGTATGCAACCTCTAACATGCATTCTGATTTTCCTGTAAATATAAACATCTGAGATGGTTATTGTGCTGAGCTCTTTTACCCCTTTCTTTTCCTTTTGAGAGGTTTATGACTTTTAGGAAAGGCTTGGATTTGAATGAGCCTTTGTTCTCTCTGGGGCATGTTGATTCTACATGTGAGAGTGTCTCGTTAACCCACTCAGCGAGCACACAAGTGCACTTTATTTAATGCATGAAGGTGGCACCTAGCCAGCTGCTACACAATTTTATATTATGGCAGGCTTCACTCAAATCCCCTCTATTAAAGGCTGCCAGCTTCCAATCCTGCACTTACTCATTATGTTGTGATCAACCGGTGGCCATCCTCTTCATAGCGGCTGGTCTCTTTTCTCTTGCAAGACAGACTTAAGCTTCCCCATGAATGAAATGAAAAGCAAATTATATGATGGATAAATACACCTTATTAATGGGGATTTATACCTTTTCATGGTGGTATTATTTGCATGCCTTATCATATATAATCCTAGGCATTGTGTTGTCTGGGGCAATAGCTCCTGGTAGGTTCTCTGATGACAAATTGGTCCCAGGTAAAAGGCAATTCATAGACCTCTATAAAGCTTGAGCAGATAGGGCACACGAGGACTCCTCCCGGACCTGTGGAAGCTCACTCAACTTTAGTCATTGGCCTTGTCAGGCTCCATGCCCATGCCAAAGTAATGGAAAGGAGACGTTTTATGGTGTGTTCCAACAGAAAGCAAAGTGAATTTTTAACACCTCAAAATTACATACAAACTCAATGCAATAAAAAACGCAAATGAAGGAGCCCATATGATGTGATTATGCAAAATTCGAGTTTATGTGCAAGTTTGAAATATTCAACTTCATACAAAAAATGTGGCTGTGGCACTTTATACTATGTGTGAGGAGGAGAGTTGGGTGCAGAGCCAGACCTACTGGTGGAGTAAACACCCAGAGTCACATCTGATTCTATACTGTGATCCATAGCCTTTCGGGAGGGGAGGTCAGAAATTACTTTTAAACTCTTAAGATTAAAAAGTGCATCTATCTTTACTCATGCAACCTGACTGCAGCAGCAATCTATGGATACATTGTCACGTGATGGTACGGTGTTTACTGCTGACTGGAGCTTTTTCATTTATAAATATACAGAGGAGAAAAAATAACTTTTTGGTAATTGCTGAGTTCACTGAGCAGCTGAACTGAATTCAAACACACAGACAAACACACACATTGTGTGCCTTTGCTCGATTGCTTATGACACAGTAAAGTGGCTGTTTGGAACAAGTAAACAGTAAGTAACTCGAGGTGAAAATTTGCTTTCAATTCATTGTGAACAAGGCAAAGCAAAGCAAGGTAATGCAATTTTATTTGTTTTTGTCGGGACCCTGGCAACGGCATGTTGAAGTAGTTGGAGTTGATAGAGCTTTTTATGGGAGCCCGGTGAATATACATTTTCAATAATCTAACTGACTGGAAATAAAAGCATGGGTATGTTTTTAAAGATCATGCTTGGACACAATTCCTCTGACTTGAGTCATTGGTGTGAAAGACGGCGAGGTAAGGGAAGGGTCGACATTTTGTCTTTCCTTCTGTGCTCCAAAGTTGTTTTTTGTTTTGTTGGAGAAAATGTTGTGTAATCCAGTTGATGATTTGTTCAATGCAGTTACACAGGAATTCAATAGGTACATAGTCACTGGGTGTCAGTGAGATGTAAATCATCTGCGTAATTATGTAAGCAACTTTATCATTTTGTAAGCTTTGTTCTGACGGGAGCAAGTAAAGATTGAACAAAAGGGATCCCAAGATGTACACTCCAGGTCATGTCTACCTACTCAGATACACAGTTAGCAGTTGAGCCAAAATTACTTTCAGTCATGAAGACATGATTTGGACCATTTAAGAACAGTTCCAGAGAGTCCCAACCAGTTTTATAAGCAACATGATGTATGATCTGCAGTGTCAAAAGTGGCAATGAAATGAAATTACTGTAATAGTACCAATATAGAGATTTTGCCAGAGTCATTGTTTAGGCCGATGTCATTCCGCACCATTATGAGTGCAGTCTCAGTGCTGTGAGGGGTCAGAGATCCTGGAGAAAGGTATGAAAACAATTGTTAATCTTTACAAAAAGGACTAAGTTGTTGGTAAACAACCTTTTCAATAACTTAACCTAAGAACAGTAGGTTTGAAATCGACAGATCGCTCAGATATATCTTCTTTAGAGCAGGTTTAATGGCTGCGATTTTTTAAACCTTGGGAAAAATGTCAGATTGGAGTGTTTACTTTGACTATTCAATGCTGTCTTAGGGAAGTTGGTGCGTAAGACATCAAGGCAACAGGTGGATGGGTTGATACTGGAAAAAACTTCCTCAAGTGATATTTCATTAATGGGATTAAATTGGGTCATGCCTACTAAGTTGCGTCTGGAAGATCGCTGTGGTGGTGCTTCTCAGTTTGGCATTGTGTGGCTGATTATGTGTCTGATGCTTTGACTTTTGTCATTAAAAAAAGATGTAAACTCCTTGCATTTGAACAGACCATTATACTACCTGCTGGGCACCAACCAGCCAACAATTACAGTGACTAGCTGGTGAACAAAGTGGAGCATTTAGCAACTATGAAGATTAAGGTTGAATTGCAGGAGAGCAATCGAACTCTTCTCCTTCCTCTTTGCTAAAACTGTGGGATAAACTGAAAGAAAGCTTTTAACCATCCAGAAATAAGAATTGCAATCACTCTCATTCACCAGCACTAGACTGGAAGATGAGAGAGTAAACTGACATCAAATGTGGACAAAACAGCATTTCACAGAATAAACACCCAATTATTTTTTCAATACCACAAAGGTAGGGTGTTGCATGTCTTTCATTGTGAAATGAGAAGCTACTTGTCATGCAAAGAAACAAACAAAGAGACAGCAATGTGGACAATGAATGCAGATTACATCTGAAATATTAGCACAGTTAATTAACTCCAAATCATGGTGAAGTAAACAGTAGAGCAGCTTTGGAATATCAGCCCCTGGCTTTGAATGAATATGTCAAACTGACAGTCATTTTTTACCATTTCAAATGTAATGGAAACATTTAAAACTGGCATCAGAAATGACTAGAATTATAAGTTGTTTTATAGAAAGGAGAGCATGCTGGGAAATGAAACACCAACACAAACACTGCAACACCACCTGAGACTTATAACTTAAAGTCAGATGTTAAAGTTAGCAAAGTTAACCCACTTTCCTCCCAGTAGTTTATATGACTCACATACTAGAACATCTAAATGACGAGCATTTAAACATATATGAAAGAGAGGGAGGAAAACACTCTGGATTATGAGAGTTGGCGAGTCATTCCCTCTAATGTTTTATTAATGCTGCTTTTCTGCCTGAGGGGTAAATGTTTCTTTTCCAGTGCCACACATCCGCTTTAAGAAATCAATCATTCTGCTCACTAATGACAGATCATCGGTGCTGGCAGGCTAGCAACATCTTTTCAAGACCTCGATCCCTGAGCATTTTACACTCTGATCCGAAACCACAGATTAAAAGAGAAAAGCATCAATGGACCTATGAACCTTTTCTGTTTTGTTTTGCACTGAGAGACGGTGATGACGAACATCGAATTGTATCTAGCCATTTTTTACACAAAAATCCCGCAATACTGCTGCAGCAAAGACTTGCCATTATGTTGGCTTTGCTTTAACTTTGCAAACACCAACTTTATAATGCTGCCCCAGTGTGTGATGCTAGAAAGCATGCCGGTGTTCCAGGAGCAAAAGAGGCATGCCATGTAACACAGCAGTGTGTGTAACAGCATGTGTCCTGTAGTGCTGGCTCACCCTTTTTTCACAGACTTAGATTTTGCTCTGTTACCACGTCCGATGTCAGCTTAAGGGCAGAACAACAATGTCCCTCTTTTCCATGTTCTTACCTTTTATACAGAATGGAACAACATTCCCGCTTTGAACAGGTTGAGGAAAAGGGGCTTCTGACTACAGTAAGGTTTCCCTGTATTCTGCTGCAACCCAATCACCAGAATAAATGTTGGCAATTTAAATTTCAGCAAGCAATGCATATGTCAAAACATTTCTTAATATGTTCCAACTTCATGTTTCTTGAGGTTGAATTTTCAATTGTGTCTTGAGACAACACAGTTGAGACAACACAGTTCAAAAAACACTTCATGAATCCCCATTAGGACCAAACATTTTTTGGGTCAAAATACTTTGAGGTGACAAAAAAAACTTTTTGTCAACTCAAAGAAAGCTGGAGATATCACGAGGCCTCGTTAACACAAACCTGGTATTGTTGCCACAAACATGGCTGGAGATGATACTTCCTGTCAAAATTATTATTATTACTATTATTACAAAAACATAACTTGAAATCGTCTTGTTGTCTCTTGGCAGTCTTCTAGCCTATGACTCCATCATCAACCCCATCCACCACCTGATATGAAAGTCATTTCAAAAGCATGTAATGTGAACATGATATGACTCTTTCTGTAGAAATGTCAGTATTACAGATATCCTATTACATGTACAAATGTGAAGTATCAGTGGTTTGCAGAAACGTTAATTGCTAACATTTTATCCTGACTACTGGGCTGACTGACAGCAAAAATCACCAGATTTTTTTAGATAAATGTCTGAATTATCTTCTGAGTTTCAAGAGACTTGATAATTCTGCTGGTACATCCCACATCAGATATCTGTAGGGCTGAAAACGTTTTTATTGTCTCATAAACTTACACTGCGATAGGTTTTTGGGGACTTTTTATGTGTAAGTGTATGTGTGCAACAGTTGCGAATTTGTGAACAAATCTCTGATAGGATAATAAACAACTCACTAAAAGAATATCCCGAACCAACAGCAGAAATGTGAGGTAGGTCGGACCACTATGTTTTAGTGTATATCTTTAAATGTTACAGTTACAGCTGAAAATAAGAACAGAAATTAATGTTTGCCGATTTCACATACACCCAGTAATCTTTCCAAAGTTATTGTTGTTGTTACCCCAACGTCACAGTAATTTGGTTCATTGTGTTTGTTGTAATGCATGACCAAGCCAGAGGTACTGCCCCTGCATCTTTGTAGGATAGACATTTGCCCCTGTACACTTTCAGTTTCAAACTTGATTGTTGTGGATGGTGCAGTTAAGATTACAGCTGAGGAGACTCTGGAGCACATCCAGGCACAAAAATGAAAGCAGCCCATTTCCTGGGCGTGGAAGATTTGAAATGCTAAATACATTTTAAAGACATGCATACAGGCCCCAGTACAAAAATACATTACAGTAACATCTTGTACAGGTGTATATATTGTGAGGAGCTTTGCAGGGGATGGCATTATTATTGGCAAGTTATGATAGATTCCTAGCAATTTGGTCCAGTATCATTTCTATGTAGCCTTCACTTAACCATCAGTTTTCATAATCCTTTATACATTACATAGTTTTATGAAAAGGTAACTTCTTGGTATCATTAAATTAAAATAAAACTGATTCTTGTCAGCTCCATTTTGTGAGTTCTGTCATAAAACACATATTTTCTCTGTGTTATCATCTGCTTTATTGGCTGGATAAACTGCATCTATTTTTAGACTAGTCAGTTCCTGTTAAAATCCCACAGCCCTCCTGCTGATTTATATATTTATTTTTTGGAATTTAAATCTCTTTCCGATATTCTGGTAAATAGAGGTGTGCGATACCATGGCAACAGAAAAAAATCTTGGTCATTTTGCTTGCATAATGAAAGCTTGCCCTGAAACCAGCTCTGTACTGGAGTATATTCAGGCTGAACCTGTCTGGCAGACTTCCCTGGCTCCGTTCACGCACCAAACAACAGTGCAGAAAGTGAATAGCCACAGAGCTAACCTTGACCGCAGCTGCCACTGTGGGCGGCTGATGGAGGAGCGGGGGAGTGGAAGAGGGAGAGGTCATGAACTGCCCCTCTGGTACTAAATGGATAATTCAACTCTATTCCACTAAAATACCTACTGGAGCCAGGAGGCAGTAGAGTTTGTACAATTCCTCATGCCATCAACAACATAACAAGTTCCATCACCTCTTGGAATAAAGGAATGAAATGGTGAGCAGCCTCAACATAAACACCTCCTACCCTCACTTTCTTTCCTATTACTTATTTCTAGAGTTTCCTGCCTGTAGCTTGATACAATCCATCATTTTCTGCCGTGGCTGAGTCTCCCCAGGTTCCACGAGTGCCCAGTGCACCATATGGTTTTCCTGACAAAACATTTCTCCTCTGTTAATCCAACTCTCTCTGCCCCTGTTCCTTTTGACCTCTTGTTATTAATAGACAAGATACAGAGCAAACCACTTAGGGAAATGCTATATAAAATGAAAGCATATGCTGTATGAACAGAAGATAATGAGATTGTATCCGTCCTGGACTTCTACTGTGTTTTCAATTAGTTTTCATGGCACCTTCAGAATACACACTTGCCATTTAAATGTACTGTTTTCAACCCCCTTGCACTCCAAATTGATTCTTCTAATACCAGTGGTTTGGCAATGATAGATATACATGTATTTGAAGTTGCTCAAAAAAAGAAATAAACAATTCAAATTGTTAAAGAAATGTTCTCTCAAGGAGCTCTTTATCCAGCCGCAGGTAGGATGAAAAAGAAGCAGATCGTTGTGAGTTATTGATAGAAGCATTCTCAGGGAAGACACAATGTTTGTTAAGTTGTAACTGAGGAGATCCTGAATGTGTGGGATGTTTTTTAGCTTGCAGATGTACAGTAAGTCGTGAACTGCATTCCAGCATATTAACATGTATTGCTGCACCGATTAATTAATTAATTAGACTAAGTTATGTTATTAACTTTTAAATTAATTGCCAGCTATTTTGATAATTGATTCAATTCAATAACCAAAAAGCCAAAATTCTCTGATTTATGCTTCTTAAATGTGAGTGTTTCCTCTACGGCAGTAAACTGAATGTCTTTGGGTTTTGTGGACAAAACAGTGAGGACAGATCATCACCAACATTTTCCACAATTTTTTCTGACATTTTATAGCCCAAACAACTAATCATTTAATTAGGAAATAATCCACAGATTTACTGACAATGAAAATTATCATTAGTTGCAACCCTACTTATGGTTACTTGTGGTTATCATTTTTGGCCTTTATGGTGGTGGACAAACGGGGTCTGAGACGTATTACCCAACACATTCATTCTTCTTACTCTCAACTCATCAAATATAGCAGCTTGGTCAGTGGCCTTAAGCTTCAAAATACGCTCTACCTATACCTCTATGTCAGTTTTGGATGTGTGGGGTTTGTTCAGAGTTGGGAGTGCTTCACTGTGAGGACAGGACTTGTGAAGTGCTATGTGCAGTCACCAAGGCTAAGCCAGCTGTTTATGTTCAGTAAAGACCTCCAAGATGTTGGCCGGCTGCTTGTTGCGCTACGAGTTTTGAGTATCGGTGTGGTTGTGGTGACTTTGGAGTCAAAGTGCCGAGACACGTTTATAATAACAAGGTAACGATTAAAATAACAATGATAAAACAGTGTGACAGTGTGAGAGGGGTTGCTAATAGCGATGAACCTATATGTATCACCTGAATCTGCAGCTCCCCTGAGTGTTGGAGCTTTTTAGTGAGTTTCAGCTCATTAGTTGTCACACCACCCACACCTAACTGTTACGATTTACTGTCACCGTGTTGTTTTCAGCCACAGGAGGAAGTTGTTACAACAAAAAGAACTTAACTCAAGATCTACTGTACACTTCCTGCTCAGCACCCAACCAATTATGGGACTTCCTCCAGGTGACTCCTAATGAATCATAATGATGCTTCGGAACTGCTGGATGTGAAAATTGAAAAAAAAAAGTTAACTTGCTAACAAGTTCACCAAATCAAAACCAAATTCGACTACACTCAAGTGGACAATATACATGTAGCTAGGCTGAGTCACCAACATTATATGATGCTTAATGTAACTTATTACTTTTTCTGTTCTCTTGAAATTTGTCACACTAGCACATGTTGGTTACTGATACATATGTAAGTTGTACTATAATACGCATTTGATAAGCCTGTATCTGAAGGTCATTTCACTCTATCATTGAAAAGATGAATGCTTTAGAGCACATTTGAACAACATGGTGAAAATAATCATTGTGTGACTTTGATCATATGCATTGTTCAGTGCTCAAGACATATTCCTACCTGCAAGGATTAGTCACCCTACCATTTATCCGTCATTCTTATCTGTTGTTTTATCCTGTTTTAATGGAAGGATTATTTTTCTACTTTGAGCTGTGTTGATTTTTTTTTCTTTGTAAATATATGTTCATCCTTGGCTTGCTGTAAGACCAATACAACGGTATAATGATGGGCTGCTCTTCTCCGCGTAGCTTAGTCTATTGCGCTGTAACAAAACCTTGACAACCACTCAACATTTCTCAGGTGCTGGTTTTATCAAAAGTGACATGGACTGCAGCACAGACAATCAATATTCTGGCGATCTTCAACATGTAGACTCACTATCTCTCCAACTACCTAAATGCTGGACAAACAGCAACCAAGATGTGCAATAAAACCAGACGAAGGTGCAAAAGCAGCCAGATGCTGAAAGTGCCAAAACATTAATTTAGGAAAATCATTAAGCCACCTTCAAAGACCTTACTGAGGCATCTTCTCCGATGCCTCAAAGGGGTAAACATATCCTGTAAGCAGCGAAACTGTTTTGTTAAGATGCTCACTTTTGTTGTAAAGTCAAATGAAGGATAAAGAAACAATCCGTCTCATGTAGCTCATTAGAGGAGAGATGAGCCCGGCGCTCCCAGCAGAGTAAGACCCATCAGCTGTCAAACACCTGCCTTCCATGTCTGCGAGACAGGCAGACAGGGAGCTTCACAAAGCTGAGTGCAAACAGTCTGTACTGTAAAACATCCAAAACAACATCAAGAGGGATATGCCACATCATTACGACTAGAACCCATTCCACAAGTACACGACGATATGATAGCAGCTCAGAGCCTTTGTTGAGTTTCAAAACACCTTCCCCGCCTTATAAACAAAAGGAAAACACCTGATAAAGGCTTGATTTTCAAACAGTAAAAGGCTAAATGAGAAGCGAGGATGCGCTTTTGTTCCATCCTCTGACTCAAATTCCCTTCCTTTGGAATAACACACATTTCAGCTCCTCTGCAGTTTTCTTGTTCCTCTTCATTAACCCCAGAAAAGGTCAGGCTCAGTGAGGAATTCATTAAGTCTATTTGATCCACGCCAGAGGTGGAAAGATGAATTGTCCATCAAGCTTACGCCTGTCCCAGGAGAGCTTTAAGGGATATCCCACCACTTGGTCTTTTTGATCAATTGCATAATTTTCACATTAGAGTAGTTGAGATAAAAGACAGATGCTACAGACTTACGGACTATCATCAAATGTGCACTTAGAGCTATTCTACCCCGCTATTAGTTCACTGTTATTTGGTGACCCTTGCATACAGAATGTTACTGAGGTAATTATATATTTATTTATACAGTTACAGTATTACAACTTAACAACTGCAAAAGATATTATCAAAATATATTTATGTAAAAAAGAAAAAAAAACAACGTTTAGTGTTACATTTCCTTGGATATACCTGGTACATGATCTGACAAATAACTGATCACGTCAGTAGGCTCCTATATCTAATGAAGCCTAGTTTACTTCTCCAGCAACAGGCCCAAGGGCGGATAGTTCACTTCACTGTTGAGGGGGAAGAGCAATTACTGAAGGGGATACCCCTGGATGTTTTTAAGGACAACCCCGGGTAATTTTCTAGCCATTTGTGGCAACAAAACCAGGTGCTTTTACCGAGACTGAAAAATACTGTTCGCATCTTTAATTAGTGTTTTCATTGCATATTATGATGTACTTCAAACTATATGTTTTCACTCATAAAGGTTATTGAGGGGGACAAATCTCTCTTTTTCCTAGAAAAGGGGGTTATGAACTCCCCTGTCCCCCTGTGATTTCTGCCTATGAGTAGGCCGACACTTAGTCACAACCGAGCAACAGAGACAATTTTTTGTTCCTCTTGAGTCAGCCAGCTCATGTTTTCAAGAGATTTTCCTAACTGAATAAATACCACACATATAAACACAAAACTGCCAACCTAGTTCAACCTTGTAAAAGGTATCTGCTGGAAAAAGAAAAAAAAAGTCAAATGTCAGATGTCTTAAGCTAGAAGGACTGTACTGTGTTTTCACTAATAGCACCTTGTGTATTAAAATAAATATAAAGGCTTTGCTCCAGCTCTGGCAGTAACAACATTGGAGTCATTATATTTATACTGATAAGCAAGGTGTGCTGTCAGGCTGATTTGAGCATGTGCTAAATGTCTGGCTGACTAATAAGATTTCTTGGTTGAAACTACTTGTATACTTAAAAACATTTAGACAGAAAATTACATTAGATAAAGCTTTCAAATTGATGGGTATTGAAAGACCATGCTATGTAAAGATATAGTGGAGTAAGACGTCCTGAGCAGAAAATGATGTCACACTCCCTCCATGTGTGATATTGTTATTATTATTATTATTATTATTATTATTAATGAGCTTCTCTGTTTTTTTTGTTTTGGCGCATGTGCATGTTAGTCTGTGTGAGCCCCCACCCCTCCGAACTGTTGGACCCCCCCCCTCTGACGTACGACATGCTTCCGTGGCAAACTGCAGACTTGGACTACTAAATACTTTCATGTAAATGTGGGCTTGACTCGGGTGTTCGTCCTCAAAAGTGGCTTAAGTCAGAACACACACACACATTCGGCATGCCTTTACTCGCCTCTCGTTCGCAACTCTGCTGGTTAGTGGAGCAAAGGTGTACATCCTTTTGCTTGCATAATGTACTTACATCTTCCCTTGACACGGTCCACAAAAGGGTAACTTTATTCCATTATCTCCTGTGTTGAGGGGATGATTCTTCTCTGCTGCTGAGAATGGTGGAGGTAGAGAGGGCGGGCCCGTAGGGGGCGAAGGAAGAGGGGAGGAAGTGCTGTTATTTTTTGGTCTGTTGGGACCTCACCACATGGTCCGAACAATAGAGAGGCCTGCATGTAAACCAAAGCCTAAAATGCAGCCTCCAATCACTAACAAAGCCTGAAAACAAAGGAAAATGTACCAAACCCAGAGGTTCAGTAAATCATACCTGGTTGTTACAGCTTTGAAACTCCCTTCTCCTATTGGCTGAAAGCACACTTGAATGTGAGTTCAGCAGGGTCCTCCTTGCTGTTAGTTTTACACTGTAAAACATTGTGTTTGATGTTTGCCTTTCTTTGTGCTCATCACAAAATAAATTGAGCCTCTCCACTTTGTGGACCTAAGTGTTAGCTTTGCCAGCGTGTGAGTGCACAATTAACTGCATTTCTATCAGAGAACAATGAGCAGTGGCAGGCGTTCAAGCCCGAGTTTTTTCGCCGGCCACTGATTGATAGAAAGGCGAGAATTGTGTCTCTCCATGGTTTTTCCCTCCTCCTTGCTGCGCTCCGAGTGTCAGCTCTTTTTCCTTCTTTCTTTCTCCTCTCTACTAAGCTACATGTACACACACACACACACACACACACACACACACACACACACACACACACCTATGTACACACATACACACTCTTGTGAACAGATCGCTTGGTGTTAACTTGGTCTCCAAGCCATTGTTCACTCAGACACGTCGCGGTAGCACACACACCAAATCACATCCGCCATCTTGAGCTCTCGCGTGACGAGATCGTCACAGGATCACATCCGCCATCTTGGCTCGCTCTCTCTCTCTCTCTCTCTCTCTCTCTCTGACTAAAACACACACACACACACACCACATGTATAATGCTTGAGATGCTTTAGTGTTTTGTTTAGTTTCTGTAGCTGTAGTTAGATCATACAAATATATTAATTGAAGTATTATTGATTATTGATCAACTTGCTGTTGTTAAATAAATTATATTGCACAAAGCAGTCTTCTTTGATTATTTGTGCATTTGTTTGTGATAACAGCTGGTTGTGTTGGTCAGTGCTCAGATTCATTTCCTTCACTGTTTCTTTCATTGCAGATATTTACATTTAAAAGTGAACATCTTTTGAGACTGTTTTACTGTTTTGTTATTGATCCCTGATTCCAAGGTGGTGCTCCATATTATTGATTTCTAGTTACTATTTATATTAATAAAAATAATTAATTTTAATCATTGCTATTAGTATTATTATGAATTGCTAACAACCAAACCTGCCCTACCATTGTACCCAACAGGTCAAACATGCTGGTGCTGATCACTAGTGGTGCTCAATTTGGCATTTAGGACCTTTTAAAAAAAACTTCAACAACTTTAACTGACAATGATTTCTTTCAGGACTTCAACTGCAACTGACACTTCAAGCTCAATATATCACCTATACTTTGACTGACAATTCAACTCCTTTCAGTGCTTGTACTTAAACTAAATCTTCGACGAACGGACTCTTCCACTTCATTCAGCATTAATTAAACCTTGTTTATGTTCATACACCTAACTAGCAGTAATTAGTTTTGAGACTTCCACATCGACTGACACGTCTAGCTCGGTTCTCGAAATACACTGAATAATATTTCATCTTCTTCAGTGCTTGAGTTTCCACTGAATATTAAACTCCTTTTAATTTCTACTGATACTCAACTTTACTCAGAGCTTACAATTCAATCAATACTTCAACTTCTTCAGTATATGTATGCATTTCAACTTTCTCCAAGGCTATGTTCACACAGCAGGCAAATCTGTTCTGTCTCTCCATCACATCTGAAAAACGGAGTCTGCACTATTATTTAAAAGTGATCAGATCGTTTTTCGGTTCTAGACATCACCAACATATCAGCATGGGTTGCTATGGTGACACCATGGGCGTCAGTAGCTCTGATTGATTCTGCTCAGCTGCTCTGAGCCACTTGGATGCACTTCCGTCTCTGAATCTGATGTTGCCATTGTGTGTCGTACTGCACTTGACACAAAAGACGCTTTGAAATCCGATGTGAGTGGCCAGACTGCACAACATCTCTAATAATCAGATTTGAATCACATTTCAAACCACCTCCAAATGTGGTGTGGATCTGCTTTGCAAAAATTGCATTTCATGTGACCTTGTGAAATTAATCTGGATACAATCTGGATATGTCAGAAAACAGATTGTGCTTTTAGTCTAATTTTAGCCTGTGTGGTTTTAGATACAGCATAAATGTGTGGAGCCTTTGTGATATACAGTCTACATCCACCCACCCTCTACCTCCAAGAAAATTAACTGTGAATCTGGTCCACAGTTGCACTTGTTATTTATAACATCAGGAAAAACCCCAAAATCCAACATTTTTCAACAGTGAGAAAATGTGTAAAGTGCAATTACTCTGTGTTACACCTTACTTCTGGCTAAATTCAACTCTTAAATCACACACGGCTTCGCTTAAGAGGAAAGCTCATTTTGTCAGAGAAGTAAATGATCTTCTCGCTTCCCTGGTTTTCCCTTGTTTCACCAAGCAAGGGACTCACTCTTAATCTCTTCATGAAATGAGACTATAAACAATGAGAAATTCACCAGACATCTCCTATTCCATTCCACTGGAAAAGGTTGAAGTTAGCCTTGGGCAAAGCTGTTAGTGCTTCATGCTCCAGCAATCTGGCAACTACTTCTGTTGGGGAAACCTTCGTGCAAAGGGTGAGAGAGGTTGTGTACCTTGCCAGGCGGCATGATGTGTTTTTTTTTTTCTTCTGTCTGTCTTCTCTTTCTTGCTTTTGTTTTGAAAATCAATACTTAGTTTTGCGTTGCACGGAGAAGAAAGGGGGAACGAGGTTGTTTCAGTTGTGGCAGAGACACATTTGAAACAACTCTCTTTGTGACTAGTTGCGTTTACATAGACCCTAACATTCCACTAATGATCAGAATAATCGACCAATCAGAATAAAAATGCCTCATGTAACCACCTCTTAAGAAGAGACTGATCTGATTTGGCTCAATCTGACGGCATATTTCATTTTCAATTGACCAAGAGAGGTGGTGTAAACCTTTCTGCTTGTATTCAACTCAAGTGGGAGTAACACAAGATGATGTTGCTTCCAGGAGGGACACGAACATGATGGAAGCAAAACAGAGACCTGTGGCTGAAAAAATATAAGGATTGTTGAAAGGCTTGAAACAGCGAAATGTTCAAAGAAGTGTTTGAATGAAGCTGAAATCCGCTTGGACGCTTCACAGATGGAACCACTTGGTCCAAAACCACCAGGTCACAAAATGTATATTCTGATCAAATGGTGCATGTAAACACACATCATATTGGATGACTTTATCTAGCGTCCATGTAAACACTTCATTTTGAATCTCTAGTCAGATTACAATTGGACTGCATTCAATCACTGTAAAATGTAATTGAGTGTGAATGCCTGAATGCCAAGAATATGTCTCCACACCTACAATACTGTGCAGAGGTCTGGGGACACACGTATAAAGGTAACACACATCCCCTGCTAATGCTTCAAAAAAAGGCTTTGAGAATTCTACATTTTGCCAACTACAGGGAACACACCAATCAATTATATATCAAATCAAAATTACTCAAATTACCTGATTTAATAAACTACCGCACAGTACAAATGATGTACAAGGCTGCCAACAAAAGCCTCCCTCACAACTTACAAACACTATTCCTACATAGACAGGAGGGACACAATCTGAGAGGGAACTTTGTTTTCAGAAAGAGAAAGGTACGAACTACATTAAAGTCTTTTACCATGTCGGTCATGGGTGTCAGACAATGGAATAATCTTGATGAGGAACTCAAAAAATCTGCAAATCTGAGTGTTTTCAAAAAAAAGTATGTAAATATGATTATTGATCGTTATAAACTGAACCAACAAGAGAGTCTGGTAAAGGTCAGAGGCAGGAATCAGCAAACGCTATGTTGAGACTACAGGGAAGACTAAACAAGTACCAACTGTACCCAAACAATAGCTGACACTGAAAAGTACAAATATCCACTTTTGTGAAGAATTCAACTGACTCTGTTAATCGAGACACAAAGGAGAATCAATTGGTCCATGATGGAGTTGCTAAACTGGTCACTGAATGCAATCGACAGAGTGTTCTCAACAAGGCGTACTGGTTCTGGTGAGCCTACATGCCCGGACGGGACCTTCATGGCCGGCTACACAATGGATGGATGGGGAAAATGGAGAGTCTTGTGCCTTGCCGTAATGGATATAGAGGACGTTGAGGACGTGTACATATTCACGTTCATGACAATCGGAATGCTCTCCCTGGGATATGGAATGTTCATGCTACTTCGGAAGCTGAGAAAGATCGCTGCCGAGCAGACCAGTGTGAGGGCTGACAACGCCAAAACTCGGAGTGCTGTGGTGGAGATGCGATCTGGCATCTCCACAATGTGCGAGTACATGGGAAAGATGCGAGCAGACGTGGCTTCTAACCAAGAGGTCTTGGTGAAGCTAAGCGCGGCGAAAGCTACAGAAGAGATGGATGAATAAAGACGGCAATACTGGCTCTCACACCATCCCAGTTAACAACCAAATAACTGAAACTAACCTATATCGATTGGATCACCTTATGACTGTGTTACACTCCAGGCAACAAGTAGAGACTGTTGTTCACTCATGATGGACCAATATAGACACTGTGCAGACACACACGTAGTCTGTTGACTGTCTAGAGCTGGACTGCAGCTCTGTTCACTGCATGCTGCTGTAACATGTACGTCAAAATACAAAAGAAATATAACTTGTGGAAATAATGTATTCTGTGGGCAACGGGGGCGGGACTAGATAAGCATCTGCTTCTCCCGCTTTCCCTTTCGGCCATGTGTACTACCTGATTTTTAACTAAGATGATGTGTGATGATGACTGTCTAATAACATGCCGAAATAAATAAATAAATAAATAAAAAATAAAATAAATATGTAATCCCTGTGTGTTTACATTAGATTAGGTGGCTCATAAACAAGATGACTCATATAAATTGAAGTGCATTCCCATCATGTAGTTTCAAAAAATGATAAAGAATGTCTTAATCTTTTTTTGATTGAACTGAACTGATAATACATTCAAAATCGATCTCTTTGGAGATTACGTTTACCCATGTTAACTTGTTCGTTTGAGTATATCAGGGCGTTAGCCAATGTTATTTTTAAAACAATAGAAATAGGTGTAACAGGCTGAATACCCCACTTACTCAGAACTTCTCAGAATAGCACTATAGAGTATGCAGCCATCTTTCCTTCCCCCTCTTCTCTCTCATCAGGCCTCCTGCAGAGGATTTCCCTGCTCATTAACCTTTGTGCTCCGGTGTACCCCAGGGCTCCTTTTTTTTTGGGTGCATTTGCCTTTTTAACGTTACTCAGGGTCTGCATGGAGGGCCATTTCACTGCTTGACCAGATGCCTCCTATCACTCCTTCTGAACTTCTTAAGCACATTTCTGCCTTCCTCTCTCTGCCTCTGTCCTCTGATACAAGTCTTCTATCGTGCTGGTTTAAGAGTCCTCTTGTTCTCCTCTGCAAACCACCAGAGGGTATCCTCTAACTCTGCACTGTCCTAGCACATTAAATCAAATATATGCCCCCCTTTGCTTCTTTTTCAAAGAGGGGACCTCACAGAAATTTGGTGAATGTCACATGCCAAGATTTTCCATCAAAACAACTATGCTAGGGAAGGAAACTAGCTAAGCACTGCAATTTGGGCCACCAGCTGAAATGATCAAACCAAATGATACTGTAGTTACTTGTCTAATTGACACAAATGAATTACAGTACATCCAATTATAAATCTGATCTATATAGAGTCTTTGAAGATAGCATGACAAGAAAATTCAATCCAATCCAAGAAGAAAGCATATAAATATATATAATATATATATTTATATGCTATTTGCTTTTTTCTCCCTCTGTGTATGTGTATGTGTGTGTGTGTATATATATATATATATATATATATATATATATACACACAATAATACAAGAGACATGCAATTATGCAATATACATGCAATAATAATAGAAAACTAAAAAGAGATGATGATTCTCATAGGCAAAATGATATAGTAATGACAGCTACAATGATGATGATAAAATGATTTATATCTGGCAATGAGGAGTAGGGCTACACAGGGCCCTTGGAGAGTCAAGCAAGGGCTGTGCCCCCAAACCCCTAGCCCCCCAGCAGCACAACCAGGGGCCCAAGTGGAGACAGCAAATGTATATCGTATATCCTTCCTTCAAGGTTTGTGTGTTTGTATGTTTCTTTGTGTGGTTGGTTGGTTGGTTGTTTTGGAGCTTTGGACCGCTCCCAGGCCCTAAGGAGGATACTGGCCCATTTTTTGTCCTCTCATGCTAGGATAATAAATCAATAAATACATTTAAAAAAAAACAAAAAAAACCAAAAACTTGTAGACAACAAAGTTAATAGTGACAGTCCTCACAGTTTTGTACAACTACCACTGTAGACGCTTTACCTTTACATAAAGCACAAACTGTCAGACACCTAGAAGAAAGTGGTGAGTTTAGATTAGATTAGATCATTCAACACCTGGTTTCCTGCTGCCACTGATGTCATCAGTGTACTACAATTGCATAGTCAAGTGCAGGTAAAATATACACCGACCAAACAACTTTCTCTTCTTTACTGCAAAAAGAACTGAACTCTGTTATCCCTGATCCCTGGCAATTATTCCTTCCACTCTGTGAACAGTTTGTTGTGTGATATGTTATACAGATATCTGTGAGAATTATAATGGCTGCTAATAATATCAAATGAGCTGACATACTTTTCAAAATAAATTCCAACAGAGGTCATTAGGTTGCATCATTGATTTGTTTTTAGCTTTAATTGGGAAATCAGGAAAAAGACTGCACACTGTCCACTTCACTTGCAATTAAGTTTAATGACAACAACGCTTCAGTACTAAGACATTCATCAGGTTATCTTACAAGACAATGGGGGAGGCTTTCTTGAGTAGGGTTGTGGACTTGTGTGGACCAATCAGGCCACACCGCAGACAGACATCCCTCAAAATCCCATCAAACACACCTGGACCAACAAATCTACACCACTGAATGAAAACCATTTCTTTAAAAAAACATCCTGACAGGTAAAGTTCATATATCAATCAATGCGTGTATGTTCACAATAGGAAGAGTATAACAGTATAAATGTAATACAAAAGTAGGTTAGAGCTTAATGTGTCTTTAAGAGCCTGTCTTTGAACAAAAAGGACATACAATTATGTATGTGTGTGTATATGTATATATATATATATATATATATATATATATATATTAGGGCCGGGACTCGATTAAAAAAATTAATCTAATTAATTAGAGGCTTTGTAATTAATTAATCGAAAATAATCGCATTTTTAATCGCATATAAATATTTGACCTGAGAACAGTGAGAAGCAATTTTTTTCATATGGGTTTTAGTATAGCATTGAATAATGACTGAATACATAAGCTTTAGCAACAAAACATTGTTTTTTTTTTCTTCAAGGTGGTACTTAACCAAGACCAACAGACTAGGGATGCAAATTATCGATTCATTCATTAATCATTAGTTGATGGACCTTATCGATCGATTAACGATTACCTGATAAGATGCAATTTTCCCGAGAACCTAAATTTAAGGGGAAAATTTAAGCTGAACATTCCTTATACAGGACTCTACACTAGTTTGTTAGTTTATTTTTAGAGCACAGCACAATTAAAAATGTTTAAGTAACACGTTATTTGGTAAATGGTCTTTCCTGCCACTACACTATGATAATTACTGTATTTAACTACTTAAATCGCAGTAGCATAAATTGATTTGTTGAACTCAGCCTGATGTAAGTAAGGGATAATGTAATGTAACTATACATTATCTTGCTTATTACACGGCCTTACGAGTGAAATAAATAATAAATAATCGCCCACAAGGATTCAGCAGCGACAAGGATTGCTCGGTAAAGTTTTAACTTTTACTTTCACTTTCGGGGCCTGAGAGAGGAGCTGGACAGCGTGCTGTGGTTGGTGTAACACGTTGAAAGTCCAGCTGTCTTGCTTATGTTGCTATATGTTGCCAGGGCGGGTCAGAGCGCCGTCCCTAGCTGCTCTCATGTGTCCAGTCACAGACATGATCTGACGACTTTCAAGGCCGGCCTGAGAGAGGAGCTGGACAGCGGTGCTGTCTTGCTTATGTTGCTATTGCCATTGCGGGCTTTTTAACTCGTTAAATAATTGTGCTCCAGTATAATCGGTACGCCTGAAACTCATCCAGTGAGAAACGTTCCGCGGTGCAAAAATAAGTGCGATTAAAATGCGTACATTTATTTAACGCGTTAATTTTTGTGTAATTAATTAATCTTAATTAACGCGTTAAAGTCCCGGCCCTAATATATATATATATATATATATATGTGTATATATATATAGATATATATATACATACCTTAATGGGAAACTCCAAAACAACCTGTTAAATTCAGTCTCTAACAAATTATCACGTACATCTAATACTAGCAACGCTGATTAATAGATGTAAATCCAATAATCACTCTCTTCCAACTCGTTAGAAAACATGTTTGTAGCTTGCTTAATGCTCTCCTTTGTTCACCAGCTAATTACGAACTTTGTTTTCTGTTTGGCCGGTTGTTTACTGCGGGATCACAATGCGTCACTGGATGTAGGAACAATTTGGGAAGAGCGTTGACTGAGGGCCTGCTAGTGCAACTCAAAGATATAGCATGTTCTGTAAGATTTTCGCATTAAAACGACCACACCGTTGTAATATATTTTGTTGAGTTGTGTACTTACATTATAGCAGAAGTTTCCATCAATGTTCAAACCAAGAGAAATCAACAAGTTTACTATAGGTAACGATGCGTTTCACTTGGTCACCTGTTGCTATAACTTTCGGTAGACAGTCAGAGAGTGAAGAAGGAAGTCTGTTATTGAGGCTAAATATCATGTACCCGAGTCCGTCAGATATATCAGCAATGATGGTTGCAAAATGTCTAAACCAACAGCGAAGCGAGTTTGATGCAGGATCATTTGTGTTCACCTGAAACAACCACTTTACTGTACATTAGCCGTAAGCTAGATGAGCAACCACATGCACCAAGGGTGTGTATACCTGTGTCTTTGCATTTAGTTCAACCTCTCGCTCAACTCAGCGCTCACCAGAGACTCCAGTTCTCTCTCTTCTTTTTCCTCTCTCCTCTTTGTAATGTTACGTTAATGTAGTAAGGTAGATTTCTGCTCCAGCTCAAGTTGTCAGTCAATATTACAATACATAAACACCCAACAATGAAGGTCACCTCTACGGATCACCGCTACAGTCAGGTTGACAAATGGGAGTGGGAAGTTATAAAGTAATCACTGAGCTTGAGTATGGGTGTTTGTTCCTCCAGAAGGTCTGGCTCTGAGCAGCTAAGCAGTGGCCCTAACTTGACAAACCTATTTTCTTTTGTTCTGATAGAAAGACTCCTAGCGAGAGAAATTAAGTATCATGCATTGAAAGTGGAAACAGAGATTCCTCCCCAACAGTTTACAAGTGGTATTTTTGCTGGTGCTGCTTAGTCTATGATGGAGACATGAAAGCTGACAGAAATGGGGCCAGGCTGCCAGCCTGACTGAATCACCAGTGTGCCTTCATTTTCCTGGGAGATTTTGTGCCTGGTGGCAAACAAAATTGCAAAGTGAAAGTGAGGTTTATACGGAACCAATCTAAATGCTGATGGTGTCATTCTATGACCATTACATTGTACAATCAATATTCACCTCATAACAATATTTTAGAATGAAATACTTGGCATTTGCCAGTTTAACAAACATATCTGTAAACAATTGAATGATCTAATTACGTAAGGAAAACTGAGGTGAAATAAGTGAGTAATTAATCTCACTCTCATGTGTCTTGACATCATATATTTGCTACAGGACTATCACACAAGCGTGCAATTAATTTTCTGGAGGGAATGCAGGATCTTTAGCACAGAGTAGCAAAGCAGCCGCAGAGTTTGGGTCTAATGAAGCAAAAACTACACAGCTATCCATTTGTGTTCCATTTTAATGAAATGACTAAACATTGCCTTGGGCTTGGTTGTCAGCAGAGCAGTAAAGAATGCATTACACTGACAATAAGGCTTTTGTGTCTCTACTCATCACACCCTATGTAGCCGCAGCATGTCACTGCATTAAAGTATTTTTTAAAATCCAATGTGATGAAATTGTTCTCAATATCCTACCCTGAGGTTGCACAATAAGAACGTTTGAGAAGCCCTTTGTTCTGCATTATTGTCTGCTGTCTTCAAAGACAAGCTTGATGAGCAGTCATGCAGTCAGTTGAAATCCAGTGCAACACCTTCTCAAAAATGCTCAACAACTTTGTAAGACAGTGGAAACATACAGCAAGTATCTGCCATCTCCCGTTTTACATTCGGAAATGTCACAGTGAAATTATTATTTAATTACTGCACTGAGTTATTTCTAGTGCTAATATAGAAATATAAAATTTATCATGAACTTTAGACAACTTCCTCTTTCTCTAAGTTCACTTTTCTCCTTCACTGTCTTTATCTCTCTCTCTCTCTCTCTCTCCAATCTCTCTGTCTTATTATTTTGCTCCCATTTCTGATTCAGTTGACACCACATCACAGGCATCCACTTTTGTCATTTCCGTCCTTATCCTCAACAGACGTTCTTGCCTTCCTCTTCTTCATGCCACCTTAACTTTCCTTCCCCCCTTTGTGTCAATCCCACTTCCTAGGCCCCAGACTGCGGCTGCCGTGCCGCATTCTAATGATAACGAGGTAAAAGTAGAGACACACACCCCAACATGGTCCTTCAGCAGTGATTTTCGTAATTCTAACTCCCTCTTATCATCTGCCTTTTCCCCACAATAGTTCTGTAAAGTTCCTCACAGTTTACCCTAACTGTTACACAACCTGTTCCCACCAATACAGGTCTGAGATGCAATCCAATTCATTTAGCCTGTTAGCATGCTAACATAATTAGCACAAAACACAGTACAGCCCTGATGGGAATAATGTTATTCGTTTTCATTAATTTCATGAACTGAAGTACTAAAATACAGTCCACTCAATAGCTGTTTGGACATTTACCTCTGAAACACAGATATCAATATCATGGCAGCCAACCTGTCCTCATCAGAAAAACAACTATATAGGTCGATTGTGAAAGCAGCTTGTTACATAGCATTTTTTGTTCAGTGGTGAACTCTATCACTAAAAAACAAAAAATGTCTACCTCATGATGGCATGAGGGGAAAGGTTGAGAGAATCAGGATTCGTCATTTGAGGAACTACAAATGTCAAAAACATCTGTGGCAATTTATCCAAAAGCTGTTGAGATATTTCAAGCTGGATCAAAGTGGTTAAACAACAGACAAACTAACATTGCCATCCATAGAGCCATGCTACTAGCATTGATCCTGTTCTGCAGCATTTTAGCTTTCAACAGGAGATCTCTCAGAGCACCATTTGTCATCGACAATCTGGTTAAAAACCAGATTAGAAGGTTTAACCAAACTGCTTGTTGATAGTTCTGTTGGCCTTAGCAGAGCCCCAGTCATGATGACATTAGGGCTGTGTGTTTGGTAACTCCCTGCGGATGCCTGGAATCTAATTATGTTCAGCTCTGCACTCGCAAAACATTGCCGGGACATTTCTCCCCTGCCACATTACGGTGCTTTCTGGGATTTCATCTCTTCCTGGAGAAAAACACAGATGGCACATTGGACCTGATGTGTTCAGGACTAAATGGGCCATAAACATTTTGGCCTGACCTCTTGCAAGAGTGCACATCCCTAAAAGAGAAAAATGCATGTCACCTTTGTTGAGGATTCACAAAGCTTTTCTCTCTTCCCCGGTGTCTCTCTCTATGAGGCAGTCAAGGAATCAATTTATATACAAGCTGCAGTTTTCATCAAGGAAACTTCGTCTAACTCAATAAGCCTTCTGCCAGCGTGACATCAAGTTCTAGTAGTCAAAGTAATTTGCTGTTACATATTGTGACTCCACAGGGGGATTTCAAAATGGACATATGGACAGAGGCTGTGAGACTGTGAAAGTCAATGCAATTAGTTCATTTCCTTATTGAGGCCATCAACAGCTCATCAGCATGACTTTTCATTGCAACATGCTCAGCAGGAGAAAACTAACAAAGGCACTGGAGTGAGCATTAACGGCACCTGTCACTTCAACAGCTTTGACATGGTGGCTAAATGCGACTGCTAAATGTTTGGTAAAACACTGAGAGCGCATTTACACAGTTGAGCCGGTTCCCAAATTTCAGTACAGAGCAAAGGCGACATATTCACGAGCCTCGTAGCGACGACCGAAGCATGATTAGTGTTTTTATGGTTACATTTAGGCAAGGGATGTCATGCCTGGTGGCAGACAAAATAGCATAGTGAAAGTGATGTTATGGTCTGCCTGACTGTTCTTTCGATACAACTGATCCAGTTTCTGTAAAGTGTTTTGGAGTTACAGACATCTTGCCCCTCAGAAACCATCAGTCTAGCCTTGTTTTACTCTGAGAGAGTCCCTCTTAGGGCTTAGAATAATTGACTTCTAAACACAAACACTAGTATATTTACACACTCACCACATGGTGCAGCATTAGTATTTATTTAATACAAATTAAGTAGGCAAGGTTATATTCTACACCAGCAAATTTGCATTTACTGTAAAATAATGATGATAAAATAAAGAAGAAAGCACAAAGTAGCCCAATTTGTTAGGCTATTCATGACATGTGATGCAGAATCTTGCATCACATCTTCTCTATCTCTTGGAATTCTTAAACGATCTTTTCCAACAAGCGCTTCAAGCCACTTAGAAATAGAATACTTTCAGTCAGCTGATGCTGTGCATACAAAGTGGTCCATTGTGCTCTTTTCATTCTGGGTTGTTTAAAGCCTGTTCTTAGATCTAAATTTAATCTGTTTGCAACTATAATCTGATGGATTTATTACATTAGGCTGTTTTCTTTGTACTATTTGTCCTTTATCTTGCCCTTTTACCCCAAAAGTCCAAACCACACCCACACATATTGTATAGTGCACTTCATTCCCTGAAGAAACTGCTCTAAATGTATCATTAGGCAGTTAAAACGATAGCAGAACATATGGCTACCATATGGATAACTGTGTCCAAAGTGCCTTTCAACATAAATTGTGCATTTATTTTTAACAAGAGTGTTGCCAGTTGGAGTTTCAATACACACTTCTACAAATCCAGCGCTGATACATCGATTACAGTCTATCTTCTCCATTCTTAAACAGACTTATTATACCGTACGTAATGACATTTGAGTCCATCACTAGTTTCAGTGATAAATCTTAAGAGGTCAATGACTCTTCATCCCTTTCCAGAATACAAAAGTAAAAAGTAAAAGAAAAAAAGAAATTTGAGAAAAATGTTCAGCTATCTGCTTTAAAAGAGTAAGAAGTTTTGAAAAAAGGTTCACAACAAGGGCATGTGTCACTAAAGTGAAGCATTGCAGGCAGCATCATACAGTACAGTAAATGATCCGTGTAATAGCTGGGATGGCTAAAAGAGGGCTTGTAAAACCTACTAGGGGCCAAGATGGAGTCCCTTTTTTCTCCCTCTCCTTTTCTCTGTGTCCAGTCAATCAGCACCGACAGATCCCAGCCTCCCTCCATATTATTGAGTCTAAATTGGTAGACTGAATATATCCTTGCACTTTATGTAATTAGGACATTTTCCAAAGGTTAGCAGCACTTCAAAAAGCCTGCCGATAATTGTCCTCACCTGGACAGCAAAAGCATTTCATCTGGCTGATGAAATAATGATTTCAGCCCCCTTAACAGCCCTTACAAGAAAGCTCGAGTGGAAGAGGGCTTGAATGCTCACAATTACACCAGGCAAGGCTTCATTTGATGTTCAGATTATAGGCAGCCAACTGACTTTGCTAGTAAACCCCAGTTTAGGCACAGCTTCCTCTCATTTCACTCAGAATAACACATATCATCTCACCCAAGCCCATTACTAGCTGGGAGGCGTTCCATCCTAAGCTAGCTGGTGTCCACAAACATTAAACCAGATGTCCAGAATGGAAGATCCTCTCTATTCTCTTAAAGCTTCCTAACCAGAAGAACTGTGCTGTAAAAAAGGAATTCCTTATCGCAGAAACCAATTATGGCAGAAGCTTGAATGGCGTTCGCCACGGAAACTTGCACACGCAACACTTTCGACACAGAATGATAGTTGAAGCACATCACTCACAGACAAGATCAAAGCAGAGAGTCTAACATGCACCATGTCTTCTTTTGCATACTAAGGTGAAGGGATATTTTTAGCCTCCTTAGAAGATTGACTGAATGATTAGTGAGACGCAGATAAGGGTTGAAGGACCTACTGTTAACTGATATGAAAATGAGGCAAGAACTAAATAAGAGACATTGGAAAATTCGGTGTTACATATGCATGAAATCACAAAATCTGCATGTATTTTGAGGGATGGCAATGTCTGTCAGTTGGTCCACCACTTAAAAGTCAAACAACAACCCGATCGAGTGACATGAAATTTTGTAAAGACATTCATGGTCCCTAGAGGATCACTCCTAATGACAACATTTTGGGCTTTTAGCGAAATGTCTTGACAAGTGTCAGGCTTTTCCATACATGTGTGCTGACTTGGCTTGACTCGGTTTGACTCGCCACGTGAACCCAGTGGGGCAGGGATTTGCATTTCCATTAAAATAGGGCTACCTGCTTAAAGTTGTGTCTTAGTGGTCAAAGGAGCGACTGTGAATAGGCTACTCTTACTCCCCACAGTGTTGAGGAAGAATAGTCGCTTCGCTAATTAAAAAAATGTTATTTCCTATAAATTCTTCACAGTATGAGTCCCTTATTACTTAGTTATATGAAGGCATTTATGAAGCTACAAAACCAGGAAATGTTGGGTTTTCATCAGCAGTAACTCAATATAACCCCAAGCTGAATGCCATCATGATGAAACAGTAAAGTCAGGCTGATATACAGGAGAGAAACCAAAGAGATTCGGTTAGAAGCTACAAAAGTACTGAGAGCTGAACACACAGAGACTTAGAAAAGTCTTTCGTCCTGCTGTCCTGCACTAACATGAGTCACATGAACGTAAAACAAGCTCAGTGCTAATTATTTTTTTAATCCATGAACATTATCAAAAGGTTGATGCTAGAATGGATGGGCTGGAAGGATGGGCGAGGGACACTCTGCTGTGCGCTCTGCTGTGATTGGTTGTTACCGCACAGTGAAACTATTTATCACAGCAGTCATAAAGAGTTGTAACAGAGATTTCAGCATGGAGGATTTCACCTGTATCTGACGGCACTTGCGCTAATCATTCTGTGGTTGTGTCTGTGTTTTTGTGGTGGCTGGTTTGTATTACAAGCAGCCAGTGGTGGGGGTGACATAGCAGATTGCCAGCTGTACTTTCTCCAGTTAACACATCGTCCTCTTTTCAGCTTGCTGAGCGAGCTCACTAGGCAGAGCAGAAGGGCCAGGTGTAAGCATGGCAGACTGTTACGTGGTTTCGGCAAGTTGGGTTTTGCCACCGGGCTGATCGTGGAGGGGCAGCCTGCCCTTCGGACACCCAGCCTGTCTTCTGTGTCTTGCCTGAGACACTCTGGCAACCAAGAGCGCTTCCGGAGAAGGAGTGTAACCCAAGAAGAGCAGCAGAAAGTCAGTCAGGAAGGACTGGGACAGCCGAAAAAGTACCAATCACAGGCCCTGTATTAGTACCGCCACAGCTGGGTGATTGTTATCCAAGCCAACAGCAAGCAAAGCTACACATAACTTACAGGCTATACAGTCTCTATGCCTGACTCAAACTGTTAACTCATAAGCTTACATTTACAACTAATCACAGCACAGAGTGCACAGCATGACGTGCACACTCCCCCCACACAACAAACAGCCCTGTCCACGGTCCCGCAACAACAGCTAAGCAAAATCACTTGTGTCTCGGAAAAACATTTTGTTGTTTTTGGTATTTTTCTATCGATGTTATAAAGCTCAAACTGAGGGGGCAAAAATACAACTAGCTGACCCTAGCTTAACTTAAATGTGAGAAAGTGATTAAGCAAGAAGGCTTAAATAGACACTCTTAATAGAGATTGCAATTGCACCAAAAGATGCATTATACAGCAGAACCAGGTGAACAATGAAGGATATACAGTAAGATATAGCTTTGTGTAAAATGGTGTGCAGGTGTCCTGTAAACAACACATATAATTTATCTCATCACAGAGTAGTGGACACAACAGTACTAGTGATAAGTAATAACTTAGTGTTTTAGTTTGCCACATTTACAAGAGGGGACAAGTTCTTAAGAATATGTAGTGGACTGTGTTTTACAAAGTTTATAGAGTTTAACAACTCAACAACTCACAAAAACACCATGATTTCTTCAGGGAATCTGGGCCTGAATTGCTGCCACCTCAAATGACTCACATGCAGGTTTCTGGAACCAGATATATCGATACATTTATATGGTTAATGTTATTATGCCGATAACGTATCTCATTTAATACCAGGTGTTACCTGGTAATAATACCAAGCTCTTGTGTGCCATTACAGCCTATGACAAACAAGTCAAGTCAGGGAAATAATGTCAGCAAACCCTGGCCTGATTTTAATCAAACATTTAGGAGAAGCAGAGCGACATGAGCATTCCAGTCGAGTCCTTCATGCCACCTGATTTGTACACTCGTCTGGTCCATGAATTTCTGAAATAAACTAAATGATGGACTCTCTGTTGTTCAGTTATGGAGAGAGTCACAGTAAGTCTTTATGTTCATGTTCTATATTTTAAATGACAAAGCATTATGTATTAGCTTACTGGTTGCTATACATAATCTTATTTTATTCCTTTTCCATTTCATACCTACACTTTATATTAATACGATTCTTCAAAGATAAATTGTCCCACTTTTGCATATTATATAATGTATATATAAAGAGAATTTGAATGTACAGAATCATATCATGTGCTCATATGATTTTATGACATTTCCTTCAAAGACTTGTACGCTTGCATTGTTGAATTCTAGTAATATTTATTCAAATGGAGCAAAAATCTTGATTTTTCAAATGGCAGATGTCTAACCCAGGTAATAATGTTGGATTAGTTGCACCATCAAAATAATATCCACTAATAAATCTGCTTCCATATCATTAGTGTCTCATGAGACTTCTTTTCATTTGTAAGCTTCATCATTCAGTCCCCAGCTGTATGCTGTCCGCTGGCACAAGAGATGGAATACTGCGCATGAGACCCTGAACTCATGAACCTGTTTCAAGCTCTGTATGTCTTTTCGGCTGTCCTTCTGTCTGCCTTTTTAAGGTTCCTCCTCGCTTTCAGCCAGACTTTGTCTTCATTTTGATATATTTTGTTCTCCATCATCATTTTCCCTCCTCCTTTCTTTAACTGATGAAAAGAACTTATGAAAGTCAGGAGTTTGTGCCCATTGCCCTGTGGCACAGTCCAGTCTTACATCTATTTTTGTAGTTGCACACAAGGGCCTTTTATTAAATTCCCTTTTTAAAAATTGAGGGAACAGCTGTGGGGAGCTGTATATATTATAAGCTATATTACAATTTCACGATAGGTTGAACTGAGAAGAAGAGAGAAATAGATGTAGCTAAACAGCTTCAAAGCCCACTCTGAAATGTTAGCTCCTTCACACAAATTGTATGAAATAAACAACTTACCCACTCAAGGCATGAATATCCGAAACTATACTTATGCAATCAGGAAATTTGTGTCATCTAACTGCCCGAGAACACGTATATGATTCAGAACAGATCGAGCCACTTAGCTCATGCACCATTTAATATATGGTTTATGTGGAGTGGCGCATTAGTGTTTCAACAAGTCTTTTTCTGTACAATGTGTTTCAATGGATGCTTGGCAAACAAGCACCTGATGCTCTGAAAGCAGGCACTTCTGGCGGCAGAGCACTGACTGTTTTCATGTAAACTTTTTTGGAAAGTAATCTAACTCAATTCTTTTTAAGTGAACCAGCTGCAAATGAACTCAGGTTTCTTTGTTTTCGTGTAGTGCAAATGCAACTGGAAGAAAACAGCTGTCTCTGCTCCACGGCAGATCTGATGGCACTGTGTGTCTGATCACTTTTTACATCAGCAATCCTTTAGATCTCAGACCACTTACACTACATTTTATTATGTTCTATCACAGAGAGACAGACAACTGGAAACATGTAGTAAAGCAGAGCTTCCAGAACATGGATATGAACAAACAGGACAACACAAAATCTGGCTGCCGAAATACAGACAGCTTAAAGACGCTGTGCATTCAGTATGAAGATTTTTCATGGGAACATTGAACCAGGGTAGAGACGTGACACAACAACAGTGCAGCCAAATCTCGATGTAGTGTCTGGTTGCTATTCTTGCTTCACAATTGGAGATATTTATCTTTCCATACCATATTGCTTGTTTTTATGTATCGTGGTTTTTATGTATAGTGAGCTTCAGAGGTGTTGGTAGCATTTGTTACCGCTGGATTCCCCCTGTTTCCAGTTAATGCCCAGAAACTGTTGGATGTATCCATATTTTTGATAAATAAATAATGTTTATTGTTTATTTATTTTGTTTATTGTTTATTTGTAGGGAACAGTGCATATTAATCAACACTGACATTCAGCAACATAAATGTCACTCTCCATCGAAAGGCAAAAAAGAACATTTCTGAACATGTCAAACTGTTTGATGTAATGCAGATCAAAGCATTGGCATTGAAATGTGGGACTATATTGCAAATCCTGACAAATGAATATAATTCCAAGGATACTGGGATGACAAAAGCTAATCACACTGCAGGATTTTAGCACTGATCTTCCACTCACAGATGTTTTTCGGAGACAAACAAAAGACCCAGACCAGATGCAAATTGGCGCTTGCTCCCATGAGCGACTGTGGCCCAATTCTAATCCGGCCACTACATCGTCCTCCTACCCACTCTCACTCTGTTTGCTTGTTTTTATGGAGTTTCATTCCAAAGTTTCAACAAGTTTCATTCCAAAGCAGTTTGCCTTCAGGGGGAGTCGATTACAAACCTGACTCGCAAGTGCAGCACCTCGTTGTGTCCGGGATGGAGAAAACACCACATAACTTGTTCCATGCAGCTATTTCCTCAGGATAATCATTATAAGTATTGTTATTTATATAAATAGTTGTCTTACCTCAAACGGTCATTTGATAGATACATGCATACATTGTATATTGGAACTAACATGTGGTTTAACATTTTTTTTTCAAATGTTTGATTTGATTTGACTTTATTGCCTGTGCTATGCAATTTCAGCCACTAAGGAAATAACAAAGGACCTAATCAGATTATATCAGATTAGATCCTCTCATGCTTACAATGACAACTGAATTTATCTCATGAAGACGCTACTTTATTGATTCCTGAGGGGAAATATCACAGGTCACATTAACAGTTGCTTCATCTAAGAACAGTAAAGAGAAAATGTATGAAAACTGAACAGAGAATAACATGAATATAAAAAGGCCTTTGTAATATATAATAAGAAACAGAACTTTGTGAAATTACGTGCATCATATATGAATGTTCCTGTTTCTGTCAAAGAAGGTGAGGGCGTCCCAAAGCTTGCAGTATATTTATACCACACCCTTAATCAAGAGACAGTCCACAGCTGTGAGTGCCATTCCACAGTGGATTGGATTGGAATTGGACCTCTGTGTGACCTACTCAAAGACAGGATCCAGGAGCTCACCGATACATTAGAAATGCCTGCTGGATATCTAGCAGGTTAAATATCTGGCTGAGTTGCAAAAAGGGGGTTGGAGAGTCAGGAACAAGCTACAGCTAATGAGAACAGACCTTTCTCCCTCTCCTTTGTCCCTCTCTCCTCTGCTGTCATCCACAGTAGCTCTATAAACCCAGTCTTATCATGCAACTATTTGTACGGAACGGGCACAAAACAGCCAGAATACATACACACAAGCTGTTCAGTATTTGTAAACAGTCGTCCTTGCTGAACCACAATAGGATCATCCAGTTTCATGTTTTCAGTGCAAACCCTAACCCTAATTCTTGCTGCCTGTGCGTCTTAGTCCATCTTCTCACACATATTATTTTCTTTTACTTGCTTAATTTTTAATGCAAATCAGCTTCAACAAATTGGACAGCATCATATGATCTTGTGGTGTGTGGCCCCCTGTTACTGATCAGTCATTGTGTGCAAAACAAAACTGCAAGACTCATGATTGCATGACAGAGAGCTGTATAGTGTGAACGGCACAGCAATCTGACGACTTAGAAAGTCATGTAGTCTGGCCAAGGCATTGGTCCATGTGGAAGGCTAACATGGACCTGGGGCAGATTTACAGGAAGGCCTTGAAGTGCACTGGCCCATCCAGATTGACAGGTGGCCCACCCAAATTAGATTCATGAAAATAATAATATGAATGAATGAATATTAAAATAAAAAAATAAATGTAATGTTTAATTGTCTTTTTCTTGAGAAAATTTAAAATATGTGCAATAGCTACAAAAACTGAATAATATTCAGAACGTCCTATTCTACCTATGACGTAGTCAGTCCACTGATGTTGTTAGCAATGGTCGGCGCTGGTGGTATCGTGCACTGTTAGCTAGCAGCCAGATGGAATAGCTAAACAGCTATCTTCAGGCACCTTTTTTAAAAAGTCACATCTAGAGAATGAAGCACGTTCGGACCAGGCCGTGCCAAGGGACACTCCGCAGCAGCATGGTTGCGAGATGTTTGTTGGCTCTGGGAATGAAGGAGAAGTGGCCACATCTTCATCCAGTCATGCTAATGCTAGCATGCAGGCTGCATTCCACTGGCACTGACTGACACCGGAATCTAAAGAGACAACCAGGACACCATCGGATCTATCGGACATGGAAGAACCCACCACTCAACCAACACTGGCAACATTCCCAGCTAATGTCATAAGTGGAAAGTCAAACTCATTCAACAGCAGCTGGCATGAGAAAATCAAATGGATTGAATACAGGATTCAATCCATGAAAGAACAGGATTCCGTGTTTTGCAAGGCATGAAGACATTTCTGGAGACACATGGTTGCTGTGTGTGTGCGATTCATTCATGGAGCTGTCATTAAAGAGTGGGCAGTGGGCTTTGTTGAGGAAGCACATTTGTAAGGAATATCACAGAAAATTCTGGAGGTCTTTCAACCATTTGAACTGGATCCTGCTTTCTGTGCCGGGTTCTATTTCGATGGAGCATTGGTCATGTCGGGGCACTGGGGAGGGGTTCAGGATTTTCAGAAACCAGTGGACAAACTAAAATAGAAGCAGAGCAGCTGTTGCAACAGATGTAAACAAAAAAGTTTGTTGTCATGCTTGTTACGTTTTGCAAACCGTTTGAAAACTGTGATTTTGCCACAAGGGGGTTGCAGAGCCTAACGCTATGTGTGACAGACTGCATATCATTGATTGAAACACTGAAAGCGACATACGCAACTTTCTCTGATGATTCAGAGGCTTTGCTAAAGTGCTGGGGCTGACAGAAGAGCTGATGAAAAGAATGAGGTAGCTAACTGGGATGTGGTTGCTTCTTGTTTCTCGAGCCTGTTGTCACCACAACACTGGGAAAAACGTCGGCTGTCAAGAGCAATGACAATTTAAGGGCCCTGTGGAACTGTATCCTTGATAGGCAGATGAATGAGTTAAACTGCCGGTTTAAAGAGGACACGTATGGAGTCATGAGAGCGTCGGCCTCTTTCGCACCTGGATCTGCCACTTTCGGCGAATAAGCCATTTTAAAGGATCCGTGCGCTTTGTGTGGGATTGAAATCGCAGAACATGCTGTATTCATCCTGCACATCAGATGGAAAATGAACTGAACTTCCCCACATTAACGCAAGTACTGGACAGCTGCCCTGCCGACTTTTGTCCTAACATGAAGAGTTTGTGAAGGGCCATCATAACACTGCCTTCAAAGTCCTGCAGCTTTGAGGGACTTCTCTCCACAACAAACAGGATCCACGCTGACTGGACACCTGAACAACTTGACACTGTTGTCTTTTGAAACAGAACTTATTGCTGAACATGACTCCTGTTCCTGAAAGGATGTTCTGAATATTAATTCATTCGATTTGGATGATATATTAATATTCATGTTCAGTTTGTGTTGTAGCCACTCTTATAACGAGTGTTATGCAGTGCTAGGTTTGTTATTATAGTGTTATTTCTTATAATTATGTGTAGGTATATTCATCTAACAGGCTGGTATCTGTGATATTCTGACATGAGTACAAGGCAAATTAAAATTCACTACTGATCTGCAAATTCTATCCCTGTATCATTTTATAATGTGTGTGTGTGTGTGTGTGTGTGTGTGTGTGTGTGTGTGTGTGTGTGTACATATGAAAGCTTTAAAAAACACTGAGGCCCATCCAGATATTCCCAGGCCTACCCATTAATGACGTTCTGTATCCGCCACTGACGTGGACCAAGTGTGAGGGCATCTTTTAAAAATAAAGATGCTTGACTATCTTACATCATATGACTCATGCTCAGTGACACATGCCTGATTTTAAATCTGATGGTAAAAGATAATACATTATGAGCAAATTAATAGGCATTTTAAAAGACAAATGAGACAATTCTGGCAAATGGGTAATGGGTCATTATATTGCAGGGTGATTATTCAGTGGAATTCAATTTAAGGGAATTCAGCCCAGAGAGTCATTACGCTCATAGTTAGTCCTCTGTGTGCAATTGCACTGCCATGCATGATGAGAAAAATACCTAAATTCAATGAAGTGACCAGAGGTTCAAACAGGGTCAACGCAGAGAGAAAAATGCTCCCTGCCACGTGCAGCGAGGTCAGCCTCACACAACAGTGGCCTCAGCAGCATGTTCGTCTGCCAGCGATACAATGTGTTGGAGTAATATGAAAATCCAGTTAATGTTTTTCATCTACTGCATTTGCCTTGCTAACTAGCTGCAGAGCTAATAGCTGTAGAAACATCACTTCAACCTTGAGGCGGCCAACATGCAGTATTTTGCATATACTAATGACCAGATGGAGTCAGACATGACTTCAAAGTAGGAGTATTGATGAAAAAGCCTCAATTGATTAAAATACATTATCTGTGCGAGCTTGGCATGGTTTTTAATTATGACCCCCAAGACACGTCTTCACCTGAAGTCTAAATCCAGACACAAAATAGAACAAAGGCAAGCAGTAAAGGACAAGTTGATTAAAGTAAAATAAACATCCTCTAAGATAATTAAAAATGTGTATACACTGTCAAGCTGAGGGTTAATTTATTTATCTAAATTCCTTTATCCTCTTTCTTTATTGGATTGCAATTAGCATGTAGCCTAATGATGATTCTTGAGGGTTATTACCGTGGCCGTATTTTAAACGAGCTAGTAAAAAAGGGGAATATCTGGCTCTAAAGCTGTCAGAGAGCAGGACGAAACTGAACTAAGTCATGTCTATTCTACACAAGTAAGTGATAGGTTTATGATGTATGGATAATAGACTGTTGCCTGTAAAGCAATCAACCTGAAACTTGTTTCTCCACTGTGAAAGATGCCTGAAAAAAGAACTCATGCAGATGGCACTGATTTGTTTCTGAGCTCTATCTTCTTTTATTATCCTCCTTTGGAGTTTCTAGGCTTCTATTTTCAGTGAAAAATAAAAATCTCTGTTCTCAGAAACAAGCTTCTCCAAATATACACAAAAAAAGGCAGGGAAACAAGCTCAATTACATTTTCCACAAAGCTCAAGTCGATCCTCAGTCTGCCAAATATAAACAAGACTTTTGTTTTAATCGCTCTATGACGACATTAGCTATGATAAAGTTTATATTCCTACCATTGAATACAGTGAGTTGTGTTCGTACTTTTTTCCTGTAAATTTTGGAGTCATTGTTCTGGAGTTGAGTTCAAATCCTACATAATACAATTAAACATGGTGGGTGTTTAAAAGGTCCAGCGTGTAGGATTTAGGTTGATGGAATGAGGGAATAATGCATTGACCCTGATTAACAAAGATACTTAGGAGTCTAGTATCTACAAGTGAGTACAAAAAGGGGACTGTTGGGCTTTGCTGGAGAAATGTGTTTTACTAAGTGCCATTCTCGTTGTTTTTTTACGGTCTACAGCTAAACCATTTTGTTTTAGTGTCATCACTCTAATCAGCTGTGCTTCCAGACACAGCAGGCAGCTTTTTCACAGAAAAACCCAGATGAACTTCAGTTTACCTGCACGAATGACAGGCAGATACATTTACCAAATAGCGTGTAAACATCATGAAGCATCCTCAGCTTGGAGATTTTATTTAATATTTTGTTTTATTCCAAAAAAGAGCTAGCAGTCATTGGATAGCCAGAAACACTCCAAATGAATGCTAATGTTGCTCTATGTCTGCTGGATGAATCACACATTTTCCAGTGAAGACAAAGTAGGGACACTGCATACACTGCAATAAAATGTACATTAACATGCTAGTGCGATGCTTGTCTTTGCTTTTCAGACGAAAAGAACTGTCTTTGCGACTATCATGGAAAATGAACAGGGCTGAAAACTGACAGTTTTGTAAGCAGTGTTGTTTTTAGGCTGCTATTTAATTTATTTATAACCATGCATAAAAAATATGACCATTGTGTTATTATTATTTATGATATATATTGTTCGGGGGAGCCTGTCCTGATCCTGACCATATAGGTCAACTGTGAAAGTAGATCCATATTTACGTTTCTTGAAGTAATTATTACAGTAGCAAAGGATGAAGTTGAGTAGTATAAAAACTCTACAGTCTGTATAAGAAGGGTTAAACAAGCACAGGTTCATTCAGACCGCTGTTTATGTCCCATGTAAAACCAGAGATCAGTGGTGAGTTATGTTAATGTATGGAACATGAGATACTTAAGTGATGTGGTTATGTTTGTAACAGAAGTTACAGAAGAAACATAGTTTCTTTTAAGCAAAACCACAATGTTTTCCTAAACCTAACCAAGTTGTTTTCTTGAGTACTGTGAGTAACCTCTCGCTGCTGCACTGCAACAACCTGCAAATGAACCTTTAGGTGTTCTGTCAAGGTGGGCCGACAATTTGAGTACAAATACAGAATTCCTGCTCCCAACTAGGACTTAAATGTAATTTCTCCATCAGTGATCTCCTACAAGAACATCTGAGAAGTGTAATAAAACTAAATGTATACACACTCACACACACACACACACACACGCACACACATATATATATGTATATGTATGAGGGTGGTGCTGTGATATACAGTCATGACCTCAGTATTTGTAATTCGTCTAAGACTGTATCACTTCTCACAGTCTGCACGTGAAAGCATCACAGCCGGTTGCGTGTTTGTATCCGTGCCGTCTCAAGATGGAAACCAAGCTCTGCTCGAATGAAACTAATCCACGCAATTTTTAAATGCAATCATTTATCACCAGAGGATGTGAAATGTGTAACAGCGACATTTTCTAATTGTGCAGGGAATATGCAGATTCTCTCCCTAAGAGTGTTAAATACCTGAAAATTAAGTTGAGCTAAATGACAATTGGCAAAGCTCCTTGAGTGTAATACCCCCGGATCAGACTGAATTAAACAGGGATTTTCCTACAACTCTCTGTGAAGGAATTCTTCACATCGCCACTTTCATCTGTGTCTATGTGTACAGTCTGTTCTGCCGTCGGAGCATGAAACTGAAGCTGTATCCTCAGAATGGAGGAGCACTTTTCCAGACTGAGGGACACACGTTGCCAGCTTTGTCTCGCCTACAAGCCAAGAATGCTAATTGGGCTATTTAAAGGCTGTCCATCCCTGGCAAAAAAAGAAAACGGTCCATATTTAAGCTGCTTCCTGGATCACTATATCAAATGTCTGGGGGAACCATAGAGTACATTCATCACATATGGGAAGTGGGACGACTTAATACATTCATGGTAACATGGGATGACAGTAGTGTCACACATGTCTCATGCAAAATGTTGACTCTAGCAGTTTGCTACAGTTTGTTCCTGGTGATAAGAAACATGACTGATCTATGCGATTTTTCCTCATCTTTCTTTATCTCGTTTAGCAATTATTGCAGCTGATGATGAATTGGTGGATGCCATATAACATATAAACTATAATAAATCAATGATTATAGCTGAAAAAACTGCTGCATTTATGAGTTTGTGTGCACAAGCAACAAACACACACAGATGCTCTCCTCACGACTCACATCAGGCCACACGCAGTTAAAGACAGGGTGACATGATGTGAGAGGAAACACTCTCACTGCGGGATCCATGGTACAATTAATGAAGTGATGACATTATATATTTATTTACAAGTCATTAGGATTCAGGGCCTGAGGAGTCACATCCTCTCTCTGCCAAGGCTCTCTAAGGAGCATTTATTCTGTTTGGTCTACATAACAAAGAGAAAAATTAAAAGCTGGCATAGAAGCCCTCCAGCTTAAAGCGCACTAAGCTTCAAGTTTGCACTGTTGACGGAGAAGCTTTAACCATGAAGAGGGAATTTTGTGACTGAATGTTTATAGATTTAATTAAATTACAAGACTAGACAAAAAAGCCCAAAGGCAAAGTGCTATAGTGTTTAACAGGAGCCGGCTATGGCTATTGTTTAGACAATCAGCTGGAATTCCTTTTGAGGTTCAATTATGCTTTAAATTCTGCATAATATGCTGACTAGTAATGTTATCAGTGGGTTTATTAAGTAATGGCTGCATTAACGTGATCCTGGAAAAGAAGTTGCGCGTGTGTGTGTGTGTGCATATTCAGGTGTTCTATAATTAATGTTTGCACGTGTGTGCTGTATTAAAAGCCTTCCCGCTCTTTTCACAACCCAGAGGTGATGAAATGGCATGGAAGACTGCCATCATTACGTTATGTCATCAATTAGACTCATCAATTAATTTGGTGATATAACATGCCCTCCGACTACACTGAGAGCTCATTCTCAGAGTGCCCTTGCCCATATGTATCCTCTGTGACAAAAGCCAAAGTGTTGCCAAGCCCTGATATTGCCTTGCGGAAGGTCGTGATAAACAAAGGGGCTTGTCCAAGTACTGACGCTTTTCACATCTTACAACATAATGGCCTCCCCCACTCTCAAACACAACAGGTCTGCACCACAGTGAAACAGATAGGAAAAAGACTTTATTTTTTATGATGAAAAGTATCCACTCTGCTTCATGAATATTCACTGTTATAAGTACAGATGTTTCTCCTTTCATATGATGTGCTTGCCGCTGCGTTACCGCTGGTATATGTTTACACCCAGATGAAGGCAGTGTGGAGATCACTATTAATTAGCTCTGTCAGAATGCGGTATACCCAGATTAATTTGTGATATAACTTTAACCAGTGGTGCAGGCATACATGGCATATTACTAGTTATTTTTCAGTCGGCATTGCATATACCCACTTCTGAATCCCCTCTGATGCGCATCTTCGTTACAGCAGCTGGACTTGTTTCAGGTTCTTGAAGACATTTCACCTCTCATCCAAGAGGCTTCTTCAGTTCTAACTAACTGGAGGGGAGTTGCAGGCTTTTAAACTCTGTGTGGGAGTGTCCTTACAGAGTCGTTAAGGACACGTGTGAGCTCTGAGTTTCAGAGTCGTTAGGGCCACTTGTGGGTCTTTGACCCAGCCGGCCTTCATGTGGGTTTCTGGGGCTAGGTGAGCCCAGGTGTAACACCTGGCATTTTATAGACTGAATGAACATATAGACATGAAAATAGTTGGCAGACCAATCGATAATAAAGATAACTGTTAGTTGCAGCCCTAGACACTGCTGACTTGTTGTTCAACTCATGTTACATAACTTAACTTACCTTAACTGGTAATAGACAACTTTTTTGCTTTAGCTTTTTTTAATGAAGTAAATACTAATTAGGCAGTCTGGGCTTGATTCTACCTGGAAAAATAAGTCAGGAAGCACGTCTGCCATTGCACAACCAAAACATGAAGACACATTGTTTTCCTGAGATCGGGATTTCTAGGTCAAATTGCAATTCTTATGATTATTTTTTGCACTGCACAGTAGGCTGCGAGCAGTTGCGACAGCGACGCCAACATTCCAGCAGGAAAGTTGTTGAAAAATTGCCAAAGTTGATATTTCCAAGTAACGTAACTTACGACTAATGTTCTTATTTTACACCATCATATGTAAAATGTTTCACAGCAAGATCTACTTTTAAAGTCTGACAGGCTGGACACAGTGGATGCGTGTGCAGCGCTGCTGTGTGGCGTTACATCTCACTTTATATTTTGGCATCCATGTTAACAGGTTAGACCATTTACACTGGATGCACGAGACAGGATTCTTACACGTGGCTGTTGTGTCGCATGATCTAGAGATTTGGAGTCTCGCCTATTTCTACTGCGACACACACACGATTCTCGGCTCAAATCTTAAGAATATGTCACAGAAAGGAAGAGAATACACACAAGTCTAACTCTGCAAGTATATTTTTCTGCTTTACCCTTTTCTCCCCTCAGGGGTGGCTGTGGCTCAGATGGTAGGACCACTAATCGGAGGGTCAGTGGTTTGATCCCCAAATTACTCCTGATGGTTGTTCCATTGGTGTGTGAGCATAGTGGGGTGTTTTGGTAAGGAAGCGCTGAATTGCTCCTGATGAGCAGATTGGCACCTTGTAATGGCAGCCTCTGCCATCAGTGTATGAGTGTGTGTGTGAATGGGTGAATGTGGCAAGTGTTGCAAAGCACTTTGAGTGGTTGGTAGATCAGAACAGCACTATATAAATGCAAGTCCAGTTAACATTCTCAAAAGCTAAATGAAATTAAAGTAAAATTCCCGATTCTTCTGAAACATAACATAGGCCTGTTCATATTGTCTAATATTAGTTTGAACTGTAGCCCACTGTCCGGCTACCAGACGGCCTGTAGCCAGGTGTTGCAGGGGGTTACTGGGTCAGCACGACGCTCAGGGGAACAGCAGTATGTGCGAACAAAAGCAGAAATAGGTCAATAGTGAGAGAGGGTGGCAAATTGAAAGTGACACTGAACCCCCAATGGAGCAGGAGAGCATGGGGAAACATTTATACACTGTATAATTTATGGAGCATCTCAAGTAGCCTGTCAAAAAATGTACTAAAATTGCATGTCTGTCATGCTGTGTATAAACAAAAGATGCATTTTTATTTACTTTGGCGTCAAGACCAAACATTAGGCTGTCTAGAGTAGAAATGGAGGAGTTGAAGAGTTCATACCTGTCAGCCACAGTAGCCTCCTGCTGCGCTGAAATTTTACTGTACTGAGGTAAGCATGGCAGGATAGTACCATGACAGGCAACGTCCAGATTCACTGGTCCACCTTGGAAGCTATAGAGCTGTGGTTCCCACATTGTTTTTGTGTGGAATACTCCTAACCCTAACCCTAACCCATCTTTACATGTGTAAATCTTTCATAACATTTATCATTGGGCATGCTAACCTTTACTTGAGGGCATACAACAGACAGAACCTGTCTGGGAGAGAAGGAGAAGACAAACGTCCATGGCTGGAGTTGTTTTTTGCAGAATGCATGTTAGACTGCTCGGCTGCCAGGGTGCTCCATGTGGGTGAATTTAAATGGAAACTGCTTGTTATTAATTACGATGGTAAATATTGATGCAAATTCAAGTGATAATCCTTTGTAGGTGCATACCTTTCACATTACACACATTAAATGTGTGACAAAACAGCATTATGATGAAGTATTGTAGTGATATAGACTACAATGCATGCAGATATATCCTGGCCTACTTGTTCTGTCATGTAAGAAAACATGTTGGTTTGGTACAGACCCCAACAAATGTCACATCATCATGATTTTCATAGTTTTTTCAGTGACAATAGAAAGTGTGTTGCAAAAAAAAAAAAATCATTACCACTCATCATGAATCACATCACATAAATGTTGATGAAGGTTCTCAGTCATCCAGGTCATGGTAATAGTGCTGTGTCGTAGACAACTGGACTTGTTTCAGTTTCTTGGAGACGTTTCACCTCTTATCCAAGAGGCTTCTTCAGTTCTAACTAGTTGGAGGGGAGTTGCACAATAATTAATTTAACCATACAACCCTAACACGTTATCAATCACATTTTCTTTTTTTTCTCTTCAAATCATCTGAGCAATATGTCAACTTACCCTCAGGAAACTCCAGAGGTACCCCTTTGGGTAAATGTGCCCCTGGTTACTGGGAAAGAGTAACAAATTCAACTTCCAAAAGAAACGCCCTGTCCCTAGTCCATGCATCCATTCTCATGGGTTGTGAGCCTAAAACCTAACCCAGCATTCATTGCATAAGAAGTGGGGTACACCCTGGAGTGGTCGACCGACCTCTTTCTACACCTCACTCTACTTTTTCTCACCCATTCTTTCCTCTGCAGCTCATTTCCACCACTTTCTCACCATTTAAAAGTTCAGACAAGCATAGCTTCAAAGAGAAGGGATGGCTAATGTGAACTGTCAAGTCAGCCCGTGGATCAAGTCAGCCATAAGCAGTTAAGCTGATGCTTAGCAAAGAAAACAAAAACAACATAAGCACAATGTAGAATTAATGAATAGTAGCACCGCTAAGGCTGTCTTTACAAACACATTATGTTATGGTTATTGATATTGCTCTGAAAATAAAGCCATTGTCAAGTTTTATATGATAAGAAGAAACCACATATCACATTAAGCATATTTAGAGTCACAACAACATTAGACGACACAAAACAGTTTAGCAGTCATTGCATGGTGAGCCAAAATTATACCTATTTTCATTATCCAATGAGCTGGGAAAGCTTGCACTTGTATAGGTGGTGCAGATGAGTGTTTAAGCATCATAAAGTATTTATCTGTTCTCGTCTAATATCTCATAAATCCTGTTCTCTCATAGGGGGAATTTAAGATGTCAACTTTTAATGTTGGCAAGTAGTCATGCATGGCGATTATCTATTTGTCTCAGCCACTGTAAATCGACACAAGTGCAGGTGCATGAGCAGAGTAACAGTGCTTCAAAAGTTCAGTAATAATCTGGAGAAAGTGCACAGAATACTGCCGCAAACTGCCGTACAAAATTTCAGTGATACACACTGCTGATCAAATAGTTGAGAATAAATTCAATAATACTTTTTGAGAAGCTTTTCTTCCAATGTATATGCTCCCATTTGCAATTTGTTTTGCAGCAAGCTCTTTCGATTATATCCTCAACAAGAAAAGAAAAGAGTCTTTATAATATTTTAGCCCAACCGATGCTGGATTTTAGGAGCCGATGCTTAGCTTTGTTTTACTGTTTACTGTTTAAGGTGGCTCTACCTATTAACATCTATATTATATATATAGATGTTAGTATATTATATTATATTATATTATATTATATTATAATAATACTACTACTTACCATGACACACTGCTTCAAACAAGCTACATCCAAAGGAAATTGCATTTATACCAATTCTGATGTCCATCCTCATGAGAAAAACTGGTAACTTCCAGTGGTAGTAGCACTTATGACAGGAACAAAGGAGGAAGTCAGGTGATGTAGTAAAAGAGCGACAGTGTCCATAGATGGAGTCAGGGTTGTGGATGAATGCAGATTGCAGATCTGGATACGCATCCAAGCCCTGAAAACATCATAATTGAAAATGAACAGGCCTTTTATTTCCTTTTACTACATCAGATGCCTAATAAAAATCTACAATACATGTGGGAATATATTTTAATACCATGTCAAATAGCCCAGCTACATGTTAACTGACCGGCATTAATTAAAACGGTTGCATCATCTTCCTCATTTGGCCCCCGCCACTTAAGAAGGAAAAGTTAAAAGATAAGGGTAGAGACCTTGAGCAAATTACTGAGCGAGTCAGAGAGAACGACATCATGAGGGACACAGTGAGGGTGGGTGTGAGTCTGATTAGACAAGCTCAGAGAGGGGTTTCGCGTTCAGCATGACGGCCGTTAATTACCGCTACAGTTCAAAACAATCTCTCTCTCCCGCTGCGTTCCTCCCTTCCCCTACGCCATCAGCCACATGCTCTGTCGCATGGCAGGCCCTTCATCAGGCTTGGGGGCTCGCGTTATGCATCGCATCCCCAGACTGGTGCAGATCAACCTCTCAGCCTGTAATTATTTCTCATAATCCAGTAGACACAATCACTGTTGTAGGAAGTTACTGATTGAGTTCCTTAAAACTATGCTGTACCTGTGTGGTGGTACATGGGGCTGTTTGTAGGATACACTGAAGGATCAGTCACTTACTGTACTAGTCCTTGTAGAATTGCTGTACATAATGCTGAAACATATTGGTCATTATTATTGAAGAAGTACATGTTCCCTAGGTTACTCGGAACCTTGACACAACCGTACATTTGTAGGATGCAGTTAAGGAAGCCATCAGGCATCTAGTGTACGTGTCCTTGTAGAATTGCTGTACATAATGTTGAAACACATTCTTCATTAATAGAAGTACATGTTTGCTCCTTGCGACCTTGACATTACAACACATTTGACCTGACTGTTGTTGCAAGGGGTTTAAAATGCCAACTTGAATCATTCAGTGCTGTCATTGCAGTTTTTGAGAAAAGTCATTTCCTCTGACCTTAGGTCAAACAAGAATGTCAACTCCATCATAAAGAATCTATCATTCAATCCTAAAACAAAATAAAATAAAACATTCTATGGTGTTCAGTTTGCAAAAAGAGGTTTCACATGAACATAATGAGGTCCCATACTGTTGAAAGTGAGAAAGTGTCATTTTTTCATTATTAAGTAGGTTTAGGGGCTACAGAAGTGCTGCAAATATATCAGAACACTCGACAGAAAAATGCACACAGCCCATATTCAGAAGCTGTGCATTCAAACAAGCCGTCAGGACTTCCTTAAGGTTGTGATGTCACATCTATAAAGTTACCACCTATAGCTGCGCTCTCAGAATGGTCTTGGTTGCAAAAACACCGGCAGAACTGACGTGAAAACACGTCACAGACGGTGCCTGCTCTGGCCTGTGAGAGCTGACCAATCAGAGCAGACTTCTCAAAAGCCAGACCTTGAAGAGTGTTCAGGAAGAGGGTGAATAAAGGTGCGGCAGCAATACAGTATGAGAAATAATGTGTTTTTTTAACATTAAAGCTGGTAAAAAAGTTTAGTGGAAACCCCAAATAAATGTATGAACCTGGAAATAAGCATAATATGCAAAACATCTGTCCAGTTATTTAAAATGATGTATTTTTATTTACTTTTTGTGAGATACAGGAACAATAGCAGGCTACTGATGTCTGAGAGCTTTACTGGCTACCTAAATCTGAGTCCTCACAACAAAAGAAGCAAGAGATTGCAGCCAGCCCCTCTCATCCCTGCTGTCACCCGCTCAATCTTCTCCCATCCGGAGAGAAGCTCAGGTCAAACATGACGAAGAACCACTTACTGCAAATCCACTTTCTTTCCACTGTCACTGCCCTCATCGAATGTATTTCAAGACCACAACCCTTGTCACCCACACAATACACGTTCAAAGATGTAGGATTTTGCATTTTAATTTCCAAATACTGTACAGTATTAGCATTTAAGGGTTTACATAGATGTATAAATGTGACACTGCAAGAACTAGTCAGTAGACACTGCAATTGATAATCAAATTTCACTTTCAGACAGTGGGAGTTCTTTTGGGCATCTTGGGTTCAGTTTGTTTTCTGCATAGACAGTGTTAGGTAACAGAGGAATAATCAGGACAAAAGAAGCAACTGCAGTAGAAAATGCATGGTGCTTTGATAAAAATGGTACAAGGCATAATAATTTAAGGAGTCAAGTCAACTACACAAAATATTTAATTGCCAAGCTGAAATTCTGATGTGTGCACTACCACCGTAGCCTGATTCCAGACCTCTGAATCAATGCCCATTTCACAGATTACTGTATTTCTAATAGAATGACCTAACAGAATGGATCAAGCAGGGCAATTCAGGGTGATTACAAATGTCGACCAGAAGCTAAAGGTTACGCCTTGGAGCAACCCGATAAAACATTTAGCATGTACAGTTTAACATTTTGAACTATACATTTTGGGAAATATGCTTATTCACTTTCTTGCCAAACTAGATGATAGCTTGACTCTGTGCAAATGTAACAAAATCCACCAACCACGCAGCACCTCTGTAACTATATAATTAACAGATTAAGTCAATTTTGGAATTTGAATTTAGCAATTACTGCAGTATTTTGTTTTGCAGAGGAGGCTCATGGGTATCTGACATTCAAAACTTGTGGATTATCATAATTAATCAGAAAAGACATTTGGAATAACTAAAACTGATTATCATAACATAAACATGTAGTGTCATAAGGGCATACCATGCAGGATTTGTCAATTGCTGTTAGTATATATTTTTCCACCTTTTTTTGTGTGTATTCGCTCTTCCAATTCCCTTTCCTTTTCTTATGTGTGTGTGTATGTATGTATATATTTTTGTTTTGTTATTTGTTTTTTGTAGTATGTGACAATCATTGAATGAAGTGATACTGATGCAGCTCACACAGCAGTTTCATATCTGTGCCAGGGAGGCATGGCAGCCATCCTCTTGGAGCCTGACCATTTTAATGCAGTCCTCTAATTGATCAGCATTCATTCCTCATTCACACTGGATTTACTAAGACAGCGCCAACGGCTGCCATAGGGCTGCCAGACCTAAAGAGAAATGGCCGGAGGAGCTCTGCTATCCACCATCCACAGTGGGAGGTTCCAGACGCCATCACCACACAGGCTGTTTACTAATCAAGATTTACGCTGTTTGTTTGTATATATCAATAAATCACTTCTGAGTGCATGTGAATGACCATGAATCTCAAACAGGAGTAGGTCTCTAATTGCATCCCACAGGGCTGAAGCAAATATATATACCATGATTCGACCACCCAGGGTTTAATATTAGACTGTGGGGGGACAAATGCTTTGTTTTTAATTGCTATATAACCATAGCTTCTAGTGAGATTTTCATTTTTAGGCAGTCTTGATAGCAAGAAGAGATCATCCTGAGTGCCAGAGGCAAGGCTGTGGATTCATCATCCATGTATTAAACTGTTGTTTGATGTCAATGTTTTGAAAAAGCTAATTTCGTCCAAGTCCCTGCTGAGAGAAAAGAGGTGTCTTCTAACTCAGGGATGAAATGATCCAACAACTAAACTAAATGTGCCTCGAAAGACGTCGTCCTTGAAATAGGGTGAAATGTTACATTCCCTGAGGTTTAGCCGACACCTTTTTAGGATGGATGGAAGGGAATATTATATGTGTCTAATAGAGAGAAAGATATCCTGCCAAGGTCACAAAGTGGTACCAAGATATCTGTAATAGCCAGAAGGACCCTTAGAAGAGAGGAGGAGGTGCAGGAGCTGAGGAGATGGTTTAAGTTCCTGTCCTTGGGGAAATCTCCATCCATCTGGGGAATCGCTGAAAGCGCAGCCAATTCACATGCTCTAACAGGCTCTTAATTTGTGGAAACATATGCCACCACTTAGGCCTTTTGGAATCTGTTCACATAGCAGATATTGGTTGTTATGGTGGACATTAGCTAGTAGACTAAATGAGGCATAAATAATGTTATTCAAAAGTAACGCATATATAACACTCTCCTGAACGTACTTTCTCTTGTTTTAATCTCACTTGATGTACAGTATTTACACTGTATTATTGCCTACGACACTAAGTTTTGGATATATCAATATTGCATTTTAAAGACCACTATTTAAAGTAATATTGTCTAAAGATTTTCATGTAAATAAATATCTGTTAAGTCACTATCTTTCACCGAACGAGGTAACACAATGATGATTGAGCCTATGGCCCACTGATGAAAGCTCTTGCATTTGCTGTAATACCACAGATGTACACTGGGTGTCGGTGGCGATTTTCCCGGAAAATATCACAGAGTTAGTGACACATTCACCCAGCAGTAGGTGGTTTATATCATAACGACCAGAAGAAGCTAGCCTAATGTAAGACAATGAATAAGTATGTACTAGGGCTGGGCCGATGGCTGACATTCATGGAATACTAATCCCTAACCATCATAACACTGTGATTTAAAAGCCTCCCCACCAGAGAGCACAATCAATTGGCGTGTCCCCTCAGAGTTGCCGTAGGGCAGTTGTTGTTGTTTGTGATATGTGGGGAGAGGAAATGAAAAGGAGTTTGTTGCGGCTCAGTGCACTAACATTACATCTCCATGTCCCGTTTATTATTTTCGTACTAAACCCACTCAGTTAAGCCCAAGACACTCAGTTAAATTTGTAGTCGGCCAACTATGTTTTATGCATATGAGGCTGAACAAAGCTAAGTTATGGACATGTGGTGCGGAGACGATGACGCTTTTAAACCTGGCACAGGGATGTATGTCGGTGTTAACCAGAGATAGTGTCCTCTGCAGGGTGAGACAGTTGGAGATTCATGTCAGAGCAACGGTGGGAAACAGTGGCGGGTTAGGGTTAGGGCCTAACCCTGCTGCCTTACGACAACACTGAGGGGACACGCTGCCTCAAATTAATACACAACGATGTCATCGTCCATCAAGATGTTTCACTGTAGACATCGTCATATGTCAATTCAGCAGAACTGCCCAACCCTATGTACATAACGTTACTTTTATAGTAACCATTTTTTAATTCAGTTAATAGTAAGTGTTATAATTATAATTATAAGACATCATTCCCTTTTCGCTTTCATGTGGTGTTGTTAAGGAAGCATGGCAAAGCTGCCAACTGACTGACCACACAGGCGACACTGGATCTCTGAGAAGCAGTGAGGTCCAAAAATACACCTGCAATTACCGCTTTCGGAAATCTTCGAGATTGCCACTTTAAGTACATATAATCCATGACAGAAAATGCCCTTTGTTTCTATATTTGGGGATTAAATTCATAGAGTATTACTGAGACAAATCCCTTTATGTTCCAGAAAAACCACAGGATCACTGGTGATGAAAGTACTCGAAGATCTCTTACTTACGTAAATGAAATAGAAATACCACAATATAGGAAAAAACCTTACTCTAAAGCTATGTTAAAAGGAGAATCTAAAGGAATGTATGTGGCAGTGTGTTGTTGGTTTGGGGAGTTATGGCTCCCTTCAGGGGTGGAATAATCCTGGTAGTCACTATAACCCCTGACACAAGTTCTTCCTCTTCGAACAAACAGATTTCCTACAGATCTCACACAGTCATTATCTTTCCAAGCTCTCTCTGCTGCTTACTGGTCTGAATAGGGCTAACATCTTAACGCTGATTATTCACACCCAGCCACTGCAGCGATAGTGCCACAGTGTCAACTTTGCAGTTTACTCTTTGCAGTTGCCACAAGCCTTAACTCCATCCTACCGCTACACACCACAGTAGTGGGAGAAGTTTTCCACTACAGTGGCAGCCCCAGAGGGACCACGGAAAAATGTGGAGTGGGCTCTTTCAGTAATTCCAGTCCCAGCCCCCACCATGCGCATCAGAGCCTGAGGAGCAGATATGGTCCGAATCCACCCACACTTCATGTCACTCTCTATAACACAGGAACTGTGAGCATGCTATCTACACCGATAACACATACATGTGCAGATACACCTACACACAGTTCTGTACACATCCACAGAGGATGGAAAACTTCACATTATAAGATGGAGTCGATTACAGAATCAATATACTGTCGATAACAACAGGTATTAGATATCCCTACATTCCTTTTGCACTTATTTCAGAGTGCTTCCAGTCACAGTCCCGCAGTAATTAGTTATTATCTCGTCTCAATGTTGCATCTAAGGTTTGAGTATGAGTGGGAGCTTTGGCATGTTGGCACGCTCTTTGTCTGCCTCCTGATAGAACGCTTTCCACTCGGCTGAATTACCCACTCCATGATGACTCGATGCAGCAGAGCAAAAAATGACGCTCCCCAGACTCCCGCGTATTCAGATTCTTTCAAATGGATTCCTCAGGCCCCCCTCATGCTGCAGACCAAGGCGGCAGCAGGAATATAGCCTGTTATGGATCAAGGCTCTTTGATATCCAGCTGATAAGAAAATATCAACTCCGACTGGATTTTTTCATAGATTTGTGTGTACGACAGAATGTGTGTATCTGTGTGTGAATGTTTATATGCACAGGTGTGAAAAACACTCAAAATGTTTGACAGGCAACCAACTACATGCTCACTTAAAATGCTGAAATCTACTCTTGCTTAGGCATTGTTCGATCCTCATTTAGTCTCCGAACATGTTTATGGATGACTCTGGAAATTCAGTTCATTTGAGGATATTACCGCCACTAGAATGAATGAAATTACAAGTTAACTGTAGTGAGAAATGAAATAGCTCTATTACCAAGCAGAATAACAGGAAAGATTTTAATTTAGATTACTTTAATTTCCATGCATAACTAGGCTGCAGTGCTTGTACAAAATAATTTATTAAATTGTTTTACTTCTGTTGTGGCAAGACTCTCCCCTCTGTGTGTCATTGATTCGTTTGACCCATCACCTGTCTCCCCTCCTATCACCACTCTAATGCTCTGGGTGCCCATCACTCTGTGCGTAGGCAGGGGAGTAGAGACCACACTGATCTTTGAACTTGTGTTGACAACTCAGCCGCTTCAAGTTGCAGGGGTGGCTCATACGTGTCTTGCGTGACATGAGAAGTAATATCCCAGGGATATATTGAAAGGCTGCTGCTGAGTCGATATTGACATTCTATCCACATGAAAAATAAGACATGACAGACAGTGTAATATGCTCATACTGTTCTGCTATTCACGTTTATGTATATTTACAATGTGGATGAAACATCACATCAAATTAACACAAACACAAAGTTCCATAGTTGTTCATGTCTCTTGCTAATCTCAATCATCTTGTACACTGTAACCTTTCCACAGCAGTAGATCTACAATATACAGTATACTATGATGAACGTGTTACTGCAATGAAACAAGGGAATCATTATGTATGTGTCTGAATGTCAAATGCCAGCTTTGTCACATCTCACCTCATTTCTTTCCTGATGAGTGACGGGAAGCAAAGCACGAAGGTCATAAAATAAGCCTCTAAAAATAAAACAGCCCAGAGATAGTCAAGTGATGAATTCCACATCTGGGGCCCCGCTGTACAAGGACAGAATCCCACCAGAACTTTTTGTCCTGTGTATGCCTGCCTATCTGGTCACCCACCACCTTAATAATAAACAATAATGTAAATCAAAAGCTTGATTGTAGTAAGTTGCACATGAGATGCTGCTTGTAAAACATTCACACATCTCCACCTCCTTTTGCATTTGTGTGACAGCGGCGTATTGTTTTCAGTTAGTACTACGGTTGTTTTAATGTATTCTTTATGATTATTCTCTGCTAAAAAAAACAATCTCTGTGATCTTAAATGGACGCTGTCTATCACATTACATAAAAAAAAGCAAAAGAAAAAATATTCTGCTAAATTGCACAGATTATTGTTCTGGATCACAGCTGAAAACACGACAAAAAAAAGGCTGCGGATTCATTTTGTGCCTGCATATCATCAGTTTTTGGTAAATACAGAAAAAAAAATGTTTTCTGTCAGTTGGCTATTCTATTAATACACTAATCATTTGATCTCTACAAACTGCAGTTTAGCAAAAACTCTTGATCTAACGAGAGCCGAGAAAAATGGTTGAATAATCAGTTAGTCGGTTTGGAGACATCTCTCTGGGCTCTGAAAAACATGAGTAGTAATTTACTTAACTTAGACCAAGCAAAGATAAACAAATCAGCATATTAAATTATAATTAAAAACAATCATAAGCTGCAGCCCTGGATGAAACATTCCCACACATTGGAGGCATGATTTTCATCAACAAATTTTATAACCATTAGCCAGTTAGATTATAAGTTATCCTGTGAGCAAAATTGGCATTTGGTCCTGAGGGTGGCACTAGTAAACACCTATGGCATGGGCCAGAAATGACAGGGTACATCCTCTGTGAACCATGAATGTTCCAACATGTTCTCACTTCCAACTCATCAAAAATGGCAGCTTGGTCAGCAGCCTTAAGTTTCAAACTATGACGCTCTACCAACACTTCTAGCATTAGTTTTGCATGTGAATGGTTCCACGGTGAAGTTAGCAATAATACATAGTATGCAACATTCAGTAACACTTTGAAATAAAGGTTCCGCGGTCATGTTAGCAATAACACTTGACCAGTTAGACTTTCAAAATGAAGACTGCTGACAAACACTTATTATTATCACATATACCTGTATACTGTACATATATTATTATTAAACATTAACTGTTTTTAATGTTGTGAAATGGTTGTGGTTTGGTTAGGTTAATGCAGCACAACTACCTGGTTAGGTTAAAGAAAAGATCATTCTAAAACTGTCATGTAACATAAGTGATGACTTAAGTAATTAACATATGTTTACTTACTTACAACATAACGAACAAATCACTCTTGACTCACAATCACTGTAGGAGGATTTGTAATATTTTGGAAGTAGATAACGATGATTATCATTTCCTAGTAACTGCGCTATTTTATTTTGAAAGTCTTGTGAGAATAGTTTCATTTTCAAGGCAGTTACCCCCCGTGCAGTCACGCAAGGGGAGAGTGGAGCCAGACAGTTTTTGTCTTCTAGCTGTCGAACGATTCTTGCTTCAGTAATTAATAACTTTTGGAGTGGACAAATTTTCTGTAACACATTTTTCGTTGAAGTAAACTGTTTTGTTTGTTTTGATTTTATTTCGATGTGGATGAAGACAAAGGGAATCGTCAGAGCATCAAGCAAAGGCTTCATTCATTGGAAACCTAATTGCAATGCAAAATCCGGTGTATGACCCATCCATGCACCCTAACCACAACCTGACTTGGACTTTTATTGCTCTTTATACTACTGCACTAGAGGGGTAACTAAAGTGTCAAACTTAGAATCATAGGGCCAGACGGCTGTATTTGACGCGTTGAGAACAGGTTGAATGTTAACAGTAATTGTCATGGCAATCTGACAGATTTGTTGTATAAAGCTGGAGGTTTTGGGTTAATAATGGTGTCATAAACAACAACATAAAATTGTATGTCCATCAGTGGAGTGTGGTGGCCTTCTCCTTAGTGACTGTAAGACAAATGGACAGACAACCAACACTGCCGTAATCAGAGGGGAAAATTATAAAGGTTAGTTGACACACCTCTGGCTTTAGGAGGAAAGAATGAAATGACATGCCGTCCTGTGACCACTGCATCCCCAGGCATATACTTCTAATCGTTGGCTTCACATGAATTCCCTCTCCCAGTGATGGCTAAAACTAAAGCTCCTTAAATGCAGAGATAGGCTGCAGAAGCAAAGAATCTTTACTAGCCGGATTATCTCCCTTGTAGCAGCCTGCTCTACAAATGCTTTTCTATCTGGTAAACCATGTAGCTCTAAATTCAATTAGGGCCACATAAACATTTTCATGTGTGGCAAGTGAGCTGTGAAAGGGCAGCAAACAGGCTCAGGCTGCAGCTGGGAGAGACGAGCAGGGCTTCAGAGGAACAGAGGAGGGAAGAGATTTGAGATGCTGCAGGAGATGCGCTGTAATATTTAGCATGCACTGAACTCGCTGCTTTGTGAGAGTCCAAGAGCGTGGCTGTGTCTCTTTATCACTCAGCGGATGTCTGCTACTGTCATGTTTCCATCCATCTATCTGACTCCGTATGCCTCCCCCCTGCCTGCTCTCATCACACACAAACATAGACGGACAGACACAGAGCAAACTCCATATTTATTAATTTCAATCACAATCACAGAATCTTTTCATCTGCCAAATAGCATGACATCCGTGCGGGATTTGTCCACCGGCATCCATCCAGTTACACTTATACAACATGCAGCATATTCATCCTTTAGTTAGTAAGTGTATTGAAGCCATACAAGGCTCAATGTGGCCACAGCTCTAAAGTAAGGCAGATGAATAATCAGTGGCCTCTCCCTCTCGCTCCACTTCTCCTCCTGTCCTGTCCTGCAGCTCATATTACACCTCATTATTCTTTAGGCTACCCACTCCCTCTAGTGATGGACAAAGGCACTGCCTGAGGAGCAGCCGGCAGGCAGGCAGGCGGCAAATGTGCGACCACGGGAGTGAGAGGAAGAGTCAGCCTCCTCGCTACAGGCTGGATGCCGTGCCAGACTGCCGGTGGGAAACACAGCGGTGGACTGAGAGGAACACTTGTGTGACAAGAACGCACAACAGTCACTTCCGCATAAAAATGACCAACCGAGTGCAAGAGTTATACTCAGTTTCAGGAAATGTGGTGGTTTAAAGTGCTAAAAGGCACAAGTAAACAAAAAGCATGCAGGAACAAGCAGAGGAAAAACAAACACACACACAGATGCACACAAATCCACTTGATTAAACTGCTCTCCGCTGTGAAAAAGCATGTTCATTTGTATTTAAGTGGCGCAACGTGATAATTACCTGGGCTGGGTTTCTTCAGAGCAACGTGCTACTCTGTGGGTTCCCAACAAGGCCTAGTTTCCCTCGGTCCCCCCTTCCCTCATCCATCTCACTGTTCTGGATGATGTAACGATGCCTTCACTCGAGGCCCTACCTCGGCGAATGTTAATAATCATACACAGCTTCCACTTTCCTATCTGTATTCCCAGCACTTATCGGTGGAATATCGTCCCCGAAAGATAAACACTGTAAGCAAGAAAGATTCTGTATCCATGCGTTCAGAAGGGAGAGGACTAGCTCACTTAGAATCAAGCTGAATTCATAGATACATAATGAATATAATGGGTCACTCCACAGCTACATGTGCTGAGCAAATTACAAGGTGAGTCAGAATTTAATGCGCTCAACTGACAAGAACTCATAATATAAAGTTGCTACAGAGTGCTTTCCATGCAACAAATCATTGCTTCAATTTGAGTGGTCTCATTTAAATTCCATTATGTCTTTACACTTTGTGTCATGTTTAAAACCAGACAGGCATTGGAATGAGATCTGTCCCCTTCAAGATAATTGATACAGCCAGAGTCTGGGCAGACCACACGGTGAAAATAGGGCATTATTTATAATTCATAAAATTTTATATAACTGACTTACTTCTGAAGATTACACAATGACATATTCATTGTTAAAGACAGAGCCATGGTCAACCAGACTACACTTGGTGGCACTGTTCTATTGAAGGCCGAGATAAGATGAACAGACATGATGAAATACCCACCATGTCTCATATCTGAGACATGCTACGCAGTTTATTGTCAAATTACTGCACTGACACTGTGTTTAGTGATGATTCCGGGTGCTTCCAGAGTAAAGATTATCCCACTGATGTTGGCATTTTACAGGTTTGGTCCATTTTTTCTGTTGTGATTCTGCTTATCTCCCTAATGAAAAGGTCAAGCTCTGGGATATTGTGTGATAATTAAAAGGGCTTTGGCATATGGCCACCATCACTAACATGCTGTGTGAGTCAATGGGAGCCCTCGGTACCTCATGGGGAAAGAATTAAAGAAAAAAAATAAAATCATTGTGGATGGGAATGCACCTCAAAGCAATATGGAAGATTTAGTGTTGGATTTTAGCGTGTTCATAAAAAATACCCATCTTCTGGTGGCTGCCTGAACATGATGCACGCGTAGTTCTGAGCTCCATCTCCAAAGACCTACAATTTATCAAATATCCTGCAATTCAGAAACTATTATAGCCAAGTTTACATCCAATTACAACAATGAAATGTCGGGTTCAAAAGGAGCGAGAAATAAAGTTTCTCAGGAAGATACTGCAACTAAAAAGAAAGCACCTGATACAGATGGACAGCAGGAGGACCCCATCGACTGCGGCCATTTTATCAGCGTTACAAAAACAAGAGGACTGGCTGACCAAGAAAGTTAAGCTTGCCATGAGAGAGGCAGTCAAGGATATGCTCTCTGGCGAAATTCAAGCATTAAAGACTATGACTGAGTCCTCGAACAGCAGTTACTTAACTTAGCCAGGATATCATTCATCAAGCTGAGGTTGGTAAAATGCTACAAGGGCGACTGGACACTACGACAGCTAACATGAAAGCGGTTAAACATGACGTGGGTAGCCTCCAGAACAATGTGCTAAGCCTGCGCTAAACACTCGCTGAGATAGAGGATAGGTTGTGGAGATGCAACATCCGACTGGTGGGCCTAGCTGAGTCAGCACAGGGTGAAAAACGGCATTCAGTTTCTGCAAGAAAATCTACTGGTGTAGATCCCCTCTCTTGTAGGGGAGAGGATGGATATTCAACGGGCTCACCACATTTATACCACCCAGGATAAGGCCAACCGTCCCCGGATGCTCATCTTCCAACTATTACGTTACAAGGACAGAGAGAAGATTCTCAACAGAGTCTGAGCCCTCTCGTCAGCGCCTAAACACAAGACAACCAACGAGGGTCGGTCCGTAACATCTAGGCTGCTGTTTTTCCTGTACTACAGCAACAAAACCGCCCAGAGGAGGAGAGCCTTCGACACAGTGAGAAAACAAGCATAACAGGACGCTGCATCTCTTTGAAAACGCAGCGGATGCTGAAAAGTTTATGTCTGCACTCGACCAGTCTCTGCGCGCAGCACCACACAGACCCAGCGCCCCCCACACTTCATCCACCATCACGTCTGCTGACCAAGAAATCCCATTGGACATTGTAACAGAATTAAACTGACCCGGACAGCGGAAGTGCAGACTTCTCCTACCAGGGTTTAATATGACCCTGAGCTAATTAAGTAGTTTTTTTGTTTTTTTTTATTTGACCACCGCCGACTATTGCAGTTATCTGATAATTTGGATATCACATTACTATAGGCCTGCTTAATTTTCATTTGCATTAACTTTATGGCATGTGTAGAAAAAAAAATCCTGTGTGTTCGCAGACCGTCTTTATTTCATAAACCTTTATCTTGCAATGTTTCTGATACCTTTACAGACTCGGACTAGAGACGTGTGTCATAGCTGAAAGTCACAGTTAGTAGAGTTTTTATTATTATTTATTTATTTTTCTTTCCAACCTAAAATGGAAACCTTTTATCTCTTGTGGATGGAATATTTTATTCTGTTTTTTATGTGTTTGTCTTCAACGCCCTGCTGTTTGTATGGAGTGTTATATCACATTGTATTAAAGTGAACAATACAAAAATATGTCTTGCATCGTTATATGGCCTAAATATCCATGATATTGATGAGTTTTTTAGTATGGTTTCTAATATTCTTCTAGACTTGTCAAACTATCAAGTAATAGTCGAGAGTGACTTTTATCAGGTGTGTGACATAAATTTGGACAAATCAATAAATGTTACTCTAATCCAAAGCCAGGAATTGTCTTGTGGCATTAACACATTTATTTCTGATTTGCATATTATTGACCCACGGCGTCTAACGTAACCCATCGACTAGGAATTATACCTTTTTTTACACCAGGCATAAGACACTCTCAAGAATTGATTATATATTTGTTTCTCCTCGCTTGAGCCATTGTATTAACACCACTGATATACTTCCTATCATAATATCAGACCCCGCCCCAGTGATGCATCATTTTCAGATGCTGCAGAGCTCCCATACTCATACATACAGGTGGCGTTTCAATACAACATTACTCCAGAATTCTAAGTTCTTGACACAACTGAAAAATAATCTTAAAACATTCCTGGAAATTAATTCTGAGCCAGCAACATCTCTCCAAACACTTTGGGAAACTACCAAATGGGGAGAATATAAGGGGAGAATCCACCTCATTTGCCTCACTTACAGGCATCCAAAAATCTCAGAATCACGCAGTTAGAAAGTGAAATACAGACACTAGAATCCGATCTGAAGCATCACTTCTCTGACCAGACCCACTCAACTCTCTTGGCTTAGAAATTTTAATTAAATAATTTGCTTAAGACTAAGGCTGAAATCATACTCCAACGTACTAGTGTCACATTTTACAACCAACGTGAAAGCTCAAGTAGACTTCTAGCTGTCAGGCTAAAACAAAATCAATCATTTTCTATCATTGGTGCAATTCAGACTCCACCAGGACCCGTTACCTTTAACTCAGATTAAATAAAAGATACCTTTGCATTGTTCTACTCTCATCTCTACACAGCCGTACACACTCCTGATCTGACTGCCCTTAAATCATATCTGTCAGAACTCAGTTTACCCTTGCTGACTATTGATGACACAGAATGCCTTGAGGTTCCACTGACTCTCTTAGAACTTAAAGAGGCTTTGAACTCGATGCAAAGGGCAAAATCGCCAGGCCTCTATGGCTTGCTGCCGGAGCTATTCCTTGAATTGTGGCATGTTATTGGGACACTCCTGTTGGATTATATTGAATATGCCCTAGACACAGGATCCTTTCATCACGACTAAAATCCATCACTTATATCAGTATTGCTTAAAAATGGAAACACCTCCTTTGAAGTGCGACAGCTACCGACCAATATCACTCATTACAACAGAACTAAAGCTTTTTGCCAAAATTTAAGCGAAAAGACTGAAGCTGCATGCGGTCAAGCTAATTCATCATGACCAAACAGGGCTTTTAAAGGGGAGACTTGCGTCAGGCAACATTAGACAGCTTCTCACATCATGCAAGCATCTGAGTCGGATGGCACTTGTCAAGGTTGCCCATTGTCTCCGCTGCTCTTTGCACTATCACTCGAACCGTTGGCTCAGACAATAAGACAACATCCCCAAATTTCACCGATCAGTATACATGGTACAAAACACAAGATTTCTCATTATGCGGATGATGTATTACTCTATTTCACTGATACTTCCATCTCTTTACCCAAAATACTACAAGTCTTTACCCGGTTTACTCAATTCTCTGATTGAAAATCAACTGGGGTGAATTTCTCCTCGTTCCTCTGAATGACTCAGTATAATACTTCAATATAACCAAATTATCTTATATATCGCGCACAAACTATGACAAATTCAAACTGGAAATTTCAGCCGATATCCAGAAGACGACTGGTCTTCTGCTCATATTGATATATATATTATATATATATATAATATATATATATAATATAATATATAATATATTATAGATAGATAGATAGATAGATAGATAAAGCTCTTAGTTGGGCGTTTGCTGATGTACCATGATTCCAGCCCTACAACTGCCCTGTCACATTTTAGTCATTTGATTCATTGTTGATGTCAAAAATATCAATGCAGGTTTATATTGTCCTTAAACCACTAGAAAACACAGTAGCCAAAAAAGTCTACTGTGGCTGTTTTATTTTCACTGTAGCCTGAAGGTATATGACAGACCAGGAATGAAACTGAGCACCATTGATTGTAAAGGCCCACTATCAGTCTCTCTATGACAGGACTGGGGCAGCACAGTGGCTACCTTCACTGAGAATTATTGAGATTTAGAAGGTTTAAGCTTCTACTTTGGGGCAGCAGAAGTACTAGGTGTCAAGTTCAGGATGACTACATGTATTTTTGTTCAATATGAAACAGCAATATGAATGAATATTCAAGAGGCTCTCTTCATTACAACTACAACAAAAAGGTGATAAAGCTCTACATTAAAAAAGAACAAGCCCTCGTTGATGCTGCCTTTTATGTGCTGCTCTCAGCATGACAAGCCACACTGCAGAAAATCACTGTGCTGTTGATGCAGGCAAAAAGAGGCTTGCAAGCTGGAGCAAGTAAAAAGTGTCAGACTAAGGGTATTTATTTAGTTACACGCCTGTTACCACTCATTACTCAACATTACTGCTTGTATTCAGGACAACCTAAACTCAAGACACAAAGAATAAAGCACGGGAACAAACAGAGGAAGTGGGAAAATGAGCGATGAGGTATGTGGGGCCACTTGTGGGATGACTTTATTACAGCAGCAAGAAAAACACACATTATTTAGCAGTCAAGGTGAATGTAAAGTAGAGGTTTTTATTTTCATTATGGGTTTGCAGTGTATGATTATGTCCATTTGCAAAATGTTTTTGCTACAAACAAATTACCCTCTGGGGAAATGAATAAAGACAGAACTTTTTGAGCTCGAGCTCTGATCCTTGCCTCTTGAGTTAAATTAGCCAAAGCAGACAACTCTTAATTCATTGTGCTTCATTTGGTTTTCATGTGTTAGTGGCAGCTCACAACCATTAGTGGAAACACACATTAACACACACAGTATGTGTAGACAAATGCATCACACCCTCACATTCACACATAGCACACATCTTGGCCATTGATCAGTACAAATGTGACAGCAAGAGACGAGTACAGTCTAATTTCCTGAATCTTGCAGTCAAACCTGGCAACAAAAAGCATTTGGACAAATGCATCCCCCATCATCTCTACAGATAGAAACACGCTGACCAGCAACAGAAAGCAACAGCCTTCATCTGTACATTAGCTAAACAAACTTGATTACAGGTGGCAACAGCTTGTTGTCTGTTAGATCAAGGTGCCAACTCTCAAACATTCTCGAAAGCAGTTATCAGCTGTACCAACATATGAGACAAATATTATTTGGCAGATACTTTCCCTGTGATTGTTAAAAAGAGTGAGCAGAAAAATGGAAACTCCTGTAGTATAATCAAACAGCAATGCTGCGATAAATGCTATTTCTGTTCTGTTTAGACAAAACAATCTACTCAACGTCCATTAATTTGCCTCTTCTTCTTCACCTTCTGGTTTTATTGTACAGTTTGCATCAGCAGGAAAAGAACAGTTGTCAAGAAACTTTCAGATATTCATACTTTATATTATTAGTGCAACTTGAGCATGAACAGGAGCATAGCGGAGAAATGCACATGAAGTCAGATCCTCTAGATTCCTTCTCAAGATCAGCAGCATTAAACAACTTAAATAAATCATCCACAGGCTTGTATAAGCAACCAAGAGAGACGGGGAAGGTCTAATTATTTACATCACGTCACATGTGGCCAATAGAAAAGTGATTACGGTAATACATGTGAAAATTGTTAGCCTATTTAAAATTTGAGCTTGACAACTTGACAACTGTTGTTAAAGTAAACAAAATATTAGGAACATCTTTCATCATAATGCAGTTTAATACACCAACACCACAAGCCTTAAAGTGTGCTATAAAATAAATCATCAGGCAACTTAAACCTTAAATACAAATATTGAAATAAGCTGGTATTAAGTACATTGCATTACATCATATACTTGTTTTAACATGTTAAAGCATGAGTGCATACCTTTATGAGTGTTTACCTGGGGCAGTGTTAGTGTCACCTCAATGCAGCGAATAACTAAAGGGAACATGAACAGGACCTTTACATTGGCCTATCATACTCTGTAGTTTACGGTATCTTTTTCTAAGCAGGATTCTGTGAAGGCACTGTACTTTCTGTTCCAGTGGAGGCTCCACGCTTGCAGGAAGCACCAATAAAAGTGCACAAGGATTAATAATTCATCGATATCCATGACCACTCACACTCTCTTTTATAAGGCAGACTCATATTAGTACCGTACCTGTCAAGCAGTTCAAACAACTCTTATTGCGTCATTAAAATTTTAAAAGCAGCTCAGCGTGGAGGCTGGGTAAATAAGAGACAATTACTGTGTTTGATAGAAATGTAATGCAGTCCCCTTTCAAAAGAAGTGAGCGCAGACCTTGGGGGGAGGAAAATGACTTATAGCTGGTTGAGGGATGATTTATTTAAAGGGCACTTTTCAAGCTGAGTTCCACGCCGCATACTATGGACAGTCAGGAGTTCAGTCACGTATGGTGGCTGCTTAAGTATTTTGGGCAGCTTGAGAGGGGTATTAACAGGAAATAGAAATCCAAAATCACGAGTGCCTATCTCCCACTGGTATCAGTGAAAGACACTTACACAATCTGTTTGGTAATGGGGGGATGTTTAAGCAGGTTATTATCATTAAAATCCAAATAGAAATAAAGAAGCAGACCTGATTGTAAAGTTAATGCAGCGTGGACCCATTTTACAGCCACTTTCAATCTCTCATAGATAAACCAGTAGATCACTTTAATTAGACAATGTGTTAATTGACTGCGGGTCCCGGGGTGAGATGTGTCAACACTAGTCTCCATCAATGACAACCTCCTCCAGGCACGACACCACTCACTCCGACAGAGAGTGAGACGTGATACTGAGAATGATTGAGGGTGTGTGTGTGTGTGTGTGCATGTTAGTGTCTGTCTGTTATTATTTTTTTACATGAACATGCAACTCCGTGTCTGCCTGTGTGCATGTGAACACGTATGTTTCCAGATCCCTACGACTTTGTGACCTAATGAATATACTGCATATTAATGTGTGGGAGGGACAGGGTCAGCTGAAGGAGGACAGGGAGAAAGAGAAAAAAGCAAATAGAGGGGGAGGCAGGGAGAGAGAAACACAGCATGCGGTCTTTCGCTTCACTGTGGTCTGACATTATTACGTGCTCATCGCCCGGCTGCTCTCCATGGCTTTCCTGTGTTTGGGAAATGGCAAATCACATCAACATTACAAAGTATCGCACTTGGCTCGGAAAAAAAGGTGCAGGAGGTCAAGATGCACTATGCCTCTGGGACTTGGAAGATTCAGACTGAAAGCTCGATATTCCTCAAGTCAATCTATAGGTGTTCAAACTGTGCCCAGCAAGAGGAAGACAATGGGAAGAAGCAGGCTAGGTGGTACCCAGCATTCTCTGGGTACCCCAGATAGGGAAAAGGCATTTAATAGAATAGAAATGAAACTAAATTAAATCTGACACTGGGGTGTACCAATGTAATTAACACACATATTCTCCACACTCTCCTCTTCTGACCCCACACTCTTTCTCGCACACATATAATGTCAGCACCCTTGTACTGCCGAACAGGATCAGTGGCCAAGCGTATGATTATACTCAACTCTCTGAAGTCGTAGCGAGGTGGCTTCCATCAGCGCCTCAGCCAATGTGGCAATCATACAGGAAACATAATGAGGCCATTAAGTTTGGCGAACGCAGCCTTAAAGCCTCTTGTCCAACCGGCTGGGTTTCAACTATGCACGTGCTCATACCTTCAAAGCTTTTAGCAGCTTGATGTGATCGGAGATCAGCAGCATGCTGCAGCAGCAGGTGCAATGCATCCTGATTGGATGGCTTTCTGAATGGCATCCTTAATGTGATAGCGTTTCTGTGCCGAGTGCTAAGGAGAGTTTTAACATTATGTGACACGTTTAAGTGCATCTGGTGACCTTTAACAGGAGTTATAAATTCAGTCTCAAATTGTGCTGAGCCAGTTAACTTTAGGTGAAAGAGAAGAGCTGGATTTTTTAATGCCGTATGTGTTAGTCTGATATTTTAAAAGGAGTCTGACAGATACTCATTCACACATTTTTTGCAAAGAGTGAGTGAAACAGGAAATGTTCTAAAATGATTTAACTGCACTGACACTGTAAACTTACTTGGAATTTATTAATTAGAAATGACCCCAAGCATCTTTTTCTGCATTCTAATTATTAATAATTATAATTAAATTATATTGTTATATGTTTTCATATGAGCGGATGTTGCACAACAAATACCACCAAAAAACACCAATACAAATCTATGTGTGATCGGCCAATATCTACCCGTAATATCAGACAACCAATATACTATATTTCACATTGTATACAGATTATAATGACAACATTTCTGATACATAAATTTCAGATGCACCAGTGCGATCAATGAAACTGTGTGGTTGCACTTTAAGTGATTTTTGGGTGCATGTGCTGCAGCAGTGCTGCCCTTCCCAGACAAAACCCATTGTTCGGCAAATGTTGGTTTTGATTCTGCAAGGCTGAAATTTCTGCTACATTTTAGGGAATCCAGGAAAGAAAATACAACCTACGAAACAAAATGTGACTAATCCTACACATTTTGAAAGCTTAGACATACAGTGTAAGCATCGGTGACGTAACATGCTTTCAAAACCACACTGCATAGAATCAAGAGGTCAAGAGAGAACCTCAGTCCAGCCGTGACTCTTCAGTTACTGCAGCCAAGAGTTTAAGCTTGGAGGCCAGTCAAAACGGATTCTCCATTCATGTTTTGTGGCACATGGCTTCTCGCCACAACATCATACTTTCACTGTAAAAGGCAAAGGATGGGAAACAAATTTGTAGACACCAATTAGAGGGGTGGGGGTGGGGGGGATCAGGGACAAAGAGAGATAAGGCCCGCTGGAAGGGCTTCATTATTTATGATATTCTCATTTTTATCCCCTCTTTCTTCTTTCAGAACAGAGGGCCACCAGGGTAGCGGGAGAGAGAAGAAAAGAAACAACTTTATAATGTATTACCATCAGTAATTTAGGCTGAGGGGTGAGATGGGTTGATGGAAAGTGTGCCGGAACAAGACCTGCCTCTACATCCTAAATCATACCCCCTCCCTGCAGAGACCACGGTTGGAAATGCTACACACGGCTCTGTCCTTGTTGCTGGTTCTCTGGCCTCTTTCTACACTATGGATGGTGCATGTAATGACCAAAACATGCAAATAGCAGCAAGTCGGGTAGATAAAGTATTCTACAACAACATTTTTTTGCAACAACATTTTTGCAGGATTTTGGACTCCTGTTTCGGAAGAATCCTGCAAAAATGTGAGTATTGTATTTGCTTTACATGCCTGAAATGTGAATGCTTCTGCTGCCTGACTTTTTTTCCCCTTCACATATTGCCCATAAGAGTTGGCATGTGTTCTCAAAAGGGATTTGGGAATTTCAAACACACACAGCTCTATTTATGACTTGCCAGATACGGCTGACCTGTCTCTGCATGTGTTCTCACTTTAAAGACTTTAAAGACCACTCGAGTCTAGCCTATACTCAAGCCGTCTTATGTTAATTTTTCCTCAAAGCTGACAACTCTTACAGACAGAACAGATGAAGGGACATCAAAGACGGCGCCGTGTGCCATAGTTGGTTAAAAAAACCTCTAAGAGTGTAAATATAATGTTGATCGGACGACAAGCCGATGCCCAGTCCAGAGCCACCGACTAAATATGCTGATGTTTACAGTCACAGTTTTGTTAGGGGAACAAATTCATCGTGATTATGCTGTCAGGAGGAAATCTCAAGGTTCCCTTAGAAGAGATGAATGTTTTAAGATCACAATATAAAAGCACGGCGTAAGCTATCCATTTTGTGCTCAAGCTGTCAGTCACAATGCCATTATGCTCATGTCTGCTGAGGTTGGGGGGATTACACAGCCTCAAAGATACTTCAGGAACGAACTTGTCACTTCGCTGTAGGGCTGCTTCATTGGAATTATGTCCATGAATATAATAAATGACAGTTTGTCTCAACATTGCTACCTCTACGTTCTTGGTTAATATCTAAGGTTAGGGCTTCGACATAACCTGTGTAAGCCTGAAGCACAGACATGACGACACATACAATGACAGACAGAGAGAGGTAGGGCAGCGGGGGCAGAGGCAGCAAGTTGGACAGGTACAGAGAAAAAGTGAGAGTGCATTAGCCTTGTGTACATGCCTCAAAGGACACACCATTCCCCTACAGGGAACCCACAGCAGCGTCAAAGGCTCCCAGAGGTAGTCACAGTACAAGACACAGCCAGCCAATCTGGCTGAAATAGGACTGGTAGAAAAAATCTCTAGACCAACGAGGTTGAGAATTTATGGTAGATGCCATAACCAATAAAAAATGTTTTTTAAAAACAGCGTACCAGTCAGCCTGCAGAGATTCATTAACATTTATATCTTGGCCATTTTGTCCAGAAAAATGAAATGGTGATCAGGTGGGAGTTCAGTATTTCGATTTGAGGTGAGTGGAACAGGGCACATGACTGCCACCATGCAATAAGTCTGTCAGTCATTCCAGTGACAGAAAGGGATGTCATTGCCTTCTAAAACTGACTAATATGAGCATTTTCTGAAGGATGGCTGGCTTGGCTGAGGAAAGGGAACGCTTGTGGCTATAGTTAAAAGGAGAATTCCTTGGTTGAGGTTGGGGAAAAATTGCGTACATGATGTAAACCAGGGGTCTTAAACTGCTGGCCCTGGGCCACGTTCATCAAAAATGCATCTACCGAGCAAAACAGCGGTTTGTAGACAGCGGATCAATTTTAAATATGTCTGGGAGTAGTTTTATTCAGTCTGTGGGAGTAATGGACAGGAAGGAGCTGTTTGATGAAGAGCTGCAGGTGACAGGATGCACACATCCAACGTATCAGAGAGGCAGCAACTCCTTTTCCCTCATTAATGTTATCAGGTTACCTGCTATGAGTTGAAATCAGACATATTGCCAAACAGGCGCTTTGACAACGAATCCTCTGCCATCATCTTGTCAATCAGCTCTCCTAACTCTCTCCCCGCTAAATGTTAAATATGACACCTGTCATGCTGCAACTCTGTTGCAGGCCCCAATAGAGCCTCTGGTCGTAACGTCTGTCGTTGGACTATTGATTTATTAAAAAGCAAAACCATGTGTGTATGTATGTACGTACAGTATGTATGTATATGTATACACAGTATATATATATATATATATATATATATATATATTTATTTACTTTTTTTTCTCCTTCTTCTCTCTCTCTCTCTCTCTCTCTTTCTAAAAAAAAAAAAAACCTTAAAAAAGCTAAACCAAGGTGGGGGCAAAAGATTTGCACTGTTAAAAAACAAATGTATAGATGTTACTCCTGTCTTCACATTTTTCTTGTTAAATATGAAGAAAATATGAGCTGAAATGCTCCCAGGTATCTGGCCAGAAATAAAGCACAACTATATTTCATGTGCTAGTTCAGTTCAAGGTTTCAGTAAGTTATTCAAGAGTAGGGAAAAAAGACTTGCACTAACTGTTAAAAACTAATAGTAAAAATATATACAAGCTGCTGTTTGCATTTTTGTATTGTTATGTTAATAATGGAAACAAAAACACATTTTTCAGAAATATTGCACCTTCTTGTAGTACTTAAACGCTGTAGTGGCCCTCCGACAAGATAACAGTACAGGCAGTGGCCCCGAGCTAATTTGAGTTTGAGACCCCTGGTGTTAACAAACCAATGTCAACTGTTGGCAGAAAACAGGATGCAAACAACACTGGAAAATATGCGGACAACAATTGTGGTCATGGTTCAAAAAAACGTCTTGGTCAAGCTGAGGGGACCAGTGTGCTCAAAGTTAAAAGAAACAGACACCGACTTAAGGCTAGCAGATGAGATACTGTCATCTCTAACCTTTACAAAGTAGTGTCCTCCAGTCTTCCACTGGTACCAGAGGTTGCTACTTGGTTAAGGTCAGAGAACAATCATGGTTATAGTTGAAAAAACTACTGGGTCATGGAAGAGTTGTTGTCAAGGACTTTATCGTTAAGGTTTGGGAAAGATTGTGGTCATGGTTAAAATAAACCAATGTTGACTGATAGTGATGGTTATTTTTAAAAGAAGAATTACATCAGGGGTTTTCCTTATTTTTTAGGCCAAAGACCCCTTAAGCTGGTAGAGAGACGGAGCAGGGACCCCCTACTACTTACAGTATATTGTATACAATTCTGTTGCATATTAAACTGGGTGTACAATAACATGTAGGGTGACTTATAGCGCCGTGTTTAAAAAAGTCAGCAGCACTTGTAGCATGGCTCCATGGCTACGTGTTAGGCACATTAGCCCCAGCTTCTGAGATTTGTTTCTGAGGTGTAGGGTATATCAGACTTACAAACCTTATAAAACAATTCATTGTGGTTCACAAGAATATCCACACACTTAGGATAATAATACAGATAACTGGCCAAATTTGTTTCAGTACTTCATATATGGTTAGGTGTCGCACAGAAATTTAGGGTACGGTTAGGTTACCTTTCTTGCTTTTTAATTAATCTTTGACAAAAAAATATGGGTTTGCAGGCTGCCTGTTGAAGACCCAGAAACTATTTAGGCTTCAGGAAATATTGTGGTCAGGGTGAAACGGAACCAATGTTGACTATTGAGACTGGATGGAAATAGGGGTGTCCAGTGTTATTGTATTCTTCCTTCTTAAGAAGTTTGCAGCATAATAACACAGTCACGCAAATTCTGCATCATGATTTGCATTATTTATATATTGTTTTGCATTTTTTGCTTTTATCGACGATAACTGAAAATGTTGAAACAGGCAGGAGACACTGTTCTACGGTGTAGGTCTTAACCACCAAATCATAAAGATGCTCCAGGTGCTTTGAAGTGTCAGCCTGTTCTCACTCCCAGTGAAATACAGCAGCCTGGTTAGTTGCTCTACTTTCCTTCCGGAGAATGGGGTTTGTGTCCCGTTTATGACCAAGAGCCAGGAGTGATTTTGTTTGAATGTATTTTACAAAAGAAAGTTAACGTACATATATGACATAACCTACGTCGCTTACATTAGTGAGGTACTGGTGTGATGTGGGTACATCACTGTCCCTGTGTTATATGACATATGTCACTTGCATAACTTACGTTACAAGACTGAATTTAGTTTATTTTAAAGAACAATCTTTTCCTAAGCCTAACCAAGTATTTTTATACCTAAACCTGAACAAAACGTGAACGTTTGTCAACGTTACGAACAGTCCAAAGGTAATAATTCTGTATGTCATAATATGCAAACTTTTTTTCAGCGAGCTTTATATGATATTATTGCCAACTTGACTGTGCTTCTTGTGCCAAACTGACACCAAAAGGGTAGGCAGAGCATCATAGTTTGAGGCTTAGGGCCACTGACCAAGCTGCCACATTTGAGGGCAGTCTCTGAAGTCCAGTCAGGTGAAAAATGAAATCCACAAAATGTTCACGGGGCAGTGAATATACAGGCAAGATCAAGATGGTCATTCTCTGACTTAACTACTACTGCAGTTCAGTTAGAGAACTTTAAGCTCAATCTCTTTGACCTACCACTCCATTCATCACCAGAACAAGCACCAGCGGCAAATGAAGATTAAGTGGCAGATCTCCTCTCTTGAGGATGCTCTTGAGGCCACGCCTGGCTTTCTCTTCTTTTTGCCACAGAAGAAGACTTCAAAAAAAGAGGCCTCGGTCTTCAAGATAATTGTTAAAGATTTAAAGCTGAAGGGTAGCGGTATTCAATAACCTCTTCACCCTCTCCATCCAGCACAAACTCATGCAGTCACACACACACATACACAACTACGCACACACACACAAACATGTTCCCCACACAGCGCCTCAGTCTTCACTGCCGGTTAAAAAACAAGTTCATGCACCGTGTCATAATCAGCTCAGACAAGACTGAATATGTGGGATTTTTTTTCAAATGGAATAAAGCGTGGGGAGCAGCCACAACAACAAATTAAGCCTGTGAAACCACAAAGAAGAGCCCATCGGCTCCATGTGAGCTTACACGGTTGTGTAAATGACTTTGATTCATTTTGTCTCATTATTCTCTTCCTATGAGGGTCCTCTTGTGCAAGAGGGGCCAGATTTTCAACCAATTCATAGCAGAATGGGCATGAATGTGGTCGGTGTCGTTTAAGAGACAAATTTGTGGAACTTTGAGAAGTATTTACGACGTGGTAAAGCACCAGGTTGCTCCTGTGTTTGAGGTTATGTTGTGACACTCAGAAGATGCATGTTGTCCTCTCCCACCCAGAGAGTAAGGCAACTTATTATTATTAAGGTTAATTTCATGATAGTAATAATAATTGGTTAATGTTGATGATGTATCTTCAACTCTTGACTATAATTGAGCATCTAGTATTGTTTTTGAATGTTGTTTCAGAAATTTGGTAAATAAATGTTTGAATGAAATTAAATTATTTTAAATGATATGTTGAGTGGTGAGAATAACAAAAAACAGACATTTTTACCTCAATTTCTCATTTTTTTGTCAGTACTGCTGTGATCCTATATCATCAGTGCAGTGTCTGTGTCATTGATTTATGGAGGCACATTTAGGACGAATGAAGATGGGGCTAAGACCCAACCATCTGTTGTAATGCATCCAGGGCTGACACCTTTTTATTTGCAATATAAATACTGTATTATTACTCACTGCTAGTCACCTTTTTTTTTTTTTTTTTTATGTCTTGAACAGTCATAGAAACCAATTTAATTCACTCGTTTCCAGGTATCCAGTTCAGTAGATCTAAAAGGGACGCATGAGCAGTCATAGAGGAGAAATTCACAATCTAAAGAATTTAAGGCCTTATTGGAGATTTAGCAATAATTTATGACTCCCTCTTTCCCCAATCAATTAGTTTGGATGAAATGCCCCGCATCATCTGGGAGGAATGAATCATGCATTAGCATATCTCAAATTCGCTGCAAATAAATCATAAATATTTTTCCCCCACTACGGCTATAAATCACGAAATAACCTGAAAAAGCACGGCTTACAGACCGTGCATAAAAAGGGAAGTGTACATGTTCGGATAATGTCACAAAATAGCACAACAGAATGCTCGCACGGAGAAGAGTTTCGTGCGTAATTGCTGGGTGAGTCAAAGGTCGCGGCCGAATACAATTCACAGTCGCTGCACAAGTCTGGCATTTAGGGAACAGTGTGCGTCGGTGCGCATCTGTAGCTTCCAGTGCACCTGTTAACAGTGAACCACAACTCAGCGGCACGACAGAGCACCGAGTCTCTGCTCTGTGCGTCACGGAGTTTGTGCTCCCAGCTGCTAGAAACATGCCACTCTCAGCGAAGAGTTCATGTGAAATGGAACAGATTATGCAGACTGAACAATATCTATAAAAAACAATTCATGGTTACTCACGCTGCTGTTTTGCCCTGACCAGTAGACCACCGCGTGGTTATGCGCAGAGTCCCCCGTTAGAGCGAAGGTGCTGCTGGTGAGCCTTGGCTCATCCTGCCGGTTATTCCCTCTCCCTTCGTCCCTGTTCCATCTGAACTCGGACCTTCCCTGCCTGTGTGCGTCCAACAACGAGCCCCGATCCTCCGAAGCGTCCGCATCCATGCCGGTCACGCCGAACTCAGCAAACTCAGGACCGCTTCTCTTCGCTCTCTGGAGCGCAGCATCCTCACCCTGCTCGGGGTCCCCTGCCTTATCACTGCCGCGGTGACTTTCCTCACTGGACCCGGGTGCATCTCCCTTTGCACTAACTCCATCCAAACTGACATCTTGAGGGAACTGGGGGACATCCTCGACAGAAACGCCTGTCTCGTGCTCGTCGTCCACTCCATTATTTTGGTCGGTAACCCCGAGTTCCCTAAACTCTACTCGGATGCTTTTCAGGGTGCTAGGTTGCTCCGTCGGTTCCGTGCGCATCCCCAGCTGTAAATTCTCCAGGTGAAGTTGAACTGGCGACGGGCAAGATGCGCAAGTTATCTCCGCCTTGGTATTTTGCAGGGTATGAGCGGCTATCATCAGCCAGATACTCAGAGATAAGTGCAAACCTGGGCAGAAGCCAGCCCAAGTCTCCATCGCTGACAGAGATTTTAGGGGTGAAGGACCGTTGGAGACCTTATCCGACACCTAAACTCCCTTCGCTCAGGTCGATATGGAATAACTGACGACTCGATTGTCCGCCTGGTTGTTTGGGGGGTATAAAAGTGCTCTTCAGCGAAACTGTTCACGTCCAAGGATCTTTGGTCGGGAAAGCCACCACACAGGAGGGAGGAGCTGTATCGCAGCCAGCTGCCGAGTGTGCGCCCGGAAGAGACAGTTAGAGACAGAGGGAGAGAGAGAGAGAGAGAGAGGGAGAGAGAGAGAGGGAGAGAGAGAGAGAGAGAGGGGGGGAGAGGGAGGGGGGGGGGGGGGGGGGGGGGGAGAGAGAGAGAGGGAGAGAGGAGCTGTCCGTGGTGCTGAGCCCTCTCCTATTCTAGAAATACTTTATATTTTAGCAACGCAAAAATTGTCCATATATATAAATGTATATATAAATATAATACAATAAATATCAAATAACGGTAAATATTCCATCTTTCTTATATGCTATTATTCATAGTTTTTTCCTGCAGTTTGCTATTGAATGTACCAGTAGTGACACAGTTGTTGAATGGGTAAATAATAAAGCTGAATTTTCATGACCCCAGTCGCCAGAATGAATGCTGGTAGCATGCTTTTCTGCAAAACCACAGCTAAGATAAAATAAATGTTTCTTTATGTTATTTTTTAAAATTGTCTCTTGCCACAATGCTGTGCGTATGGTTTGGTTAGGTTTAGGCACAAAAACCAGGGTCAGGGTTAGAAAAACGTCATGCTTGGCTTACACGGCTGGAAATTTCCTTGAGGTCTCCTTAAGAATATTGTGCTTTCACACTTAGAAATGCTTAAACACAGACTCAAACTGCACTGGCTTGGCAGCCTTGTCACCTAAGACATATACACATTTTAAAGTATCTGGTATTTGCAGAAATGTTAACTGCTAGCATTTATTCTGTAGACGGGGCTGCTTGTTCACATACAAAAACAAAAGGTCTTATAATGTGCAGTGCACTCTTTGTAGAATTTGACATGCTCACCTGAGTTTTTTTTTTTCTTTTTTCATCATTCTGTTCAGTAAGCCCACTGACATTTAACTACATTACCAAACACATGCCAAACCACACTGTCACCTGGGGATTTTTGAGGCTAACATACTTCAACAGAGTTGATACATTGGTTCAATAAGGTTAAGTTAAGAACAACGCATTTTTTCAGTTCTATTTGTGGCCTTGTAGATTCTGTCAGTGTGGTCTGTACATCAACAGCATGCTAATATTTCACTATGACACCAAACATAATGTGAAGCAGAAGCAGCTCCTTCACTGTAGGAACACCCGGTCAGCCTACCAGTATGGGAAAAGAGGAAAAAAAAACAAAACAACGGCGCTGGTGCACGAGGAGCCCCCGGGGGGCAGGACACTCACTGATGGATTGGGAAGAATTGGCAGGGAGTTGCACCACTCCTAGGGGGAAGTAAAGCAGCGCCTTGAGGCGTATGAGAGAGAGTGAGGGGAGGGAGTGCTGGGATACAGTGCTGCGAGCATCAAGGACTTAATGCGCCATTCCATCAAGGATGGAAGGTGGTGTGCATACGTGTGTTGTGGGTGAGAGAGAGATCTATGTATATATGAATGAGTGTTTGTTTGTATACCAAAGTGCAGCAGGGTTTCTCATTAATGATCTAGCATGTTGTGTCCTTGTCCATCAACCTGACTGCCCACAAATTGCCCATCAGAGAATACTCAGGGGACTGTGTCTGCATTTTAACATTTCCAATCATATCAGTATAAAAAAACTTAAAACTCAAGCAGCAGAGCAACCAGAGACACTTTTTTCCCAGTGAGCACCAGCTGGGATTTCACTGTTAATTTCTCTGTGAAAACTGTGTATAATTTATATATAAATTATATTTAATTTACTCATATTTCCGTATTTATGCACAATAAGTGAGGTTAGGTTTCCTTTTTGGATGCTTCCTCATGACTTTCAATGACTGTTTCCTGCACTGGCGCTAATGTTCTGTATGTTTTAAAACAGTAAATTCATAAATAAATTCATGAACATTGAAATAAAGTTTAAGATCTGCTACATTTTTTTCAAGATTTAAAATTACGTTCTATCATAGTTAAACAATCTGCAGCACATTTGCATACACCTTAACCCTTTGGCATCGTGGGTATGCACTGATTGTTTTTTTTATGGTTATCTAGGATTACAGTTCATTGTCATAGCAATGTTACATTCTGTGACGTTTGACAGTAGAAATCTACTTCTTAGGTTACCACTATTAAAAGTTCATAGGAAGACGTAAATGAATGAACAGACATGTTAAAATACCAGGTCATGCATTACATTTAATTTAATTAAAATACATAGAATATGTATATAAATACATAGGCACCGATGACCGTCTGACCACAGCTCTAAGCGGCCGCCTCTACAATGGAGGCTCTGAACATGGTCCATTCGGATTCCATGTCCCCAGTCTCCCCTGGGATGAGCAAAAACTTCTTCCGGAGGTGGGAGTTGAAGACCTGGTGGACCGGGGCCTCCGCCAGACGTTCCCAGTTCACCCTCACTACTCGTTTGGGTTTTCCAGGTCTGTCTGGCAGCCTCCCCTGCCACCTGATCCAACTCACCACCAGATGGTGATCAGTTGACAGCGCCGCTCCTCTCTTCACCCGAGTGTCCAAGACATACGGCTGGAGGTCCGATGATGCGACCACAAAGTCTAGCATCGACCTTTGGCCTAAGGTGGCCTGGTACCAGGTACACTTATGAGCCACCCTATGCTCCAACATGGTGTTTGTTATGGCCAATCCATGACTAGCACAGAAGTCCAATAACAAAACCCCATTTGGGTACAGATCAGGCAGGCCGTTCCTCCCAATCACCCCCCTCCAAGTTTCCCCATCGTCACCCATGTGAGCGTTAAAGTCCCCCAGAAGAACTATGGAGTCCCCAGGTGGAGGCCCTTCCAGGACACCACCCAAGGACTCCAAGAAGGCCGGGTATTCTGAGCTGCCGTTTGGTGCATACGCACAAACAACAGTCAGAGCCTTCCCCCCAGCGACCTGCAGTCGCATGGAGGCGACCCTCTCGTCCCTTGAGGAGAACTCCAACACAGCGGCGCTCAGCCAGGGGCTTGTGAGTATCCCCACACCCGCCGGGCGCCTCTTACCCTGGGGAACTCCAGAAAAGAAGAGTCCAGCCCCTCTCAAGGAGTTTGGTTCCAGAACTGGTGCTGTGCGCAGGTGAGCCCAACTATATCTAGTTGGTACCACTCTACCTCCCGCACCAGCTCCGGTTCCTTCCCCACCAGAGAGTCAAGAAGCTCCCCAGTGGTATGGCGCCAGGGGTGGAGATTCGTCCCGAGATGTTGAAAGCTCTGGACATTGTTGGGCTGTCATGGCTGACACATCTTTTCAGTGTTGCGTGGAGGTCAGGGACAGTACCTCTGGAGTGGCAGACCGGATTGGTGGTTCCCATTTTCAGAAAGGGGGACCAGAGGGTGTGCTCCAATTATCGGGGTATCACACTGCTCAGCCTCCCTGGGAAAGTTTATTCCAGGGTGCTGGAAAGGAGGGTCCATCCGATCGTTGAACCTCTGATTCAGGAGGAACAATGCAGATTCCTCCGCCAGGGCTGCCCCTTGTCTTCGATCCTGTTTGTGATATTCATGGACAGGATCTCAAGGCGCAGCCATGGTGAGGAGAATGTCCGGTATGGGAACCTCAAAATGTTGTCTTTGCTTTTTGGGGATGACGTGGTTCTGTTGGCTTCCTCAGCCCGTGACCTCCAGTAGGCATTGGGGTGGTTCGCAGCCGAGTGTGACCGGTCGGGACGAGGGTCAGCACCTCTAAGTCTGAGGCCACGGTTCTCTGCCGGAAAACGGTGGATTGCCCCCTCCGGTTGGGGAGTGAGCTCCTGACCCAAGCGAAGGAGTTTAAGTGTCTTGGGGTCTTGTTCACAAGTGATGGGAGAATGGAGCATGAGGTGGACAGACGGCTTGGTGCGGCGTCTGCAGTATTGCGGGCGTTGTACCGGACTGTCGTGGTGAAGAGGGAGCTGAGCCGCAAGGGGAAGCTCTCGATTTACCATCTATGTTTCAACCCTCACCTATGGTCACAAGCTGTGGGTAGTGACTGAAAGAACGAGATCGCGGATACAAGCAGCCAAAATGAGTTTTCTCCGTAGGGTGGCTGGGCTCAGCCTTAGGGATAAGGTGAGAAGCTCAGACATCCGGAGGGAGCTCGGAGTAGAGCCACTGCTCCTTCGCGTCGAGAGGAGCCAGTTGAGGTGGTTCGGGCATCTGATCAGGATGCCTCCTGGGCGCCTCCCCTTGGAGGTTTTCCGGGCACGTCCAACTGGGAGGAGACCCCGGGGCAGACCCAGAACCCGCTGGAGAGATTACATATCTCATCTGGCCTGGGAACGCATCGGGATCCTCCCAGAGGAGCTTGAAAATGTTGCTGGGGAGAAGGAGGTCTGGAGCTCCCTACTGAGCCTGCTGCCACTGCGACCCGACCCCGGATAAGCAGAGGAAGATGAATGAATGAATGAATGAATGAACAAAGAATATAATACACACAGTCTACAACAGCAAAATAAGGAGATTTAATTCATATTTGAGTCAATATATTTACATTGTGTATAGTTGTACATGTTAAATGCAATGTTTCAGTTTCACGTTTTCCATGCAACGTCAAAAACCTGTGGATGAGGCAACTGAGTCTTCAGAGTATCTGATGTTAGGAAGAGGTTTATCTGGCTGTTAAGTGTAATACAGCACATATAAAGAGCACAGCACAATAGAACTATAAAGGCTGTGTGCTGTTAACAGGACATTATAATAGGATCAGTTCTATATATTATTGTAAAATAATACATTGTACTGTAAAGTGCATTCTTGAGCATTATAGCTCTTACTACTCTGAGCTGGGACCCCTCCCATAAAATGACAAATTGGTGTTTTTACACTTAAGTTTATGTATGGATTAAACAAACAAGATATAGTGTGTTAATGAGTGAGATTAAGGGTTTCTGGGAGGCAGATTTCATTATCTTTGGACAGAGCCAAGCAAGCTGTTTCGGCCTGATTCCAGTATTTATGCAAAGCTAAGCTACCAGTACAGACCAAGTGGCAAGCCTCAGGGCTGAAAAATGAAGCCAATGTGCAAGTACATCAAAAACTGCAGTTCCTCAAATGGCTACCCATATTACAGTAAAATGCCCCTTTCTTTAGCTAATTTTCCCACTCAGGACAATTGTATAGAGGGAGAATTTTATATATAACTTGCTCATTTAAGTTGAATCAAGGCTTAAAGGTCCCATATTATGAAAAACTCAGTTTTTCTGGGATTTGAGGTGTTATTTTGGGTCTATGGTACTGCCACACGCATAAAAACTTATCCGTCTAAAGACCATCCGTGCTTTTTTGAGTGAGATACAGATTTCTGACGGTGTCTTGCCTGCAGTTTCCAGATGAGCGAGTCAAATTCGGCATCGGTCACCAACATCATTGACCGATCATTTGAATATTTCCACCCACAGTGTCCACCCACCAGGTACAGCATTACCGTCTCGGAAATCTGCCATTACGCTATCGAAAGCACCATATCAAAGCACAACGAGAAGTGTTCTGTTGTTGGTTGTAAAAATCAACATAAGTGCCTATATTCCGTCCGAGCTACAGATGAACAGAAGAGACAGTGGCTGCGTTTCATTTTTAACGGCAACGTGCCGGCTACGGTTCCTGTAAGTTTGTTTGTGTGTGCTAACCACTTCACAGCAGACTGCTTCAGTAACAAGGGTCTGTACAAAGCTAGCTTTGCCTCGACACTGACCCTGGTAAAAGTATCAGTCCCAACCATACAGGACCCAGTAATAACCCAAGCCACAGGTAAGTGTCGCCACGTTTTGATAGTATTTACAGTTGCCTACGAGTAATGTGAAGTCAGCTTGAAATTCGCTAACTAGTTAGCTCCACTTCGGTCCGCTATGCAACGGCGTTTGAAGCGAGTTTAATCTTAATAATAGTACGAGGGAGCTTGGTTGTCACAGTAAAAAGTCTGGAAACATGTGCAGACTGGAGACAGAGACTATGCGAACAGTGTCCAAGAGTTTGGAGACTGTGTTGGAGACAAACACAGCTTTCGCTAACTGTTTTTAGATGTTACCTGTTGCAGGTCAGTGGGGGATGGGAGCCGGGTGGTTGTGTTGGGTTGAGTCCTGCTGCAGCCGCAGAGTTTGTATTTCTTTAGGAGCCTCTCCTTCTGGGTCCGATTCTGGGTCAAACTGGTATGGTTGAACGACAGCATCTCAGCGAGCCATAGCGATACATCCACCGTGAACATTAGCACATGCTACCACTAGCGTAAGCGGCATCCTCTCCCTGAGAGGGGCGTGTAGCAGGCAAGGCAGGCGTTGACAGACGGAGCTCATTAGCATTTAAAGGTGCAGTCACAGAAACAGCCTGCTCTCAGCAGAGCTCACTTGAGTGACTTTTAGACAGCTGAAATTCAGGACCACAGATGGGTTTGGGGCAATACATTTCGAATACAGTGTTGTTGGACCTCTGACAGCTGTGTGAAATTGATGAAAAACAGTATAATATGGGACCTTTAAAGTGTTTTTTGTGATGGTGGTGCATTTTTGAGAATTTTTCATGCAAATATCAGGTAAATAATATGGCTTGCTCTGTGGTTAATTGTACACAGACCGGAGTGGAGTGACAGATGCCAGTGTTTTGGATAACCGTGTTAGCATTAACAAGAAGACAGCTGCTGGAGCCAGAGAGCTCTGAAGGAAGCAGTCGTCGACAGAGCCCAGAGTTTCTGGAGGAATAAACAGCTGTGGTTGAGGAGAGCACAGAGTTAATTATTTAAACTTATAAAAAGTGGATTCATCTTCACTATCGCCTGCTGTAAGCCACAGAGTTGTTGAAATCAACTGATACTGTAACTTTCCCCTAATTTACTGCTGAATGAAGGAAATGTACTTTACTTCATGGACGTACAGAGAAGAGACAGAGAAAAGAAAAGACACTGCGGGTCAGATTGAACATAAGCACAGTCACACACACCCTTGGTGCCAGTTCTTGTGACTAATGTACAGAAGGGTGTTCTGGCTTTGGAGCAAATAAACCCACAGTCAAACTCATGCAAATAACTTAAATAAACAAATCATTCTGCGATCAAACTCACACGAATAGTGTGAGGCGAAATTCATTCTGGCTCTTCAGGAATCTATAGGTGATGTCACAGTGTCTCATTGCATTTTATTTTGTATTAGTTTGCAATGATTAGTTATTATTGCACCTTTATTGTATTTTGTGAAGCACCTTGTAACTTAAGCTTATTACTAAGCTAACCATTTGCTTGCTCAAGCACATATTTAACATTTAGAAGCATCAGTCTTCTCATCTAACTCTCATCATTAAGGTGAAAAAAAAGGTCCTAAAATGTAAAATTATTCCTTTAATGGCTCAGGATTTAAAAAAAACAAACTTTGGAACCACTGCCCTATATTGGCCATGTGTCCTACCCTCTCTACCCCAAGAAAAACTCTAAATACAGATCAACATGTGCCAAGACTGAATTGTTTCAGAGAGACATGTAATGAGATTTTAATGAAAGTGAATGAAACTTCTCATCTCTTGTGATGCTGCCATTTATCAATTACCATAGCTTACTAATGGAGTGGAAATTATTAATCCATTTTAACAATAAATCAGATCTTCAAATCAATCAACATCCAAGTAATATGTATGTTGTGACTTGGTGGTGCCCTGCATTGAAATAGAACCAGTACATTTTATCTTTCCCACACTTATCTCACAGCTATATGGAGTTGACTTTATGGACAGGGTGGCCTGCTGCTCGGAGACCATCCTTTAACAGGAGGAAGTGTCCTTGAGCAAGACACTGAATTCATCCCTGAGCCAGTGGTGCTGATCTGTAGCTGGCCTCTGTCCTCTGTCCTCCCTGCCACGAGGCAGCTGAAAACAGTACAGAGACCAACAAAGAATAAAAAAGCACATTTTATTTTTTATCTTTTAAATAAAAAGTAAAAAAATTCTATGAAGCACTTCAGCTGCAAATGTCACATTTTTTGATAACTTGATGTGATAACATTTTGTGGGTGTTAATGATTGTAAAACCAAGGAGTCATTGTTTTATATTACTTCAACAGAGCCTTAGACTACAATCCTGTAAAAAAAAAAAAAAAAGAAATGATCACAGTCACTTTTTGGCATATTTTATTTATGCTTGAATTATTATTATTATATTTTTTTCTGTAAACTTTAAATGTGGACATGAAGGTCTAACAGCTCCTTCAAGGCCCTTTTCTATCAACATTCTAGTAAGGAATACTAGAACTAGAATGCTGAATCATTTATTTACTAATTTATGGGAGACCTGGTCAAAATAAATATATTGAGTCTAAAGGCCCTGACACATCAAACTGGCATCAAAGTATTACCTGCGATGAAGGCCGACTGTTGCATCGCTTCATGGCCGTGCCTTTACCAAAGTGCTACACATGAACACACCACAGAGACTCATGGCCAACAAGCTTGTACATTTTGTGCCTGCATGAAAGGACGTACCTCTCTGCCAATATATGAACTGTTATGATTGAGCAGCATTTTTTCACACCACTCTTACTAATATAGCCGCTTCTAATCAAGAATATGTCTGATAAAAAGTTGTAAATGACTTTTACAGTCAAACTAACAGGAGTAACTCAACATGATGTACTGTACTGTAAGTTTTGGCTGCTGCCAGCCTGAATTATTCAGCACTGCCAAGACCCTTGTGGGGAAATCAACTTTTTCAACTAACAGCAGGTCATGCAGCACTTTACTACCATTTACCTGTATATTTATGCACTCTGGTAACAAATAACTAAGAGAGACAACTGATTATGGGACTGCAACTAAACCTAAATCATGTAACGAATAATGACAAATACGTATATAGAAACAAGATGAAAAAGATTAATTTAGTGGTGATGTTATTAAGTGTCACCATGGTTATAGTAGTCTTCAAGAGCACCATTGCTGCACCCTGGGTTTAGCATTGCTCAGGACGATTATGATGGGTTTTAAGAATTACTAACAAGCCAGTGCAGGAAGTGTGGGAATAGATCTGGCTATGCAAGACCATGGCTACCACATGATCTTGTATAGATATGTATGTTGCATAGACCGCTCATTATATTCCCTGTTAGCTCACCAATAGCAAATGGATTGTTCACCCTTTCACATCAGAACCAAACTAAACAGGCAATTGTACCGCCACTCATTTGAACTGGCCCAAAAAGGTACAATTTGGTGTAATTTGGTGTAATTTTGCATAATGTGAATGTGATATGACACAAATTATAGTAATGTCAATATGGTACATATGACATGAACAAATTCTCAAGTATCCGTGGTTTGCAGAAAAGAAAAATGCCAGCATTTTGTTCTGGTGACTGGGCTCTGTGACAAACTTCCAAGCAGATCTGCCTCGTCAGCATGTAAAACAACACCAAAATAGTGACATTACTTCCAGCAGAACAAGCAAAGTATTTGAATACATGACAAATGCTGCATTTTTTTTTGTTGCAGACTATCTTGAAAGAATGATTTGACTGTGACTGATAACAGTAATGAACCTGTCCAGGGCTTGTTTTGCCCAGTAAGATGTGATTAACCTTATTTGTCATAGTAATAATAATAATTGTGAATTATGAGTACAAGATTCCGTTCCGACCCATGACTACTCAGTAGCGACATATCATGTGTCATATCTTTGAAAAGTATTACAAAAGACACAAATGTATATGTGGCCCAACCATTCATTGCATTTCATCAGTAGGTCACACATACTGAATCAATACAGACAGAAACACAGTAAACACTCCAAAGCCTGGGGAATCAAACATTGTCAGGAAATGTGACATTTGGACGAGGCTCTTGTGGGTTTCCTGGCACATGAAGCTAAAAGGTCACACTATGATAGAGAGTCCTTGGACACGCGACTGTAATTGACCTTTTCCTTTGATAGTAGGGTTTGGATTGACATATGCTTCTATAGGGGCCAAGCTTTATTCACTGCTGTACAAATATAATTAGTTAAGTTGCTCAGGGAGTCATTAGGTACAGCAACTAATAAGCTTAGAGGTTCAGGAGGGGTGATGGAAGCGAAAGACTATGGCTTTTTTCAAGATAATTCTCACATCATTGGTGTGATGTGTTCTGTATCAAATGTTATGACTGTTGCTGGGGTCTGCTTATGCTTCTAAATGTTGATCTTTTAGAAATTCATGATGTAGTCATAACATGACTGCAAGGCTTTAATCTTTTGGCAAAATGCATTTGTCATGGCATTTGCATGACAAATGCAAGGTGAACAGATGACTCAATCAACACTAATCTTTTCCTATAATAAAAATTCTCTTAGCCTCTGGAATATAACCACATTAATAATTCTATCACAATGACACAACTTCACATTGTGATTAGCTAACAGGTGTTCTAATGACTGCTCATAATCCAGCCCTTTGACGGTATCTCTATAAGTATCTGTCTTATTTTTTTGCCATTTGATTCCTGTAACCAGGCAACCTATCAACAGCCATCAGCTTGGCTACACACGCTAACCAGCTTCATTAAATTTCAACTGCGTGAAAATAAATCATAGCAACTTTGTCACATCTAATAGCTTTGAATACCTGAATGAGCCACAAATTAGCTGTAGATGTTGATTAATGAAGGACTTCATGTCTCTCCCTTCATGCAGTGCCAGTCAGAGTCAGAGGCTGTCTGGCGCATCTTGTATGTACATCAGCCACAGCTCAGGGACAAATTCTATTCAGATCATGTTTGATGTCATAATGGAGGCAGAGAGATTGTGACTGTGGACACGGATCAGAAACACCTCGTAGGAGTCTCTGTGGAAATGACACAGCATTTTTTTCCCAATGCTGATGGATAATGTTTTTGTTCTTTGCGTAGTCTGCATTAACTTTCTTGCCAAACTTTACCCTGTCATAGTGGTCTAAACAGCTTTTCACGAATGTCACTAATAAAACTGCTGTATAATAACAATACAAGACATGACAATGTGTGATACTGTGTGAAATTGTATGGACAGGTTAACTACTTTAAAGGCCCTGGGCAAAAAAAAAATGCAGGCACCTATTGCTTTAAAAAGTCTTAGAGTGACTAGTAGTCAGTCTACTACAGTGTTTTGGCTGCATCTTTGAGTCATCCATCTGATGGAACAAATGTGCTTTAATCATCATCAGCCATGTAACAGCTTGTGCTTCAGCTCTGTTTTACATGTTTAAGTATGAGTGGATGTGAATTTCTGTATGCTTCTGGGCCATTTAAAATCTCTGGATGAGGCATAGCACTACTTTAAAGCTGCATTCATCAATATATTTAAATTAACATTGGAGAAGAGACTATGTGTAATATACTGTGAAATTGGTCACTTGAAGTGATATACCCATAGAGAATAATCTTGCTTTGCAGTTACCCTCACCTCTACAAAGATTTTTTGCATCTTTCAGCTCATCATTTTGGTTTTATGTCCCAAATGATTATTGTTTTGGTTCACTCTCAACTCCTATTAATCTAATTTCAAGCAATGTACACCTGTTTATAGCAAAGAGCTACCATAACACCACTGAATGCTAAACAGCTAACACCAAACACCAGACAGACACAGTTAGCAAGGTTACATGCTGCTATTCCGACATGCCACTATTTAGACAGTGACTTCTAATTGTCAGAATAGCGGCATTAAAGTTGTTTTTCAAGCGTCCAACTATTTCAACATTGTTTTTTGTCATTGTCGGAGACATGTCGGAATAGCGGCATGTCTAAATAGAGACATGTCGGAATAGCGGGATGTCGGAATAGCGGGCGGACCCCAGTTAGCAACTAGCTGGTGAACATAGTGGGGCATTTAGCAGCTAAATATTCCCCTCAGGAGTTGGTGGAGCTAAAAGGTGGGTGAAAATTGGACTTAGTTGCTTGGTATCAACTAAATGTGTTAATTGCTCAACGTTCACCATAACTTCATATGGTAATAATACTGTTTTGTTAACAGCTTGTTCCAGGTGGCCAAAATAAATTAGTGCTTCAATGTCTAGTGTGTAGCATTTAGTAGCCTCTGGTGGTAAAGTTGCAGATTGCAACCAACTGAACACCAAAAATCAGTGCCGTGACGGCAGTGTTCAGCCAATCACAGTTCATTTTACAGAGCATTTTACAGGGTGTTCCTATTGGTTGCTCGACCAAAGCATTCACGTTCCGTGAAGGTGGAACGGCGGACGTCCCGGCAGGAAAAGCCGCTATCCTGGCATTACTACAAAAGCGTACACAGCTAAGCAAGCCAAAAAAAGGATGACCGATGTAGAGAAACGAGAGTCTGAGAGGGAGAGTGACAATAGACAGGATAAATCGCGTGTAAACATTGGACAAGCATATCCGAGGTGGAGAGAGCATAGCGATGTCATCGGGCTGAAGCTGGACACTGAGCTTGCTGTTCTTCTCCTGGACAGGTGAGCCTCCAATGTAAGTTTTACGTAGCTGATAATTTAAAGGTGTGGTAGTTATTGGCTGCGTAGTTGAAATGACCGTAAATCTAATAAAGCAGGCGGTTTGTGGTCACTCTTGATGAGTAATGTTGTGAGTTGATAAGCTTCATGCTAACCGTAGCCAAAGGCTCACGACAGCTACAAGCAAGTCAGAGCCAAAGTCAACGTCAAATGTATTGTCAGTACCGTTATATATACACGACATACAGAGGACGTGAAAGTGTAAAAGTTGGCAGCTATGTGACAAAAAATTTCCGACGTGAATATTCCAAGCGCTACAGTCGCGCGTCCACGAGAGTGGAAAGTGAAAGTGTGGAGCTACGGAGTCAAAACAGGCAGGGGAGGGGGGAGTGCAGTTGTTTCCATCTCAGTCTCATGCATTTTTCACATAATCTACAAACTCCAGCTTGCAAATTGATGAGATGTTAAAATATCTTGCACTGGATCACATTGCTGGTGGGACCAACCATGATACTGAGCAATGTTTGCATATTTTAAACACATAGTTTACTTCAAATTGAATTAATATACTATATATTAATTTACAGCTTTTGTAGACTGAAGTGTTTGTTATATTGTAGAAAATGTGCTTTTAAAGATACTATGATTATTTTCCAAGTGTTTTTCTGACAACAAACAACAGTGTTTATCACAGGCAAAGGCAAAGAGGGGGTATTGGACCTCAGTCGGTAATTGATGACCTGAGAATGAGACTCAAAAGTCAGCTTTTTCTGATTTTTTCAGAATCACCTACATAGTGTTGCTTTAACTGTCAACCTTGCTGACAGTGCTGCCCTGCCTTTCTGTGTCTCTTCTCCACTTTGTGTCTGCTCCTTTGTTGACTTTCTTCGCCCAAAAGACAAAACTCTGGTTGTGGATTTTTTCACGCCGATTACCTTTTTCCAACAGCAGGTGTCATTAATTATGTAGCCTATTGAGAACCAACGTGGTACTGAAGGGCATCACAACAACCAGGTGCATTTACAAGTTTGTACAAAACAATAGCAAAAGTAGGATTACATTAAATAGGAGAAATCTCATCACAATCTGTGCATTTACAGAAGGGATGGAATACCAGAGAGCGTCTCTCTCACTCTCTCTCTCTCTCTGTTTTTTCTCTGCATAACGTGCAAATGTCAGGAGACGAGAGGATAGAGCAAGGGCAGATTGTCCGCTTGTTAATCCATCGTGGATGGCGTTGTTCTCTTGGAAGGATAAAAAAGTAAAAGTAAAAAATGCTGAGATGGGGCGTCAAATATACTAGGGCTGCTGTTAATATACCTGGCTGGCCTGCCCAAATAAAGTCTTTGAGTGGGAAACACTGGCAGTGCTCTTAGCTCTAATTTGACCAGTACAACTACATTTATCAGCGTAATACAAGTTATAAATACAAAGGTAATTGTGACATTTTGATGTGGACAAATTTGCTCTCAGTGTTAGGCCAGGAAGGACATGATTTACTAGACTTTGAGTTCACATTGCATGCTTGTTGAGACCAACACTGCAATACAGAATACAAATGCTGTCTTCTTTTCTAAATGATTGAAGACGGCAAGAGTTAGTTAATTCAATGTACTGAACAGCTTTTGAGAGCATCACCAAGCTAGACACAAAATCTCATATAGAAGAACACCAGCCGGCTGATACCATTGTAGCTTTTCCAGGCCATGTGCTGATGAGATGAGTATTTTTTTTATGAGCTTTACTGGCACTACAGTATACTCAACAAGACATGCAACAGCTATAATAAGATGTGTGGCTGATTTGGGGAAGACACGTGCACTGTATATCAAACATAATCAGTAAACATGAAATGAAGGTAAATGCATCTCTCATCTCTGAACATCTAGCCCAGCATATAGAGCTACTGTTGACTTCCACTTGCTCAATCATCACTTGATCAGCCTACCACTAATTGTTTGTTCTTTGCACTATCACATCTAGCAGCCTAATTACTTCTATTGCTTTTGTGAGTTATTTTTCTTCAAGAGAAGCAGAGGTGATAAATCTAGTCCTGAACAGTGGGTTTTATGTGACTAATTTTAGCAGCCTTGTGGCATCATTGCAGTGAATGTCATTTGTTAATGACTATGGATGCAAGAACTTAATAAACGCAGTAGTTTTGAAGTATTTCAAAGCCTTCCATTTAGCCGCGGAAAGCATGAGGGGCAGGGTGAATGGTTGCTGTATCGATTACTGCTTTAATTCTAAATAGAGACTGACAGTTCAGGCAGCCACTGGATCCTCCAATGGCTGAGTCAGTGCCTTGTCGCTGTCACAGCTGTGCTTGCCAGTGGCAGGTTTGTTCCCCTATCAGTGGATAAGGATATCCATCTTCACACCTCAGGGTCCTCAGTAGGCAGCTGCTCTCCCAAACGGCCAGCTTTGCTGAATCTAAGCAGGGCATTTCAGGTAACCAGCCTCTCTCTGGATGCATTATTTAGCCATACTTCAGGGACATTTGTGGTGAGCAGGAAACTCGGGGGCAATGCTTTGAACTTTATCATACCATTTTTCTGTGTGTGATAATTTCTATGGGTAAGTCACCATGTCTAGGAACATGTTGCATAACTACATATGTGGTGTGTTCAGTATGACGTTTCAGGAAGAAAGACAAGGCATTTTGTGATAGAGCTGGCAGTGTGGTCTCAGGAAGTCCGTGAGGTCGAATCGGAACCACTTTGTCAGCAATGCTTGACTCACTGCTGCTGAAGTTTCCTTGAGCAAGTCACTACTTGCTTGCACTGATGTAATGAAACAGACCTTGGATCATTTGGGTTGGGGAGAATGAAAAGTCTTCTTTGAGGAATGATGGAAAATCTAATGTTAATTGATTTTAGCAACAGTTAATTAGAAAGACAACTTCAATCTTTCTCCTTGACTCCTTCATTCATTACCGCTGCTAATCCACACCTTTTGGCTCATGTCCTCGCTTCCTTTATCATCCTGTCGGTTTAAATCCTAAGAGGCAAATCCTTTCTGTTTAACATGGCCAATCATGGAAGGGAGCTAAACACCAATCACAGGCCGTTTTTTTTTTTGCAATCAAATTGAAGTTATACCATATACAATTTCTGCCTGACCTTTGTTGTTTTGTTGAGTTGTCTGCTTACAGCATCCCAAATATTTCCAACAATGTTCAAACCCAGAGAAATCCACAAGTTTGCTCAAGGTTATGGTGCATTTCATTTGATGTCTGTTGTTATAACTTCCGGTAGAGAGTCAGAGCATGTGGGAGAAAGTCTGCAAATGCAAATAAATGTACCATGAAAGAAACTCTAAAACACAGAGTTTGAGTCACGTCAGATAGATTTTTTTATCAGTACTGGTGGTTGTTTAAGCTACAGTATGTGGCTTTCAAAGCAATTCTAGAGAAAGATGATTGTTTGCGGGGTGTCATTAACAGATCGTCACACACCGACACTGAGGTGGTTTCAGACTTGAGCCACCAACCTAAAGCGTCCGTATTGAACAATCTGGGAATGACGCTCTACAATCATCTATCTTTCTCTCGACAGTCATATAGTGGTGCTTTGAAAGTTTGTTCCCCACCAGTGGAGTTTGACTACACGATCATTTGTGTTTATTCACCCCAAACAGCCAGATTACTTTACTGTAGTTAAGTGTTAAGCTGGTGAGCAACAACCCATGCCAAGGGTATGTGTGACTGTATGTTAGAATTCAGGTCAACCACTCAATGGTCTCAGCACTCACCAGAGACTTTTTTTTTCTTCCTTTCCCTTCTCCTCTCTGTAACATAACATTCATGAAGTATAACAAATGTCCCCTCTAGCTCCAGTCAGCAGTCAACAATACAGCACATGAACACTGGAGGTCATGCTGCAGTAGTCAGGTTGATAAACGGAGTGAAGATGTATCCATTTTGTAATCACAAGAGTTAAGAAGTAATCTCTAAGCTCTCCTCCTGTCTGTATATGGCTCTGGATCAGAGCAGAATCCAGTGTGACTCTGGATGTATTGCCCAGAAGGTCTGGCTCTGCACCTGCACCTCTTCCAGAGCTGGCCAGCTCTGAGCAGCAGCTATTCACCCCAGCGCAGCCCAGCCCTCTCAGAAGACACTTGGCAAACCTCTTCTGTCTTGTTATGTTAGAGAGACACAACGTGGCAGAAATTACATACTGTGCTTTAAGTGCACATCTGGCAAAAGGTCTCCAGCTTCTTAACAGGTAGTGACTTATCAACAATGCATTATCTTCTTAAACTAGTCTCTTCAGTCTGACTGAATCATTTTTGGCAGGAGAAAAAAAGGTTCTTCTTGAGCTAAAATGTTGCAATTAAGCAGTGACAGAAAGATTTTAGCATATTTGCGCTGCTAAAAATGTAATTCAAGTTTTACATGCCGTAAAAGGGAAAAAAAGATGGAAGGTGGAAAACACCAGACATACTTGACTTTCATCGAGTCATCAACTGTATTGACCTTTTGCAGCTCATCCATTGTTTTGCCTGTCCCATTTCCGATTTAGTCTTCTAACATCTGGTTGTTATTGCTGGCTATAATCTGGCTAAATCTAGTCAAAAGTCACTGTCCTGACAGGTTCAGATAACCTGCTATACATTTTTCAAACTTGAGAACTCATGTCAAGTTTTTGAGGTCATATGGCCTGACAGTCCAATCCAATGCAAATATCTGATTGAAATAGAGTAAAGCAACATAGTGCCACAACTAACCTTGACACAGAGTTAGCTATGGCATTAACTAGCTTAACAGGCTTTGGTTGGTCCGGAAGCTAATTTATGACTATGATGATTCAAATTAGAATACAAATATTTACCCAATAATGTTGTGTAACATCAGTTTTATAAATAGTATAAATTGGAATAATGAGCTTGTTAAAGCTTCTTGTCAAATAGTAAAATAATAATAAAAAATAAAATATAACAAATAATGAAATATTAAAAAAGATAATCATTGCCATGTCCAAGAGCTACTGATGCACGCCTATTTCAGGCTAACCAAGGGAAGATTTGATCTAGTACTACAAGGTTGGCAGTATTATCTCCAGAGTCTTTGTATCTTTCTACAATGAGTTGTGGTTTCTGTATCTAATAATGAGTGGTTGCCTGAAAAGGAGCAACACTGTCACCAGCAAAAAAAACAAGACACTTGGACAAAAAAAAAAACAATATATGACCAGCCTTACTGGTGTAACTAACCAAAGAAGTCTTCACTGTGACTCTGTTTTGGGTGAAGAAATAATGACAACCCTTGCCTCTCAGCCTCTGTCATGATATCACAGTGTTATTGATACATAATGCTACATAATAAAACAAAAAATACCAACAGATGGGATAACTGAGCTAATTAGTGCTGCTATATAAATGGTGGTGGATATTTGTCTGACTGCTGTAGGGAAAAGTTAGGGAGGTTCTTCCAGCTCGCCAGTCAGGGCCGGCCCTGGGCATAGGCAGTATAGGCGAATGCTAAAGGTGCCTTCATCCACGGGGGGCGCCGCAAATGGGGGAAGAAAAAATAAATAAAAATTACTATTTTTTACCAGTGCTATTACTAATATTATTTCGAAATATTATATAAGCCCACAGCAACATAACTTCATAGCAAAGCCTATTAAATAATGGAGAGGCCTTTATTCTGGGTTCCTGGCTGGCTCGTTGCACTGTATCTGCCTTCTGTGAGGGGGGGCGGGGTCGAGAGGCGAGCTGCCTGAATCTGACCGGACTGTGACCCCAAGACCCAGAGAGAGATTTATTGATACTGTAGCGGAACCACAATGTCCAAAAGAATGAAACCATCCGGAGCCCAGGGAAGGAAAAGAAGGAAAGAAGAGGAAGAAACACGTGAAAAAGAAAGAGGTACAGGAACGTCAATGTGATGAAGTGAATGAAACTAATAGTTTAATGCATCATAGTTACCGTTGTTGCAGCAGAGTGTTAGCTTGCTAGCTTACTCCGGACGATAGTAGCATTGTTTAATAATCAGTAAGCAGCTGAGTCGACGTAAGTTAATGTTACTCCACCTTAAATTCATCAGGGACATTTGGAAAGTTAACGTCAGGCCTGATCAGGTGTTATTTTAACCTGTTGGCTGTGTTTTCCTGCTTGTATGTCAGTTAAAATGCTATTAGTTTTCCATCCCATTTATAAGTAATAGGGCAGTTGTAAGCCTTTGGTTTATTGTGTCACAGTTTATGTTTGATAAAGTGTACATCAGTGTTAATGTAAATGACCTTTAATATGAGCATAGTATTTCTATAAATGTGTTTTTATGTTTACTTATTAACATTCTTTAAAGCCAGGCTTTTATTTTTTTTATATATTAAGCAGACGTTACATTCAGTGCTTTTATTTTGAAAGCGTCTTGCCGAGACCTCGTACACATCCGGTGCTTCGGACTTTACCTGCAGTAGGAAAAGTGTGTCTGCAAGGCTAAGGCTGGATTGCACCAACAAGGTTTAACCTTAAAATCAGATTAAATGATGGTTTAAGTTTAAATTCTGTTGCACCAAACTTTAGACTTAGTTTAGAATTAAGACAGATTAAATTTAAACCTCTCTTTAAACCTCATTTTAATTTTTCCTCTAAACCAAGTTTAAATTTAATTCTGTTGCACCAGAACTTTAAACTCCAGTTTAAACTGTGATCGAGAATTAATTTTAAACTGACAGTTGGGAAGGTTTAACTTTAACAATGGCTGCATTTTTGAGGTGGATAGAGCAAAATAATGAAGTTCCTCGAAGAAAACTGAGAGACAGCCTCAATCCTCTTGAATTTTATGATGAAGAGGAATTTTTGGTGAGATACCGGTTTACCAAGGAAACAGTTTTGGAGCTGAACAGGAAGACTGGACCAACTGTCAAACATAGCAGTGACAGAAATGCAGCTGTACCACCGATGCTACAACTCCTGGTTGCCCTGAGGTTCTACGCTACTGGCTGTTTCCAGAGGGTGGATGGAGACCTGTTCGGTCTACACAACTGAACTGTTTGCCGTATTGTCAGCAGAGTGTCTCGGTCCATTGCATCTCGAAGAACCAGATTCTCTCCAACAGTGGAAACCGTGCTGTTGTCCGTTTTCTTGTCTTCCATTATTTGCCCATATTGCTTAATTCGGTCAGCAAGTGTTTTTCAAAGGAGGAAAAGTTTGAGCTTCCCTGCCGAGCCATAGTAACGTATCCGATCTGTCACAAGTGACGTTAGGCTAACGTTTTTGCTAGCTAGCAACAATGTAACGTTTGCTGTAAAAGCACCCAATGAAACAGTCTCCCTCTTTTTTTTATATAAATCCGGGGCCCTGACAGCACGCTTCCGATGTAACCTATATATTTAATTGCTTATTTAATTATTAATTTTAATTTCGATATCCACAAGTATCCCTCTTGATTTAAATCAGTTTAAACTAAGTTTAAATTCAGTTAAACTGAGTTTTACTAAACTGAGATTAATTTTAAATGGTGCAACAGAGCTCTGCTTAATTTTAAACCTGGATTAACTCATTTTAAACCTAGTTTTACTAATCTCTGATTAGAGCTAATCTCAGATTAAATTAAACCTTGTTGGTGCAATCCAGCCTAAGAGTTTGTCTTCAATGCTAAAGTGTGCCTAACTCACATGAAACACCCTAGTACCTGGCTAATAAGGGGCACAAGGTTTGTTTTGTTACCTTTTCATGCCATATTTATGTCCGGCTCGAGTTTGGTTGCCGTGGATATTTTCATGTATAGAACGTGTTGTGGTTAACGGTAACTACTATTAGCAACGGCCAAGCTGCCGTGTCGGTCTGTATTGGAAATGAGATGAAGCTATAAGCTAACTCGTAGGTTGTTTTATTAATGCAACAGGACATATTTTGTCTGTTTTATGTGAGGTCTGCTAAGGTTAAAAACTGTTTATTGAGTTAAAAACGAACGGTTAAAAATGCTAATTTCATGTTAAATATTGTTTTATATTGCACTCTATGGGAGGTTGTCCTTCAGTTAAAATGTGAATTTTCCTTCATGATTGTAACATCAATCGTAGCAGTTAAAATATATATTTAAATTCATGGAGTAAAACCTGTGAGTCTACAATGAGTTTATTAAAATAGATAAAAGGAGAGTCAACTTACATGATTGTTTATGGGATAAAAGCAGTTAAAAGTAATTTCATTTAAAGGTAACTGTATTTTATTTTCTTCTTTCATAGCTCTTACGGTGTGTTTACATTGAATACGGTCCAAGGAATAAATCATTGTGAACCATCAGTTTGAGAGTTCGACCATCATTTAGCCTGGGATGCTACAGTTAAAGTGCAGTTAAAGTGTATTACTGTTAATACTCCATACCTTAGCTTTCCCATATCATTCATAGGCTTATATAAATAGGCATATAAGGCATAGGCATATATATATATATTAATTTCATTGCACTGTACTTTACTGCTTTTTACACTCTGGTTAGACTAAATTGCATTGCAATGACGATAAAGTTGAATGAACCTCATTGTATTATAAGTCATTATTAGTCTTGTGTATAGCATACCCCAAGCATCTGTTTTTTATTAAAATGTAACATCCAGCGGTCACATTCTCTTCTCTCTTCAGATGCACTTTTAAAATATTTCACCACCACCCCCAGTGACACAGCATCAGGTGCTCTTGTCCCCTCGACCTCAGCACAGCAGAGTGACAATATTCTTTAATATGTTTGTGCAGTGCCCTATTTATATTGTATTTTTAATTTATCACTTTTTTCTTTCTACAGTTTTTATTTGGTGTGATATTTTTGACTTAAAAGAAATACAATCTTATATACATGTTATATACATACATGCAGTTTCTGTGTGAGTGTATGAAAATTGATTGTGAAAGGGGGCGCCAGCTAAAATCTTGCTTAGTCCACCAAATTGGTCAGGGCCGGCACTGTCGCCATTCCTTCATGCTGTCTGTTAAAATATAAAATGGATCAGATATTTGCTAAATGCAGGTTCAATGTCATCAAACACAGCAGATGTCAATGTACACAACACACAACATTCCAACTTGCATAGTTAAAGTTAAGTTAAAAATAAAATAAAAATGAAAATAAAAACAAATTGTTACGCTGGAGCAGGGAAGGTGAACCCAAATACATGAGACAGCAGGCAGGAAATGCGACGAATGAGGTTTAATTGGTGATCTCAGCAATACCGGGAACACGGAGGAACATCAGGGAAGCAGAACAGCAGGACAACAGAAACTGGACAGGAGCAGGATAACAGAAGCTCAGCAACAGGAATGGGAACAGCAGGATCTCAGAAACACAGCAAATGACCCGACAATGACTGAACAAAACAGTGTACTTCAATACAGAGGGAAAACAAGTGAGAGAAATGAATGGATAAACACTGGAAACAGGGAATGGGGCTGGAAAAACACAGGAAGGAGGGGAAGGCTAATGAGGGAGATGCAGTGCAGGTGTGGAGGGAAAGCAGACTGGGGAAGAACTCAGGTAACAGGGCTGGGCTAATTAAACAGATACAAGACAGGTGTAGAGGGAATCAGGAGAAAAACAGGAAGGAAAAGCAGGCTGATGAGAAACACACACAGACATACAATGACACTAAGATGACAGGACCATGACAGAAATAAGGAGTCTGTCTAGTTTACAATTTCTTTGTCATAGTATTTCTTAACAGATTCAGTACTCATGAAAATAAACAATCCATTTTTTTCTGAAAAGGATGACTGTTGTATTACAGTACAAGACTGTTTTCTATTATATATCCATATAGATATACTGTATAGGATGTGTCTCTATACATTCCCCAGCCACAGGTGAATGCTTTGTTTAATGTTTTATCATGGACTTGCTGTCAGTTCATGAAACATAGCTTCTCCTTGTGTGCTGTGTGTTGGATGTCACATTATTGAAATGTATTCACAGCAGTGTATCTGAGACAAAGCCTGCTAAATGGGGTGAGCTTATGAGTGAGTTACAAGCTAATGCCATGAATCCAAGTGCCATGTGCTACAGATACGAGAATGAAAAGACAAAAGCTTTTCTTCTGTCTGCATTGTTTTGTCGCTGTGAAACACAGTTATTGCATTATGGAGTAGTCTGGTTGCACAGATGCATTGTGTTTATTTTTTTTAGGAAACAATGTAACAGTTGCAGGAGGCATCTCAAACTGTTGTCTAAAGAAGTGAAATTATAAGTGAACAGTTCTGACATTTGTTCGATATACAAAACTGGAGGTAACACTTTGAAGTGACATGGAAAAACTTTTGATTCAGTGCATTACTTCAGCAAATCAAGTAGAACTATAGATTTTGGAAACTTGCAAGAGACAAGAGAAGGTCAGATGCAAATATCCTAACTTTTAATCCTAAAAGAATAGATCCTATTGTTCTCCATTGTTTGTTATCAGGAAAGCAAACTTGTCGGACCAAGAAAAAGCTCTTCACACTGAGCTAGTGACTTCATTTCTCACATTATTGTTAAAATGTTTTCTTTTAAAGGGTTGGACCGCTGCTCAGCTGCTCTGAGCTGTCCACTTCTGGGGGAGAGAGTCAGGTGCAGGGTCATTTTGGAGGAATAGACACCCACAATCACATCTGATTCTGCTCTAATCCGGAGCTCTTTAACACTGGGAGGAGAGCTCAGAGATGACTTTTTTTTGGGATAAAAAACGATGAAATACAATATATCTTCACTCCTGTTTATCAACCTGACTGCAGTGATCTGTGTCATTGGCAGTTGTTTATGTATTGTAATGTTGACTGCTGACTAGAGCTGGTGGTGAGTGCTGTGGGAGGTTGACCGAATTTCAACCACACAGACACATCCTCGGTGTGTGTGTGTGTGTGTGTGTGTGTGTGTGTGTGTGTGTGTGTGTGTGTGTAATGTCAATAAACACAATTGATCCCATGGTCAAACTTGCATGAGTAACGCAAGGCAAAAATGCCCTTTGCTGGTGGTGAACACACAATTGAACTGCTGAAGAAAATCTATCTGACATGACTCAGGCAAAAATGTTCACAGACAACCTAATGTTTTAGTTTCACTTTTTGTTCACTGGCTTCCTTCCTCACTATTGGCTCTCTCCCAGAAGTTAGAGGTTAGAGGACATTCTAATGCAAATAGAATTATATTTTTTAATCTATTGATCCTTTAGTGTCACTTCACTTTTTCACCAAATATCTTTTATTTATTTATTTTTTTTAATGTAGGATTTTCAACTTAAAAGTTTCATCTACCATTATTTTTATATACATGATACATGAAATGTCTTTGTGTATGTGAAATGGGTTGCACATAGTGGAGAACCCCCAGAGTTGTCACCCAACTCTACAGTTCCGATCAGCTGTATGGATTGTTTTATCCTCTTTTAGCTAATTGTTTTGGTTTTACGACCTTTCAACTACCCTTTTACCAAGACCCTCTCCCAGCCACCATGGGCAGCTGTTTTCAGCAAAAGAGACGTTGACACACCCACTGCATGCTAACAGCCCAGCATTAAACGGCAGCGAGACAAAGTTAGCAACTGGCTGGAGCATAGCAGTGTGGTTAAAAATCAATTAATGTAGCTTTAAGTTATTGGCTAGCCCACTTTAAAAGACTCTGTCATCAATTTTGCCAAACAGATTAAGATCATTATAAAATTAATGATAGCTTTTACTTTAAGAAGTGCTCTTAGCACTCATGATAGCGGCTTTAACACCAGCTGATGCATTGATAGGGAGAAAATGAATTATTAATTTAAAGACAAAGTGTAACATGAATAGGAATAATTCAAGTCTTGTGTCAGATCCTCCGAAAAAGCCAGGAGACTATACTTTTTAATTGCACAAGCAACAGAATCACCACCACTTCTGTGCCTTTTCATTTACAATTCTCTCTTTCCTCCTTAAGAGATAGAAGAGGCAAACTGCTTTATTTCAGTGCCTCTGAATAATTGATGTGTAATGCTGTTGTGCAGTGGAAAGCACCTCATAGTGGCTGCTTGAGCGAGCAAGGGAGACGCGGTGCACCTCTCTCTAAGATTCTTCCTCCTGTCTCAGAGAGAGAGACAGGGAGAGGGTGAGAGGACGGGGCAACAGAGAAGAAAGAGACACACCAAAACAAAAAGAAAGGGAACCCCCCCATGGACAGCAATATCATTGGGATTGTCCTTCTGCAACAGGGCTTTATGACTGAGAGAGCAGAATAACAAAGACGAGAGCGGAGACGGCTCTAGGGTCAGTCAGAATGCGACACAGACCTGAAATCTTTCAGTGATAATTCAATGATTATTATTTATTATTAAAAATATTATCATTCCAAAAAAAGTCCAAAAAACACTTCTTGCCTCCTTTTAAAGCTGCTCTAAGTGTTGTCTTCTCATGAAGTTAGGTGTTAAAAACCTTTCTATTCTAAAAGTAATCATATAATTATAGTGTCAGTAACCTCTGTCTCTCTGCCCCCTGCTCAAGAGAAGAGCATTTTTCTGGAATCCCTGCCCATCATTGCCAAAGGAGAAATGTTAAAAATATCCCACCAGAGGCTTAATATTATCATATGTTTGGGAACATGATTGTAATGTGATAAGCCTGTGTACAACATTAAATTACAAGACTGGAACCCAACTGGAAGCCTGTTCGTAGTCTGCATGAAAACAGTTAAGACCATCAGGTAAGCTACTTACATACAGGCGTGGTCAAAAGTTTACATACACTTGTAAAGAACATGTACTCTATATAATGGCAGACTTGAGTTCTAATGATTTCTACTTCACCACAAAATATTTTTGAGAATTACACTTCAAAGTGTGATGTATGAACCATCCACTGTGTGCCTCAAGAAACCAGGCTTAATTTTGTTACCTCCCTGTAAGTTAGTGAATTAAAATGCACTCCCATTCCCATCCCGGTTTGTAATTAATAGTTTCAAACCCTTGCAATTGTTCATTGAATACATGTTTTGTTTAAGAATGCAGGTGTAATTACTCTTGTGGTTTGTGTTTAGAATGTTTAAGGTTATAATGAGTGGTGAAAAAGTAACTAAGTAAGCTACATTTACTCAACTACTGTAGTAAATCATAATTTAGAGGTACTTTACTCTAGCAGCAACAACAATGTAATGCTGCTCACACATTGATGCTTCAGTATTAATAATCTTATCATGTCGTATATAATAATATGTCAGTCAGTGGGGCCAAACCAGTGCTTTAACTTTCATACTTTAACTGCATTTTGCTTGTGATACTTACTTAAGTAAATCTGAATGTGTCTTCCACCACTGGCTGTAATGTGGCTTAGGTGCTATTATTGGCTAAGTTTCACTATCAGTAGCTTTATATATTAATATAATGTAACACCCAGTGGTTACATATACTCCTCTTCTCTCTTCAGATGCACTTTTGAAATATTTTGTTCCCACGCCTGCAGATCCTCGGCCACCTGCAGACACCTTCAACCCAGCACCTTCCAGTGCTGTAGCAGCAAGTGCTCCTGTCCCCCTCACCTTAGACAAGCCCAGTGATGCAGCATCAGAGTCTACTGTCCCCTCCATGTCAGCACAGCTAGGCTCAAACTCATTAAAACCTAACTGACATCTTCGAAGGGGCAAGAACATCTCAGTGGACTTTCCATCATTAGAGTAAATAGAGAGTAGAGGTTGTAATACTCTATTTTTGTGCAATACCTCATTTATATTATATTTATATTCCATTTCATGCGATTGTTTCTTTAATACTGTGTTATTTCTAAAATAAAGAAAATTGACATAAAGCAATGCAGTTTCTGTGTGAGTGTATGAATGTAATTGGTCAGTGAGGTACTTATGTCAGTGTGATATTTCAGGTTTTACTTTTTAATACATTTGCAAAACATCCTAAAATTCTGTTTCTGCTTCATCATTATGGTGTATTGAGTGGAGATTGATGAGGACAAAAATTAAATGATTTTAACATAAGGTTGCAACATATATAAATGTGAAGAAAGTGAAGGGGTCCTAATACTTTCTGAATGTACTGTATATACCAAATGCTATTGTTGGTAAAGAAGGTTATGTTGGAATTCAGTGATTCGGTACTGTTTTGAAGCATCTTGCCCATTAGGGGCCCACTCCCCATCAGTGGGGGCCCGCTCACGTCACAGGCCCCTGTGCAGCCCCGGCCCCAGTGTGGATGCGCTGTCTGCGCTGCCTATAGCTATTCCCCTGGGGGCTGAGCACAAAGACTGCACAGGAGAGTGGGAAGTCTGTTTGCTGTTCAGTCAGTGCTTCGCTGTGACCATACCTGCTGGAACATATTGCTCCATACTCAGCGTGATCTGGGTTTACTACAAAAGATTCCATGCAAATTAAACAGTAAAAATCCAGGGCTGAGCAATAGCTACATAAACCCAGCCCTAACACCGCCCATTGACTAGAACAAGGTCTTCCTTTCCACAGTTCCTCTGACTGTGTTTGTTTGTTTGTTTATCAAAGCTGCCCCCCCTCCGACTATGTTCCTGGTGAGTGTAGATCTTGTTTAAATGCTAAGAGCTCTTTCGACTAGGAGGGCTAAGACTAAGAGTGAGATTAAAGTGGCAATTGCTGCTGGGCTGAGGAAGCAGCTGGAGCCAGGGTGCGGGAATTTCCATTTTTCAATTTCTCATCATCCAATTTTTTTCACAAGCCAATTCATTTAAAAGCCCCCACCTCCTTCAAGAAAAGGAAAAGCATTTGGTTCATGGTAGTTCTTAAGACGGGCCTGTGTGTGTGTGTATTCACTGAAGCAAAAAATGGCAAAGCATGATGTGTGTAAATACTGCAAATACACATGTGTACAAATGTGTTACAGTAACTGAACATAAAAGAAGCAGAAAAATTTGGCAAGCTTTTTGTCCAAGTTTGGAAAAGACACTGTGAGCATAAAGTGACATCTGTCGGTGAAATTGCTTCTGTTATTCATATGCAAGTATAAATATTAATGCAACTGTTCTGTCGAAAAGCTTTTCAAGACCTTTACAATGAATTGTAGCACGGACTCCACTGACAAATTTTGGCGCTTTTAAGTGTTTTGGACAGATGCTGACACAAACTTCACAATCATGAACTTTAAATAAGGGGAATCTGCTGGGCTATTCCCAGTCATCTGTCTTAAGTTTCTAATATGTAAAAAAAATAACTGACAGTATCATGTTACCAAATTAGTGTGGGATTGCTCCCTCTTACCACTCTCCCCTCTATCAATATTAAAGGTTAAATTCAGCTGATGTTTCACTTTTTATTATAGCATAATGGATTTTAAGTCCTGTATAATAAATACATTTGTATATTGGTGTTTGGAGTAACACATTACAGAGAAGCAATTTCTGGTGATCTGACTACCTTTTCAGTAACATGCAGTAATATCTAACATACACTGACTGAGTTGCGTAGAATCATCTCATTTGACACTTGTAGCACATGTTGGAAACACTGTACAGTAAAAAGGTCAGAGTCAAGTATTGGAATTTGGCAAATTTCCCAAAGGTCTATGCTTTTCTCAAGTGTTGCGCCAATGCAAAAAAAGGACAGTGTCCTGGCATGTCGATGGAACAATGTTCTAGTTATTTTTATGGTTACTCATATCCGTAGTACTCCATTACTATTTGGGGGTTAGCTTGTTTGTTGCCTCTTAAAAGTTCAGGCAATGACACACTGTCCAACAACATGTGCAGGCAAAAGTGTTTATAGCTGTTCCAAACAGAAACACTCGGTGGTGGAGCGTTAGCATGCCATCACAGAGGCAGCAATACATAGTAACTGTTCAAAGGGGGTTAGCAGCAAATACTTTTGGGCAAACCTTCCTTGAAGGCATTCATAGTGTTGTACTAGATTATACATCTGTCAAGGGACAGAAGCAGTTAGTTTGAAGAATGACAGAGAGAGGGACATTAAAATCAAATTTTTCCAATATTTAAATTGCAATGTTCCATTTACTAAATGTGTAGTTAAATATAGTCTTTTAAATACTTTCAAAAGGATTTAACCAAGCCTGGTAGTTTGGCACACCACTGTAAATCTGAGTTGTTTCAGTGACATTGACTAATTACACTAACAAGTCTGATTTAAGCTAATTTCTTATGAATTGTTGAGTAATTATTGACTAAATATTTCCAGTAAAACAAGGGAAATACTCCATTTTTGGTTCAACTGTTCACAACTGGTAGACAAGTGCAACCAGTGGCAAATGGTTGCACATAGACAGCGTTTCAGTGGGGTAATAAGTCACAGAGGTTGGGAACTAGTGACCTCAACATGTTCAAAAACTGTTTTAATCACACCTTTTGAACCGCAAATGAATCAAACCATGTGAATGGGAAAAGTCATCAGCCATCAACAAATGTTAGATGTTTCAGTTAGTTGAACGCAAATGACTAACGTCAGTTTCAAGGTAAACTAGGCTTTCAAGCAACATTACGTAACTTATTTACCATAAAATAACATCTTACAATCAATTTAATGTTAACAAGACTTGCCCCAGGTGAGATTAGGATTTCGGACTTGTCCCTTGCGTACAGCGATTTCCTTACATTCTCTGAATCTTTTAATGACTTTGTGTAATGTAGACAATGCCCAACAGTAACATACAATTAACAGAACTCACCTGCGAGCTGTGTTTCGCTGAAGGTAGGTGGCATGCTGGATGTGGGGGTGCTGCTGCTGCTTGTTGCCTAACCTGCAGCTGTATTCAAACATAGGTTAGAGATTATCCATACTGTTACACCATTATATGCAGTCTGTATGTCATTCTACCTCATATAAAGTAGGTACTGTACAAATACGCTTTATTTAATTTGACTAAGACCTGCGTTTAATTAGTAACAAGGTTTAACTGTAACATTCAGTAACAATAAAAATAACAACAACAATAAAAATAATAACAGCAGTGTATCAGAGACCACAAATCATTTTCTGAACTTACATGCTTCAGAGAGTGGTGTAGCTGGCAGATTAGAAGGCACTTCTCCAGCAACTGTTGCAAGCTTCTACAAAAAAGTCCTAAGTGCATCTGGACAGTTATAGAGTAGATTAGCCTGATTATTACTGTACAAGCAAAAACATGTAGCTGCAGCAGACACAGAAGGACAAACAACTGCTGCAGCCTGCACACTGCACACTGCTACAGTACTTGCACCAGTGGTTCAACATAACACATTATTACCTACTTGTGATAATGCATTAGTAAAACAAAAGAGGTTGAACTACAATACAATAGTTACACATGCCCAACAATATGGGTAATTATTTTTCCATTTTGGTCAGAGAATTTCAGCACAATGTCAAACACTCCTTTTTTCTCCATTTTCTAAATTGTCACCCTGAAGACTTGGGCCTTTTCACTATGATAAAACAAATGTTAAAATACATAGAACCTGCCTCTTGACATCTGTCAGTCAGGCCTGTCACTCTCTCTCTCTCTCTGACCACAGAGATGCACATAGGTGACCCATCCCCCACTTTCAATGCACAGCACAGTCAGCGCTCAAGTGACACAGCAGCCCAAGTGCAGGCCAGGGTCTGTCTGTCTTTTTTTCAGTGGCGGCACCCCTCCAGCATGTGCGCTCTAGGTGACCACCTATATGGCCTATGCCAAGAGCCAGCCCTGAGTGAGCATGGCTATAGACATCATGACAGGGAAGAGCCTGAAGAGGACCTTGAAGGAGGAATCTAAGTAGAAAAAAAGTTAAAGTTAAAGCCTTTAAATAAAAGGCTGCAGACAGATGCCTAGCTGGACTTTTTTGCTGTTTTATAGTACATAGTTATGGCTTGTGTTGTCGCTAGGGGTGGTAGATACAACACCATTTGGTATCAATCCAATACCAAGTAATACAAGGCCAATGTCACTGATGTTGATTGTAGGATTCAAATTATAGCTCAAAATGATTGATATTAATATGGTGCTTATAATAGTCACTATGAGACACTAAACAAAGGAAAAAGAGATTTGGGGCTTTGGACCAGGTAGATCGAAACGGAGCTGTGTTCAGCAACACAGTAGAACTCTGAATGGAAAACCCCAAAACAGACGGTGCTTCTTCAAAGCTGAGATTATTGAGTGTAAGAGGAAAGAAATCAGGAAATCTGAGTTTGAACTTAGTATTTTCCTATCATAGCCTACACTTACCTCTGGCCTGAAAGTTCTTTTCTCCAAGCATGCTTGAGTAGCCAGAATGCAGCTGAGGTTCACACCTGGGCCAGTTGCCCCGCCATCATGGGGGTCAACCAGCAGAGGTGTGTCCTGGCTGGCATCCAGAGGTGAAGAGTAACCACTGACTTGAAGAGAGCATCATCCTTTCTTTAAAGGAGGCTTGAAATTGGTAGGTGATGTGTAATGTCATTAGAGGTGACACTTCAGTCCTCCCCTGTGTCCCTCTCAGTTATCAAACTCTCATTTAACTTAACTCATTATCAATGTCTGTTAGGAGGTTGGGGTTTATAGAATTGAAAAGGAGGTTTTCTGATGTCCTTGGGATGATGTCCTCCAGTCCAATCCACACTAGCATGTTGTTGATAGTGTGTCACGATACCGATACTCTTCATTATACAAATTATACATTATAAAAGACCGGACCGTCTTTTAAGCTTAATTTAAAAAAAAAAATTTGCTCTTGGGGAATCACCTAGGTGAAATACCAAAACAATTAGATATACAGCCTATAATAGACTTTCATGTTTCATGTTTGAGGTTTAAAATTTATAAAAAAAAATTCAGTTTCATTAACAATTTCATTTAGATAACAAGTTTCAATGTGCTTAATATATTATTTGGATGTCTGAATAAAGTGTGCTATATTTAATAAGTTTGACTAAGTATTCTCTGCCTCTGAAAAGACTGGTTCTGGGTGCATTTCCCTCCTCCTCCTCCGTTCTTTGCTGCAGCTCAAGTTCTCTTTCTTGTGTTTAAACAAGTTGGTGGTGTTGCCACACAAGTGAGCAGCCTTATACACACATCACAGATGCAATGTTTTCATTAACTGCTCCTCTTTCGTTCAGCCATCACTGCGGGATGTAGGATTAAACTACTGTTCGGGGTGAGCACCGGGGCGAGCAGCATGCACGTTGTGCACACGACAGGACACCAGCACAGCAGAGGAGAGGAGAGGAGAGGAGAAGGCTTACATGTGTTCAAGTCAGTGGAACGTTTTCAGACAGCTCTAATCGTTGATGAAATACAAATATGTGGGCACAATGTAGAAGAGCAAAACTGAAACTGATTCTTTTGTATTGAGCCAATTGATGCAAGAATCGATCTTCAAAAAGCATATGGAGTATTGGTAGTGTCAATATTTTGGGATCAATCTGCCCACCCCTTGTTGTTGCACTTGCTTGATGTTTGGCTGGGTTAGCAAAGTTGTCAGCTAGCTAGTTTTTGATCATAAGGGAAGTCCCCATTTCAACAGAGGTAGCATGTCATAACCAGGTGTTATTGTCTCTGGTTCAGGCTATGTTAACTTGGCATACTGTTACTGTTTTGCATTGTTTGCAACGCTTGTGCCAACTTTGACTGCCGCATGGGAAAAATACTTGATAATGCATGTTAACTTCAAGGCATTAGTTTTCAAAACATAAATTGTTATGTGCTAGGTTTTGTGCGTATCCATCAGAATCAGAAATACTTAATTTAGCACGTTACATTACATCTGACAAATAGTTACTGAAACCTAGGATTTGTATTCACGAGAGCTGTGTTGCAAATGGTGGGGGTGCCAAATTGTACAAAAAATGAATTACTACCTAATAGTGCTTTAATGTCTTCAAACTGCATTCTCTGAAGCACTTCAGTTGAAACAAAGACTTTCCAGATAAACAATGGCTTCATTTCACTGTAGTACATACCAAATCTCTGGAAAAACATCCTCATCAATGTCACTGTTCACTTGTTCATCCTGGAAGCTAACTCAAAAAAACCTGACAGTTTATGAAATGAGATAATTTACCGTCACAGTTTGATCAAAGACAATTTCCTGTTTTATTCATTGGAAATCAACAGCCAAAGCTGCCATCAGTACTTTTGTTTAGACTGGCAGAAATTTGCACAGTGGATGCCTGTGTAAAAATGTCTAGACACTGATTGCTAGTCACTGTTGACACAAACAAGGGAGGAGTGAAGTTAACAATAGCAGTATTGTCACCGTTTCCTTTGTGATATTGTCTCCCTATCAATAATTCAAGCATCTCATTACAGATCGAAAAATCTGTATAATCATAGATTTTTGGGGAGGAGAAGGACGATAATCAATGTCAATCTTTTGTTTTCAACTCTCTAACACAGTTTTTTGTGCTACTGCTAACCACTCCCCGGCTGATCTGTGACAGGGCACTACTGTGATAAAATCACACTATCCAAAATCAGTGTTTGGTTGTGGCATTCATGGATTCAGAATGTGGAGCTTTAATGAGAGAAACTCTGGTGCTTCTGCACTGACAGTAACAGGAATTCAAACTCCTGTTTTGTTTCTGGCAGAAGAAGCTTTCTCTTCCTCCAGCATCTCCTTGGTCTTATTGTACAGTCTTCACTCCACTGTCTGTGTCCTTAAGCAGCACTTGCTAATTATCGTGATAAGACGGTAGCTGTCAAGCAGCACACAGCACTTGGCATTGCACCTTCCTCAGACAGCTTGTGTAATTAAGTGTTTTGGATTGTACCTCTCATCTGCCTTTAATCTGGTTAACTCGGCCATTTGCTGCTAGGCACTTGATTGTGACACTGTAGTTTATATATATACACCTAAGAGGAAGTCCATTCATCTATGCATACTATACTGGATGCAGAAAGATTCTGAATCATTTCTGAAAGTACTGCGTTATTTAAAAATATGCTGGATCAGTATATCACTTTTTGGAGATGTAAATTTATTCTGATTTGGACCGATGTATTAACCAGTTTGCACAAATTTCCTTTCAATTTCTCCTCGCATTACTAATTTTAATATGGTCTTTGATAACAAAGCTCTGTGAGTGTGCACAGCAGGGATTTCATTGTGGTGGAAAAGTGATGGATTCATTTTCACAGGCAGTTGAAGGATCAGTCTTAATTATCTCAGGTTCTGGACTTTGATCTGATTCTTCCCCACGTCTCCTGGTGCCTAAAGCGTCTCACATCATACATCATAAGTCATAAGTGTGAGAATGTGTGCCATTGGGCTTGTGTCTATTTGAGGACCCGAAGTCCTCACAATGATAGTGAAATGAGGAAAATGCATTTCTTTCCAAGTGAAATCTGGGTTATTGCAAGACTACCAGTGAGGTCTAGCCATGATGTAACATTTAGGGCTAGGGTTAGGTTTAGAGTTTAGGGAGCTAAAAACAGCTGATAATAAGTAAGAGAACCATATCAGCCCCAGGGTATCAATCTGATATTAATGCCTCCCAGTTCAACAAAGCAAGGGGCAATGGTTGTATTGGATTAACAGACTGTCTTTATGCAAAAATAAATCACACAATGGTAATCACATGCAAATGACCTAGAAATACATGGGATTATGTATGAGGGCTCCTGATCCCTGCTGAAACGCTAAAATTTGCTGTTTTAAAATTTTCTGTACTGAAGTGTGGCATGTTTTGTGCCACTGTGCCTGTCTGTTGAGCCAAAAGTGTAGCTTGGATGTTCACACTGACAGAGCTGATTGGGCTTTTGTTTCCTCATACACTACACATGTCAAACACAAATAGGACATTGGGGAAAGCTAGAAAGATTTTGTCTCGATGAATCTGGCCATGACAGTACCATAACACTTTTCTCACTGTGTTCAACTTCACCATACGGCCATACTTTCACAGATAATGATCTCCCTCTGGTTGGACATTGCTGCTTTTGAAGTCAGTATTAGGCCCAACTTACCACAGGACCTTTGCCCTATCAAGTAAGAAAGCTCTACCACAACTATGACTAAATCTTAGTTTGTCTTAGCTTTTGGCTGAAGTCTAGGCCCCCTGCTTGGCTCCCTCCAATCATGTTTAAACAATGTCTACGACTTTATAATGAAGTATGATGAAGCCTAAGTAATGAGGTGGCAGTGAAAGGCCCTTGTATAGCTTTTCCCAAGCCCTTTAACACAGGGCCCTGACCTTTTTAACTAGCAGAATTAATTGGGCCGGGCTAACCTTTCAGAGGCTAGCTGTGAAATAAGACCAGCAGTCCCGGGTTGCCTCATTATACCACACTAGCTTTGGAGTGAGAGTTCTCCTTTTCCCCTATAGTTTGGGGACACACAGCAAGCAGTCAGTCAGCAACTCAGATGGGAAATAAATTCCAGGTCAGTCCAATTGAGCCCAATGCTCTATGCATGGTCTTTTAGACTCTACAGTCACATCGAAATTGTTTTCGTTGGATGCAGCAATACAGGGACAGCGTTGTCCTTTCTTGAAGACACGTATTGAAAAACGTCCTATTGAACCCAATTATAGTGGTCCAAGAAAGCTTCAAATGTGGTGTAAGGAACCCTAAAGACCCGTAATCAAGCAATTAACCGATTGTTAATTTATCCAGAATGTTCTGAAAGCACACACACATTGTGTGTGTTTAGACATTGTAGGAATTATTCACAGGTAGGGAGGGTAAAAGGAAAAATAAAAAAGGAACATAATAGAACCAGTGAGAATGTACAGTATAAAGTCATGGTCACACTTCATTTTAAAGTACACGTAATTAGCCATACTTTTTGTCAAATAAGACAAAAACTGTAAATAACATGGTCTTTATTAGACAGTAAACAAAGACTGTTATACCCAGCGTAATCTAATAAAACATAATTAGCCATATATTGTACCAAATTAGGTATTATTAAACAGTAAATAGTAAACTAATAAGACATAATGATCCATAATTTGTATTTAATTAAACAAAACCTAGAAGTAATATGTAATTTTTTTAGAAAATAAAGAAATACTGTTATATCCTAAATAACTAATAAGACAGTAACAAGCCCAAATCATGCTGCAATTAGAAACTGCATATACTATATCGGATTAAACTCTAATTACACACCAAATAGGAGATTCTCATGAACTACTACATACAGTTTTACAGGGTCATGGAAATCAAATGCAAAGCTATATCAGATCCAAAATATATTAATTAGACGCTACTTACCTTTACTACCACATAATACTGACACCACACTTAATGCTACCAACATGGTAACCTACGATAGCTTAATTAGACAACAGAGGCTGTAATTTGAAAAATGTAGTGCCATATGAATAATGGTAAGATAATGAACAGAGCTCAGAAGATGATGCATTCATTTGGACTTTATTTCACATAATTTCACTTTATTACAGGGTAATTTGTTGCTAATTACAACCTTGTTAGACCCTTATTACACATTCTTAGAGGTTAATTAGTGACACATTACAACAGACCACCTGTTTGGCTGGTCCAGTACAGTCCTGTACAAACATCTCCAGTAAAATGAACGTCTAAAATGCATGGCAGAAATAGTGGCAACAGGCTAAAACATCAGCTGTCCCCTCCTCAGTGTCTGCCTGCATTTCTCCAGCCTGGTGGGCCGTCATCTCAGCGGCATCGCCGTAGACCCCTGACGCCTTTTACATGGGCCGGTCCTATTTAGTTCTTAATTAGAGAATAATTCAATATAGCAGTGTGTAAGTATAGTATGTCAAATAATGCATTATAATTACAGCGTGATTTAGGTGGTTAATAATGAGGATATTAATATGTATTATTTATAGTTTTTGTCTGATTTGATATAAAATTCAACTTTGTTACTTCTTATTAGTTAGGATATGACAGTGTTTTTTATTTTCTAAAAAATAAAATATTGTTTTTAGGTTTTGTTTAATTTTATACAAATTATGGATTATTACATTTTATTAGTTTACTTAAGAGGCTGCTGAGCCCAGTTGAGCTGCTTGCAGTAAACACCAACACTTCCAGGTGCTCTGAACTCTTGGTCTGGGCAAAGTCAGTCAGCTAATAGGGCCACTAGTTGCACAGCTAACTGAGCTAAATCACAGCTACAGCCTTAGATAGCTAGAGCAAAGAGTATAGTGTGCAGCAGTTAGCGGTTGGTCCAGAGATGTGCTGCCCCCTATTTGTGAGTGGGGTGACCTTTGACAGGCCGCCAATCGTTAAACATTGCATCTTTAAGTATCTTTGGCCTGAATGAGATATTGGATAAGGATAACCAGAATGAGTTTACTTTTGCATGGTGTCTGGGCTCACTCTTCGGAACAGGGTAAGGAGTTTGGAAATCAGGCAGGTGCTCAGAGTTTGTACTTCTTCACACTGAAAGGAGCCAGTTAAAATGGTTCAGACATCTGATCAGCATACCACCCAGGAAGCTGGAAGACGTAGCTAGGGAGAATGGCATCTGGGCTATCACAGCCTGCTACAACTGCGACTTAGACCTGGAATTGCATAAGGAAAAGAATGGAAACTTGGTGCCCTTTGTATGGTAAATAATTGAACACAAGCTAAGTCATTTTTGTCAGTTAGGGGCATACAATCTTTTTACAATCAAATGTTTTACACAAGTAGGATTGAAAGATGGCTCTTACAGTTGGTCCTCTCTTCCTTCATTGAGAAGAGCAGCTTGAGTCTGCATGCCTTCATATTGGTGACAATGTGGACTATACTGTGTCAAGTTATGAAGAAGTGAAGAGACGATGTTGCTTGTTCCTTTCAACATGTCTTAAGCTGGGGTTTGAAAGATTGGAAAACCAGCAAGGGCAAGCTAAATTTGGAAAGTATAAAAAAAAATCACCCACTCCCTCATGGCCTCCCTCTAAAGCCACTTCTCCAAAAAACATTAACCCATACTGCCTGTCTACACCATCTACACAACATCACATGCCCTGTACTTCTCGCTAGCCAGCTGGGAGATGTGTGTGAGTGGCTTGTTCACTAGGTTCAACATGCTCTTTTAGCTTTTAAGTCTAATAAATACATAAACAAAGAACTCTGTAATGCCACAATCATGTAAACACAAGCAAGATTGTACCTAATTCTGTAAAGGCTATCTAGTCTGGAAGTTACAGATGACAGGATTGTGTTTTATGCCCTGTCTGACCACAATGTGATGAGCAGTGGCAGAGTGGTGCCGCATTTCAGCTGGATGACTGCACAGGAAGCGGATGTATGTAGTGTAATGCTATGTTGCTATGACTGCTTCGGCTGATATTTAATTTTAACAGCTGTTATGTTAACTAAGTTAAATAAACTAAAGATGTGTAACGTTAAGTTACTATTTGTACTTGCATTAGACTCTAAGTGAAACATACAGTCTGAGGTATATGTTTAGATCCACCTCGAAGGCAGTTTGGAGAGCGCTGTTAATTAGCTGTGGCAGAGTGCGGCGGTACACCCAGATTAACCTGTAATATAACCTTAACCAGTGGTGCAGGTACACGGCATATAACTACTTATTTTTCAGTCGGCATTGCAAATACCCACTTCTAAATCCCCTCTGATGTGCCTCTTCATTACATTGTTTGAGGGAACTATAGGTAACTGCATACTTGTGGACGGAACCGTCACTAATGCTCATGTAGCTCCTCAGGGATTTAAGCTGTTATTTTTCTAATTTTGACAATGTACCCCGTGACCACACATTAGTTACGGTTGTAAGGACTATGGCTGTTGGTAGCTGTTGTTGATTTTGTTCAAATACACCAAATTGTAATTTTATGGGTTATTTTATGTTGCCACTTGTTGTCATTTACCATTGGTAAACATCATATCACATTATGGGCTGATGGAATGTGAATACTAATATAGAGTGCAGAATCAGGCTGCATTGTAAACAATGACAATGCATCTTGTGGGAGCTGGGAGACCTGTTGGACGATCACCCATTAAGTGAACAAAAAGGTCCACTGTAATGCCAATTAGGTATGTAGTCACAGTAGCCTTCCTGGCCCGGCCCTGCTGCTGTCTGCTACACACACACAGAATGTGAAGAAATAAAACATGTCATTTTATTCAATCAATCATCAACAAACAAATATGGCAAAGTATGCACTGCAGGGCATTATTCCTCAACAAAAAATAGCCCAGTCTTAAACGGTAATCTGTTAAATCCTAATATATATTATGTTTGGGTGGGAACAAAAAGTAAACAGGACTTTTTACACAATGCGGTGACCAATCACATAAGCTGGCGATCAGCAGGACATGTTATTTTGCATGGATAAAAACTACAGAGGGAACATATCAGACATTTCTCTGTGTAGCGTTAAGTTTAACTTACTTCAGATCTGCCTCATCTTGGTTGTTTAGTGTGTGTAGTGTTTAATCTGTCAATGAGGACAAACAATCACTAGTCGGACCAGCATGCCAGTAGCCTAACAACATAGCAGCTTTGTCTTTTGGCAAACTGATCGGCAGGGATTTCCAACACGTCACACACATGGACCCACGAGTGACACTCCCACACTTAACGGTGTCGTCTTTTACTCTCCCTGCTGTCTTGAGAAATCGCCCTGGGATGCTTTTGCTTCAAGTGCTCGAGCATGGCTGTAGTACTGCTTACAACTTACGCGCTGACGCACATAACGTAAATTGACGTATTTACGTAATTGATTACATCAACACGTCGCACCAGCCCTAGTTCACTGTAGTCTGGACTGCTCACATGTGCCACCTGGTGGTAGAAGTCCCCCCTCCTTTTCTGCCGTGTTGCTGCATCCTCAATGCTGCAGCAATGGCGTCCTCTGAAAGGAGAAACATATGTAACTGGGGTTTCAGTGCTACTGAGAAAGCTGCTGAACAACAGGCTCGCTAACCATATGCAACTAACACCGAATATTATCATAATAGCTGTAAACAAGAAACATGGATTTTGACGAGCTACAATGTTAGTATTGTGAAATTTTGTCTGAACAACCATTCTTGTGAATTAGCTCATTTGCTTAAAGTGACTAGGAGGAACTTTCAGTTTTTGTTGATTCTAGCAGCCACTTTCTTCAAATGCTGTACAACACCAGCTTCTGCTGTTGGGAATGCGATGGGGTAATGTATTTATATGTGATATATGTGATCGGACCCGAGTGCAGACATTAATATAATAATAATAATAATAATAATAATAATAATAATAATCTATATATATAGTATATAATAACTATATAAAAATAGCAGTCTTTTTGCTTATGATCTTGTTTGCTATGATCAGAGGAATCAGAAGACAGTTTCATAAACACTTAAAAGTTCCTCGTAGTCACTTTAAGCAATGTATCCACCGAGCCTTGCGGAAGATTCTGGGCAAATGCTATGAGTGCATGGGCAGTGTGCATTGCAAGCAGGTCAGGTACATGGATAGGCAAGCAGGTAGGTCGTCCAAACTTTTTAATCAAACAGTTGGATGGACTTCATAGAGGCATGCCACAGCCACAGGTACCAGATTTTCATCAGAGTATTTGATTTATTGATTGCTTTCCACATGTAAAGTGATTTTCTAGAAATATTACAAAACATTCTTCTAGCATAACTTACCAACCCAAGCTTTAAAGTAAATATCTTTGCTGAAAAGGCACCTGTGTATGACCCTGGATTGTATCAGACTGTCTTTCACAGACTGAACTGTCATGTTTTCAATAGCCTACCAAATCTTGTCCGTCACAAATTAGATCACGGCTGGAAAATACTGGCAACTAGATTGAGTCATTGCATCCACTTCAACATTTTATTGAAAAAAACAAAACAATCAATCTAAAGCATATACTGCATGCAGTTTCACAGTTATCTATCCATTGCAAATCAAACTATACTAACTTGTATTAACATTTTGGCGATATTCTATGTTTTACTATTTGTTCTCAAATCTGAGTAACTGTGTTTGAAACTGCTCAAATGTAATCCAGGTTGTTTTAGAAACCAGGTCAAAAACACAATTGTCAAGTCAAAAAGCAGTTAGATCTGCTTCTGTATCATGATACAAAAACAGAGGCCCATCATGACTGTTATTAGTTCTCTGAATCACCCCACCTTGTTCAACAGTGCAGTGCATACTGTAGGTTATACCATGTACTCTGATCAATTTCACTGAGAGCACACCAGCCCAAACAAGGAGCATCTGCTTTGTCCAGTGTTCAAGCATGTATATACTGACTGGAGCTTGTCCAGAGGTAGGTGAATGTCTATTTTTTATATTTTGCATGGCATTTAGTGCAGAAAAAAAAATACCATGTAGCCACAGTCAGGAGAGCAACGTGGACACCTCTGATAAACAAGAGATCTATCTCTCTAGTACTTATGTCTCTCTTTCATTTACAATGGTTTGGATTGAAATGTTCATATACATGTGAAATTACATACATGTTTGAGATTTATTAAATTATCTTCTAGATATCTGAATATATATATTATTAAATTCTTGTCAGTTTATGTGCTTTAGAGAATGACTCATAGTTATTTCAAGAAAAGTGTTCAGCAGGAGGAAACTCAGAGTGGGTGGTAACCTTCGATTCTTGTGGCCATTTTAGCTGTTGATCCAAGTCCATTTCCAGCCCTGGTTGCAGTGCCTGATTCCGAAGCTTGATGTAGAGGGTTTGTGTTGAAAACAATCCTGACAGTTAAGTCAAAGAAAGTCTGCCCTAACAGACTACAGAAATGTTTACTTTTACTTTTCTGTCTGACATTTTGAAAGGACAAAGCAACAATGTCTCTTCAGTCCTTATTTTGTAACTTTTTTTCTCCGTCTGACTGAATATGTTTCTATTTGTGTTTGTGTGTAATCCTGGTTGTTTTGTTACCATGGGTACAGCTTGCCTGTTTACCCTGATTACAAACAGTATATATTACAGTGAAAATACATTGTTCTACACTTATGCATGTAAATTTAAAATAATAATAAAAAAATATATATAAACACACACACACACACACACATATATATATATATATATATATGTGTGTGTGTGTGAGTGTGTGTTTATATTTATATATGTATGTATATATATGCACCACTGGTTAAGCCAAAACTTAATTTCTAAAATTTTGTCTGGGACCCGTGGGGTTTGGGTCGAGTATCCATGCTCTAATCCAGTTGCAGTACGCTGCTTATTTCAGAAAAAAAACCCACTATACACTTCCTGTCTAGCAGGAAAATGTTAGATAAAGTTAACAGCTAGCTTTTTTTCTCAGGAGTTGGTAAGGACTAAAACAGAACTTAAAGGAGACCTATTATGGTCCACACCAACAGAAGTTCCTCTGTGCCACAGAAAGCACAGCTCCTGAAACGCCTTGTCAATAGTTTCGTCTTTAATTCCATAACTCTGTACAATCACACTATGTCACCATGTCACACATCTGCATACCTTATGCCCAGCAGCTACTTTGGCACATAAGATCTGCTATCTGCTACGCTGCCTTGTTGTTGTTAGATGTGCTGGGTCAGGTGTGTGAGATGACCAATCAGAGGAGACTGGGTATTTAGGAGGGCTGAAACAGAGCATTTCATACAGAGGGGGAAGACAGTGCTGTAGCACTGGACAGTATGAAAAAGAAAAATGTCTTTTGAGCATAAGAGTGTGTAAACCTATTTTAGTAGCAACCCAAAATAAAAGTATGAACCTGAAAATCAGCATAATATGTAAGAGAGTGAATACTGGACTTATTTCTTTAAGATGGTCAGAATCAATATTGCTCTCTGTACCATGTTCCACATATCAGCTTTAAAAGGGATCAGTTGTCAGTGTTGTGTTTACAGCTTATTGTGCTGCAGCTCTTCACTCTATCCATTACCTTTTTTTACTGACATAATGAAAACCTGATCCTTTAACGTGAATTCACCCTAATACATTAGAAAATGTTAAGAGTTATGTTCAAAAATGAATGGCATAATTTAGTGTAAAAAGGGAGGCTAATAAACCACCATGCTTGTCTCTCCTGTCAAAGACACCACTAAAGGGCAGTATCAAATAGAAATAAGGTTACAAAATAAGGTGGATAGCGGATGATTACATCCTGATGACAGAACTTTGTAATGTGTTCTTTTCATGTTGTAAGACACAGCACAAACTGCTTACTTTGAATACTTCAAAACCTTTAAAGATATTCAGACTGCTGGAATCTTTCGTCCAAATTATCTTGCTGTAGGAGAGGGTTATTTCATACTTTCAGATGCAATCTTGTCGTCAATCGCATACTCAGTCAAATAATACACAGTCCCCTCTCTGAATCCAAACTGCTTTCACTGGCTCATGCATTATAGATGTTTGGGTTGCACTTTCCATAGAGACAGATATCATTATCAGCATATCTTTTAATATTTAAGTCAAAATTCAAAATCCTGTGTGATGTAAATAATTATTGATATTTTTCGCAAGCCAAATGGGACTGAGCAATTCACACTTAGTGTACTTTTGTTATTATGAAAATGACAATGACCTTTTTAATATGATTTAACAGTCATGGGTATACTGTAATTTGATTTTTCAGTATAATCATAATAGCATTAATGTATTATGTGAAATGCATTATTTTCCTAGGAAAGTATGAAGGAAAGACATACTGTACAGTAAACCTGGGCCAGCATTTTAGCACAGGCTATATTTCTGAATAGATCCAGCTAAATGCAGTTTCATTTTTTTGACAGTTTCACATGGGTGGCAATTTTCTCATCCCTGGAAGCCGGTAAAATGGCAATCTGCATTAACAGTGTGATGTTTAGTTCACAGGGTATTAACTAGGCTTATCCCTGCAGTGTTTGATGAGCTTCTTATCCCTACTAACCGTCACTGAGATTCTTTTTTTTTCTATTTCGAGGGCAATTCCTGTTTGAAGAGGACCTGTGCAAAAGCCAAATGAGCAGTAACAGTGTCAAACACAACCATGCATTTAGTTAAATATAGGACTGGCTGCAACTGAAATAAGAACTCAAGCTCGCAGAAAGGCAGCAAAATTTGGATGTTCACTGATTTCCTTTCAGGATGTGAACGAATTCTTCCTCTGTGAGTGCTTATTGCTTTATTAGATGATTCATGCATGATTCATCCTAGAACAGTAGTATTTAGAGGTTGAATTCAGCCTGACTGGGTAATTGCACAGTAAATATCCTCTTTCCAAACAGAGAAAATGCTCACTTTTTGCATCCTCTCTAGGCCTAATGAATATTTGTCATTTGTAATTACATCCTCAAGTGGCACACTGACATTCTTGCCTCCGCTAAATTCCTTGCGCCACCCAAACATTTGAAACAATCCACCCTTAAATTGTATGCCAGCTTTTGTCAGCGCAATTCAGCTTGAGGAAAAATAAGGAAAAAGCACAATTCTACTTTATATGCTAAAGATTTAGTCTAGGTAAGAATGCCTTATCTATATGCAAATTATAAGTTATCAACTTCAATAACTGTTGAACGAGGTGTCTCCAAACATGCTATTGCCTTCATTTGTCAGCCTGCCAGGGTGGCCCAGTTTTTAATGCAAAGCATTCAATCTTGAGGGAGATGGCAGCAAACATAGACAAATAGTACACGGAAGAAGGAGAGGATAGTTAAGAGCATAAAACACCAGCGATGATAATGAGTCTTGTTTGTGCTGCCCTCTTCGTCTTAACAGCAAATGATAAACTAACTAGCCAAAAGCAAATGAAAGAAATCTCTATAACGCTAATTGAAACAATTTCCTTGCACAGCAAGGGGGATTGAGCAGTTTTAGAAAAGAACAGAAAGTATGTCCTTGAGAGGATCCTGAGGCAGAACATTGTCCAGCAGCCATCTGCAGAGAAAAAAAAAAAGTGGCAGGCATAATTTTAAAATAATGGCTGACATTTTGGTGATACGTTGTATATTACTGGCCCACTTCATATTGTACTGAAGTTATTTCATATGGCCACAGGGCAGCTCCTTTCATAAGAATTATTGCTGGCACAAAAAAGGCAATAGCACCTCTGCACTGAGTTAAAATATGGAAATCACAATGATAATTAATTTCTGCTCAAAAGCATCATCAGGCCTGGTACTGGAGCTAGAGGGAGGGTGGTGTTGAGTGAGTGAATCACTAAATGTGGGAGGTAGGATGGTGGGGCATGAGGGAGACCAAACAAAAAGGTAATTGTGATGAAGTCAACATTAAATAAATAAACCTGTTCCCTACTTTCATCTATTGTTCCACCAACAATGAATACATGTACCACTGAGCAGGACACCTGCAATGCTGAATTTGAATTGTGGAATCAGTCTTTCACATTTATGTGTTTGTAGTGCACTTCTGTAAATGTTTGTGATTTCTTTATAGTATGTAGCGTAGTAGCTACTGTACATTGTTTATTTGTCATTTCTCTGAATGTTTCTGTTGTCATTGCGTTGTTTTAGTATTTGTAGCATTGTTGGAATTGAAGCACATCGCTTTTTTGACTTGTACCATTTGGGAGTGCATCTTTCTTAATGCTTTGTGTTTTTATTATTGTATGTGTTGTACTTATTTCTGAATATTATTATTTTTTAAATGTATTTCTTTTATCATTCATTTTAATTTCAAGTTTAAGTATATGCAGCACTTTCATTTGGAGCGAATGTTTGCCTTGCCTTGTGTTGTCACATATGTATGCAATATTCATTGCATTTCCGCACATGTATATTGCACACATTTCTTAATGTTTAGTGTCCTCTGTTTGTTTTGTTTGTGTTTTTTTTTTTTTTTTGTATTTTGGAGGATTTCCCAGTATGTTTTAGGATTTGTAGCACATTTTGTTTGGGGCATGTTGTCTTAAAGCTCTAATTTGTATGAATTCCCAACTCATCAAATACTGATGCTTTGGGCTGGTGGCCAACCCTACCTAAAATCCCAAAGCATCAGTATTTGACAAGTGGGGAATGAGATTCAAAAATCAACTTTCTTACAAATTGGACCTTTAATGTTTGCCTTCTGTCCTCACTTTGTGTGTAAATGCACAAAAATACAGTTACTTACTTAAAGCAACTATAAAACTGCATGGACCTTAATATTATGCCAATAATCATAATAATACCCTGATCAGAATAAAAGTGCCTCATGTAACCAGCTCAATTGGAAGAATCTGTGCTTCTTGTAGCAAATAGTGAGGACTCTAACGCAAGACACTCAGGAGGGAGGCAGGGTAAAGAACAAAAAGCGAGGTTTTAATAACAATAACAAGGTTCAAACTAAGAAAAGAAAACTACAAATCAAAAGACAAAGTACAAACCAAGAAAAATATAAGAAATAAAAGCCAGGAACAAACAATGGGAGGAGGGACACGAAGACACGGGAACAGGCTCATAGGAACAAAACAGACAAACTGACAAAGACAGCAGGGAGCACAAAGACTATATATACACAAGGGCTGATTAACTAATTGGACACAGGTGAACACAGAAAAAGTGCCGGAAATCACAGAAAGGGAGGAAATGAAAGTCAAAACATGACACATGAGGGTAGAACTTCAAAATAAAACAGGAAATAACAGAACCACAAATTCAAACTGACTGTCTGATCCGATCCAGCCTGTTCTGAATCAGTTTTCATACAGATCAAGAGGGGTGGTGTAAACCTTTGATAATCCATTAAATAAATAAAATATTAGCGCCCTAATAACAGTGTAAACGATTAATCTGCTCATTTCTCTCTAGTTGGAATGAATACAGTATGTTCTTTCTGTGTATGCTCGCTTCACCTGGAGGTATCATGAGATGACGTTGCTTCCAGGAGGGCCAGGAACATGATGGTAGCAAAACAGAGCGGTTCTGTGGCTGATACAAGTTTTTTGTTGGAAATTTTTAAGGATTATTACACTTTGAAGATCGAAAGGCTTGAGAAAATGAGTTGTTTCAACAGATTAATGAAGCCAAAATCCACCAAATCAGAAACACAAATATTGTTTCCAGGACATGATGTTGATCCATCTTTAAAATTGTATTAACAGGTGGACTGGATGAATAAATGAATGCATTGAATATTCTCAATAAAGTTTAAAAAAGACAGGAAACTTCTAATTCTTCTTCTGTTTTGTTTCCAGCAGATTAGATTAGATTATTGCTTTGGTGCATCTAAATGCACCTCTTATGAGATCACTTTATTTGGCATCCATGTGCTAGTTGAATCTCTTCAGTTGGATTGAAGAAATATTGTCCGTGTAAAAACAGTTAGTGACTACAATTCAGATTTCATAAATGATGATTTCATAAATAAGGGTTAGCCCAAGGTTACTGTAAAGGTGATTCAGTAACAAGGAAACCTGAAAGAATCGAAAGAAAAACATTGCACTATTGAATGTGAGTAAAATACAAAAACACACAAAAAAGAATATGAAACCATTATCCCAACAATAATTACTTCAATGTTTACTTGCACTTAGTTTTTGCTCTGAAAATGAGGGGCTCCTTCATTAAATATGAAAGGTAAAAATACAAGATAAAGCATACTCTAAATAAAGAGTTTTACAACTATCTTATTCATGCTGTTATTGAACTACCAAAGCTTTTTTATATAATTTACATGATATAAGAGGCAGTATATCTTCCTTGAAAAGGGCTGCCTTTTTAACAAGCTATCACCTTTCCTTGGCCATACAGGTTCAGTGTAAGGGTGTAGGGACCAGGTCGCCAACATACACCTGCTGAGAAGAGCCTGGCTCTGTATTTCTTCCATCTGTCTGCCTGCAGAAACTCCATCCATAAAGGCAAATTGTCACAGAAATCCAAAAGGGAAAGTGTCTCTCTGAATGTCAGGCAGTTGCATATATCTAATACACTTGAAGGCAAAACTGTTGAGATCCAACGAGTCTGAGGCAGATGATTTGAGCCTTAGAGGCGCTAAGAGCTATAGTCCTTATCTGGTCTTCTTTCCCTCAGCAGCCGGCAAGTGTATGAACGTCTCCTCCAATCGTCTGTGCTGCAACGCTCTTATCTCCGCTCCACTGCATACCTTCTCCCTGCACTGCCAAAATTGAGCCACAATTCATTTAAATGCATGTTAACGCTTTCATCCGAAAATGTGATACGTGATATATCCATTTGGAAGAAAAGGTGCTTGATATTTTTCCTATTAACACATATGATTGTATCCTCTAAAATATTACTAGTTTTTATGTAGAAGTTAATGGATGGCTGATGACGTGAGGAATGCTCCAAAACAACTGTTCCTCTCTTCATTCAATTTGTGATAGATGGTACATTTTACCATGTCCTTTAAAGCCCTCAATATAATCACTGATAAAAGTGGAGGTTTGCCACTACACCGTCCCTCAGAAATGGTGTAAGAGCTCAAACAACAACAAAAAATCAATAGCATGAGGAAGATTAATGCTTCAAAGTATTGTAGCAGCTTAAACAATAATTTTGTTACAGTTGAGTACCGACTTAAATTCCCTGCATGGCTCCTGTGAGGGTTATTAACAAAGGTAGTGTTTATCATGGTGCTGTCTGGCAAATGAAACAAAGGAATGTGTGTTTGTGTGTGTGTGTGTGTGTGTGTGTGTGTGTGTGTGTGTGTGTGTGTACAGCAAGGTAGCACACTACATCACTGAAATTGAATGTATGCAGGCAGAGAAGGAAAGATGTTGAATGGCCAAACTAGAGCTTGTGTGTGACATGATAACTCATCTTGAACACATGTACTTGAGATGTGTGCACATACACGTCTTACATACACCAACAGACATGCAAGTAGAAATTATATGAACTCAAAAGATGCACTCGGCTACACAATTCATTTTCTCTGTTATTTCAGGTGAATATTATCCAACAGTCCAACAGAAAGGACTTCTCACAGGTATTTGTTTCTCTGTGCTGGCTCAGAAAAACACAGCTACCAGACATGTGTCAGCTTTAGGCAGTGGAAAGAATGAACTGTAAAATGCTGTGTGTCAAAATGACAGTGTTTAGAGACAGAAGCTTAGCTTAGAGTTTTGCCAACAGTGAAACACATGTTGAAGTAAATTTGGATGAAACAAATGATTTGACAGTTAAAATATGTATCAATCGATATTATGAATCTTTTTTTTTTTAGAATGAGTCTTTTGTGAGAGCATTTTCCTCTACATAATCCGCCATGTTGCACCAACATGTTTCTACAGTAGCTCAGAATGGAAAAACCAAACATTGACGCTGTAGTTTGACGCTGTAGTTACCCCTGTAGCATTGCTTCTTTAACTGCAGCAATATGAAAAGTGAGAAAGGTCCGAGTCAGGGGGTGGATGGGCTTTTCTTCCAAAGATCGGGGGTTCCTGTCCCATTGTTGCGACCCCAGAGGTTGTGTGTGTATACATGTTTCTATTGTCTCTCTGTTTAAATAACCCTCTCTGTTATTTGAGTGTGTGTGATTGGTTGCAGGTGTGTTTGAGTGATTGTAGGTTGTCCAGGGAGCTGATTGGTTCCTGTCTCGAAGCCAGGAGTTTAAAGGCCGGATCTTCCAGTTCCTGTGGGCTCTCCTCTCTCAGCCAGACAGCACCATGTCTGTTTGTGTGTGAGATGTGTTTTTAAATAAAACCTTTTAAAAATGCTTCTCTGCTGGTGGTGCTTGAGGGATGGGAAGAGGGGAGTCTCATTTTCATGTTGCGCCAGGGTTTCTCCTAGGTCCTGGTCGTAACACCCATTTGTGACCAAGAATCAAGTGATTGATTTGGAAGTTATGTTACATAAATAAGTCAACATACTTAAATTATGCAACTTGCATTACATGAGTGGCATGCTTATGTCACTTACTGTATGTAACTTCTGTTACTTAAGTTACCAGAGTGAACATATATTTCAAGGAAAGGCATGGTATTTTACTTAAACCTTACCCAATCCCTAATGTTTGATGTTAATAACGGTCCAAAAGTCATAATATGTCATATGTGAAGTCACGGGCGTTGCAGCCATTTAAAATTATTAGTTTTAACAAGTTGATGCTAGAATGGATGGGCCAGAGAGACGGGGGACGGACACTCTGCTGTGAGCTCTGCTGTAATTGGTTGTTACCTCACAGTGACACAACTAATCACAACAGTGTTAAAGAGTTTGCGGCAGAGATTTCAGCAGAGAGAATTTCAATTATATCTGACTGCACTGTCGCTAAACAAATATTCTCTAGTGTTGTCTGTGATTTTGTGGCAGCTGGTTTGTATTCCAAACAGCCAGCAGTGGTGGTGATACAGTGGATTGCCAGATGTACTTTCCCCAGAAAACACCTAGTCCTCGTTGGCTTGGCGAGAGAGCTCGCTAGGCAGAGCAGACAGACTGGGTGTAATGTGCTGCAGATCACAATCCCTGTATGAGTACTGCCGCTGCTAGTTGTTAGTTTTACAAACCAACCTCAAGCAAAACATTGACATAAATTACACTTTATACATTCTCTATGCCTGACTCAAACTGTTAAATCATAAGCTTACGTTAACAACTAATCACAGCAGAGCGCACAGCAGAGTGTCCCTCCCCCATAATGTTGCCTGCTGCGCACACTCCCCCCTACGCACAACAAGCAGCGCTGTCCATGACCCTGAAAACAACAGCTAATCATTTGTATCTCTGAAAAACATTTTGTTGTTGGGGATATTTTTCTGTCAATGGTAAAGCTCAAACAGAGCCCCCTCCTGGTGCCAGGGCTGCCTGTAGTTTCCCCCTTAAACATGGTGCCTTTTTTGGCTGTCGCAGTTTCTCCTGAATGACTTGCCACTGCTCTTCTTTCGGAGCTGCTCTTCACTCCTGGAGTGTCTCTGGCCTGGAGAGAGCAGACAGGCTGGGTGTCTGAAGGGCAGGCTGCACCTCCATGAGCAGCCCAGTGGCAAAACCCACCTTGGCAAAGCCAAGTGGCATTTCCTGTGTCCAAGATTGGTGGCCTTGGTGGGGCAGTCCGTCATGCATACACCTAGTCTGTCCGCTCTGCTTAAACCAGAGACACAGCTGCAAGCGAGCTTAGTTAGTGGAAGAGGACAGTGTGTTTGTAATACAAACCAACTGCCGCAAAAACCCAGACACAACCTTTACCGCGCAGTCAGTTACAGTCTTGTCTGAACAAGTGAGTCTTGAGTCTTTTGCGGAAGGCAATTGACTTTGCTGTCCTGATATTGGTTGGGAGTTCGTTATACCACTGAGGCACCAGAACAGAGAAGAGTCGTGACTTCGCTGAGCGACCTTTGTTTGCTCTCTGCGATGGCGTTACCAGCCGGCCAGCTGATGTAGTGGAGCGTGCTCACGCTGGGGCGTGTGGTCTGACCAGTGTTTGGAGGTAGATGGGTGCAGTTCTGTTAATGGCCTTGAAGGCAACTACCATCATCTTGAATCGGATGCAGGCTGCAACAGGAAGCCAGTGGAGGTCACGGAGGAGGGGGGTCACATGGGAGAATTTGGGTAGATTAAAAGTGAGGCATGCTGCAGCTTTCTGGATACGCTACAATGGTTTGGTCGCAGAGGCTGGGAGTCCAGCCAAGAGCGAGTTTCACGGGTGTGTGTGACGATAAAACTATACAAGAACTTTATGAGGCCTCTACTGGTGAACCACTGGTCAGAAACAACAGACAGGCGGGGGTTAACAAAAGTTTCACACTATTTATTTAAAAAATGAACACAGAATAAGCTGAAATACTATAAAACAATAGCAGCAAATACTCTAAAAGGATTATTATAAAAAACAATAAAAAAAAGGTCCACTGGGGGACGATGGGTGGGAGGGGCTGGTGGAAGAGACGGGGTCCAGGTAGCAGTCCAGCTTATTAAGTCCAACACAAGTCCCTTGCCACCTTCACGCTCTCTCTCTCTCGTCTCCAGCTGCAGCCGCACCGTTCCTGCCTGTGACACCTCCAGCTAACGTGTAGAAGATACAACCAGTCAATACTCTGATCACACTGAGAGACCCCTCAGAAAATAACACTAACTAAACTAAAAAACACATGCAGTTCAACAAAAATAACCAAAAGGGAAAACTAAAAAAATATACAAAAGGCATGCAAATAAAATCCAAACAAATGATTGCAAACAAAATTAAGGGGGTTTCTTCTGTCCTTCCTCTATATCGGTCTGTATTGATATTACAGGAAGGGAGTGAATAAAAGCAGCACTTTCGGTGGAGGGGCGTAGCCTGCCTCAACCCCTCCACAATTCCCACGATGCGTCTCCCTTTATCCTTTCCACAGCTGCGGGCGCTAGCTGCGACCTCCTCCTTGGCCAGTAGCGGAAGGTGTGCCAATCGGATTCTCTCCCCGTCCGGGCATAGGCTGAACTTGACTTCCCTCTCGCCGTCCTGGTCATGTCCACTTCCTTTGTGCCGCGGCGTCTCTCGAACGTGTCTGCCTGGCTGCCATCCTCTGCTTTGTTCTTCCTCCTCGGCCTTTCTACCTGTGGGAACCCCACCTTACAACCCCCACCACCAATCACACACCTCCAGTCTCCCATCTTCTTCCGGGGCAGCACAACCCTGTGTCAAAACCTGTGGATGTAATTTTAAAAAAACAGCGCCACCACTGGTCCCACCATCAGAAATACAGTCACCCCATGACACGACTTGCAGTAGTCCAGACGGGAGATGACCAGGTCTTGGACCAGGAGTTGCGTTGCATCATTTGTGAGGAAAGACCGGATCCTGCGGATATTTTAGAGGGCAAATCTGCAAGATCGGGCCACCGTGGTGATGTTGGGGGTGCAGGACAGTCCATTGTCGAGGATTACGCCCAGGTTCCTCACAGTCGATGAAGGCAACACTGTGACGCCCTGGACAGATCTGACAGGGCCATGCGAGGGCAGCCTTTCCCTGGGATGAAGAGGAGTTCAGTTTTATGAAGGTTGAGCTTGAGGTGGTGCGCAGTTGTCCAAGCAGAGATGTCTGCCAGACATTCCGAGATGCGCGTTGCAACGTGGGTGTCTGAGGATGGAGGAAAAGAGAGAAACAGTTGGGTGTCATCTCTGTTTAATTGTGGCCATTTAATCCCTGCTTGGTATATAAGCATTCTCTTTGGGGAAGCATTGGGCTGTGTTTTGGGGGGCTTGCACAGCTTACTTTGGGGGATTCTCCTTGCTACTGCTCAGGTGAGCAGGCAGATGCCCTTTGATCACAAAATGTCCTCATGGAGTCTAAGTGCCAAAGACTTTCTGACAAGACTCATTATCACATATCATCTTCTGTAATTTATCACATATCTTCTGCTGTAATAAACATTTCTTTTTCTTCGTTCACCAGTTTTTCCTGATGAAATGAAGCTCTAGGGAAAGTACAGACCGGAAGACACTCCTTCACTGTTAGCTAATACAGTTGTTTCCCTGACTTCAGTTCATTCATGCTGCTGTTTTGTGCGCACCCTACACCTTCCAGTCACTGCCCTGTCTTCGCAGATTCACGAGCTTCATCGTTTCATCAGCCTATCTGTCTCAGAGGAGTCATCAGCCACCACCACCACTAGTGTCTGGACTCCACGGGGGGGATTTTTCTTGTCGCTGCTCATTACCACAAATCATCTGCTATAATATATCCCATATCATCTGCTGTAATAAACATTTTCTTTATTTTATTAACTAGTCTCTCCTGATTGAACTGCCTTCCCTCTTCATCACTCTGCTCTCACTGCAGTCTATGCAGTTTTCTCGCTCAACCACTCAACCACAACAAGGCACCAGTGACAACTTCCCATTTATGGCTCCCAAGGGGAGAATCTCCTATTGGCTGCAGTTTATAGGGGCCCCTTTATATAAATCTATCTATTTTATGGGTTCAAGGCTTTTTATTAAATAAAGCTTAATCAAGAAGTTGTGTCTCTCCACATTTATCATTTTCAGTACAATTGTATTTGAAAGTAACTACATAGTTTACATAATACAGGCAAGCAAACAAAACGAGACACAATAAGATTGTCAGTTAAAGTCAAATACATTACTGAAAGTATTACTGAAGAAGAAATACAATATAATGGATTGATCAGTTTAAAGTCTGCAGAGTGATGCGTCCTCTCATCTGCAGTTATAGAGGAATGAAATGAAAAAGAAACTAAGTACTCAGAACATTGTTATTTTAGGCTGTTAATATTACAGCAGATATTATTGCCTATAAAGCCAGCTGTCTGCAACAACATTGATGAATTTAAAAATGACATCAAAATTATAATTGCGCAGCCTATCTTTCTAAAACTATGTGCATAATATTTAGTACGACTTTGTCTTTGTTTTAAAGATAATACATTACCAGGTGTAAGAGCCCAAATAGACTTTTCCCCAGGTGCCTGGAAAACGCTAGAAAACTGTTCTGAGAACCCCAAAACGCTTGTGACATGATCAGAATTTGATCGTTTCAGTCCGGTAATATTTGGTCTGGAAGAGCCATACTGTTAAATCATTTAATCTTCATTCAAGTTAGAGGAGGGCTAAACTGGAAGTTTGCCGGCTTGACCGCCGGAAGTCTCTTCTCGTGGCATGCCTTCATGGCCACACAAAATGTATGCTATGTGGCAAATCCGGTTAATTTTAGACCAAGGAAGTTTAACTTTTTTGGTTTCATGCACCACTGAGAAGCTCTCATAGGAATGAATGGTGTTCTGCTGAGGAGAGTGTAAAGGAGAAAGGGGAGCCAAGCGAGGTAAAGGCCAAGAAGAGATGTTTTAATGAAAAATGGAGAACAGCAGATAAATAAAGAATATATTTGTGAGAGACTTTTCATTTTGAATATTATGGACTTTTGGAAGAAAGTGTGCTCATTCATTTATAGGCTAAATATAAATCACTATTGTATCATATTTGTCTTAAATCCAGCTCCATTATAGCAGGTAAAGCACATCCTGACAGCTTGGAATATTACTGTCAGATACTGTTCCCCCTCTGTTCAATATGAAAGGAGGCTCACACATCTTTCAAATTCATACTCCTGACTTCTTTCCCCACAACAGATAAGTCCTGTGATTTTCAGGCTGATATCATTAAATTTGACCATTTACAACAGGGGGAATGCATCCTGACAGCTTGGAATATTACTGTCAGATACTGTTCCCCCTCTGAACAGTATCTGTTCAGAAGGGAACAGAACAGTTCCCCCTCTGAACACATATCTGACAGTAATATTCCAAGCTGTCAGGATGTGCTTTACCTGCTATAATGGAGCTGGATTTAAGACAAATATGATAAAATAGAGATTTATATTTAGCCTATAAATGAATGAGCACACTTTCTTCCAAAGTCCATAATATTCAAAATGAAAAGTCTCTCACAAATATAAAATGTTTTATTGATAGAAATAACAGTAGTTGGTTGTGTTAATAAAGACATAAAAACACAAACATATGTGCTGTTGTCCCAGTTTAAAAATATAACTAGACAGTCGTGAAATTTGGATTTCACTTCTACAATACAACATCTTCAGATAAAACTTGCAAAAAAAAAGTCAGGTTTGAGCCTTAGCTCTCTCCACAGTGCCTCTGTGGTACGAGCACAACAGCTTCGGGGCGAGCTTTTTGTGAACGCGCGCCTCCTTTTCCCTTTGGGCCATTTCGGACGGGGGTGGGATTCGGGGAAACAAATCTCAATGAGGAAACAGAGCTCGATACAACACCGGTATTGGCTTGTGTACGAGGAGGAAAGTCAACTGATGTACTGCTCGGTTTGTCGTCAACATGCATCGGACACTCAAAAATCGAACAGTTGTCAAGCACATTGTCAATCAGTTCTGTTGTTGTTTGCATGTCCAATTGGTTACTTTGATCATTTTTGCCCCAAATTACCTACTTTCCGCCACAGGTTGGCTTTTTGATCTCTCTGCTTTTTGTTCTAAGTGTTATAAGTGTTATATTTTATCTATAAGTGTTGATATTTTCCTCAATTCCTAATATATACATTTAATGAAAATAAGTTAAATGTTAAATAAAACCTGATTTAACATGGTAGATCCTTTTGTATTGTTTTTCATATGCAGTTATATTGCTATATATTACTAACCTTCTAATCACCTAATGATGCAATTTCCACTTCCTTTGTGTGGGTCCAGTGCAGTTGAACATTTAAATAAGTTGAAGTAGGCTCACTGTAATTTCCTGTAGTTGCAGAGAGATATTGATATAGATTTCTAACCATCTAACCTTCATTTTGAACCACTTTGTCTATTCAGACTTCATTTCCTGTTCTTTCACGACCTAGTAGATGACCCTTGGATAGTTTTACCCCTGTAATCATTCATTGGTATCACATAATTACTGAATAATCAACTCTGGTAACAAGTACTGATTGGGAAATACTATGTCTTGTACAAGAAAAATATGTTTCTAGGCATTGTACTGTACACATCAAGGCTTAAATATAAAAGTGACTGGTAAAAATGTTGATTGGATGGTAGATTTTAGAATTTACCAGCCACAGTGGCAGGTGGACAAAAAAGTGAATTTCCATCCCTGGAGTAGACACATGCTTTTTTCTGGCAATGATATGGAAATAATATAATTCCTACATTAAACTGCTCACATCAGGCCTGTGGATTATTTTGAGTAACCACGTCATGATTTCTGGTTGAGTTTTTCTAATGCTTTTGTGTTTTGTTTTGTGTTTGGATATTTTATATGTATTTATTTGGTGTGCTTTGAGCACCACAAGCTGAGTGCCATCTAGTTATAGATGGATCCATTAGATTAGATCCATTATGTTTGAAAGGAGGTGAACACCTAGTCGATACATCCAACACTCAGCAACTTGTACCAAAACAATCTAGGTGGATAAATATATCTACAGGTAAGAGGAAAAATATATATTTTTGATTTTGTGGTGAACTGAACTTTAAAGTTGAAAAAGAAGTCCTTATACTCCTCATAAGAGGATGTGTTATCTGTTTTGTCCATTAACAGAGATAGCAGCACATTATTTTGTTTGTTATTTGTTTTATTCTAATGTCTTACAGCCTTGCAACACACACATACACAAACAATGACGCTCATGCACATATTCATCTACACAACCATGGGCATGAAATCAATCTCAATATTCATGTGTAGTTCACTACTCATAGCAAAACGTGTGCCCTGACAGATACCATCAAAGTCAGGCTCACAGGACAATAACTGTGGTGCAGGAAGAAAAGGGCTCATTTTACCTGAGACATGTCCTCTTCATTCTATGGAGCTAGGCCCTGGAGGACTCAAGGTTACCCTCTATCACTGGGAGAAATCATTACGCCCAGACGGGGAGACAAATCTACAGAACCTGCTCCCTATTCCCCCAGCATCACAGCTAACCTGTTTTATTGGTATTCTAACGATCTGAGTGCATGGATGTTGTCACAGCAAGGTAAGGCTTTTTCAGACCTCCTCTCTCCGCACAGTTGGCTATTCAGCACATTTATAACATTAAAATATGCTTGGTAGCTCCCCCGGTGCTGCCCTCTCCTGCACCACATGCACTTATCCATGGCATATCATAACAGGGTGATGTCCATCAAAATGCTCAGTGTGCTCATGTCTCTCAGCACTACTGCAATATTCACAGCAAAAAAGTTTCACATTAGCTTTTTTTCCTTCTTTCTCTATTATGAAATGCTAAATCGACAGAAAAATACAGACTATACATCCCATTCTGTGAAATACCTGACTCAGTCTGCACAGGTCTCATATGAGCCTGGGTGCATATTGCACTGCAGTGTCAGATGTCTCTTCGCTGAGGAGCCACGTTTAGTAAAGAACAGAGAAAGGGAAAAGAGTTAATTTTCAAAGGCTTTATCGAATTCTTTAACTTGATCTTTTCTCCGGCGTTGAAGCCTTTGCAATTAACAGGTAATTTGTATTTCTTTATTGCCGACTTGGTGGGTGCCTGAAGTCTGTTCATTTCCTCCTGAGAGCTGTGGCTGTGCTTGCCCTGACGCCTCCATTGATTATAGAGGCTGATAGGACTGGGCCATCAGGGAGGCCAGTCCATGAACGCAGCATGCTGTTTGCTCCCCCGTGTGCTAGCCAGGCTCTGCTCCCTCTCAACTGGAAGGTTATGTGTGGGTTTCATTGTGTATGTGTGTGTGTGTGTGTGTGTGTGTGTGTGTGTGTGTGTGTGTGTGTGTGTGTGTGTGTGATGTCTTTGGACATGTAGTGAGACAATATGAAGTAGGAAAACCAGTCAAGAATAATCTGAGGTGAAAGAAAGACGGCAGGAGAGTGAAATAAAGAGGCAGTTTCTTCGGTGTGCAGCTGCCACCAACACTGCTGGTATAAGCTCTTCAGACAAATGTTTTTCTTTCTCCTTCCCTTGCTCATCTCCCCTCTCTCTTTACTGTCCCACCTCTGCCTCCTCCCTTCTTCTTCTGTCCCCCCATCCTCCTCCCTTTCTCCTTTTATGCCATTTTTTTTTAATTCTCCATTGCCTCCCTTGTCTTCTCTCCCAGCCTCCATCCTCGCTCATGCTATTTTTACCAGCCACATTAATACCAGGTGTGTAATTGTAATGATTCTCATCTGTTTGGTAACATGGACAAGATCCTCATTATTAAGTAGGGAACATTGAAAAGTGGCAGATTTAAGTCAGCGGTCGTGATTGTGGTGAAGCTGGAAATGAAAGCATTACTGGTTTGGTTTAATGATAATAATACAGAAAAACACACATCCAAACTAAAGAACAATGAATAAATACTATTTGGTTTGTATATTGTATACATATTATATATAGTATATATTGCATACTCAAGACAATAAGAAATTAAATCAAATTAAAATAAATCCAGTAGGTCAGTCAGGACCTGTTTTCTCTGCTTACAATAATAACTTGTTTGCACTAACCAAATATTGTGTGTTTTCTAATTAATTGACTATTTATCGATTCAGAAAACTAACATTTGAACAGAGTTACAGAATACAGGTTAAATCTTTGTTAATATTGTTATCACATGATCCAAAGCTCCAGGACAGCCACCAATGAGTATTGTGGTTTAGTCAGCATCTCTTTCCAAAGTCAATTAACTTTCAATCTGAACCTCTAAATCTACATGAACAAGAAGTCCTGAAATTACTCTGAGGTACTCATTCCAGGCCGGTTACTGTCAGTATTTACTTTCAGTCAGGCAGAGACAATTGTCTTTGAAAGGATTCATTTAAAACTCATGAGTATTCTGAAAGCTGCAAGATGCGCAAGCCCCAATATGTTTTTTTTTTTTTTTTCTCAGTCCTTGTTTCCTCGAATCTCTTCAATAGGAGGTGGTGAGTGCAGTTAGTGTGATCCATAGAGCCACAACAGCTACATTTTATTGGACGTATGCCACGTTGAAAAAACACTGGAAGTTTCCTTTAAGTTGAACACTTTTACTGAGCTAAATTGGGCTTCATTTGAAATTGTGTTATAAAAATTAAAAAGAAAATATGAGAAAAAGCCAATGAAACAAGTGAATTTTGTCCAGTATTTTACTGAAAGGCGTTTCTCTCGGTGATCGTGTCTAAGATATACTGAGCAGAAATTGGACAAATGTACTTGGTAAGATTTAAAATTTTTGCAGTGAAGGTATTAGTGTCTAATAATGATATACTTGGCAAATGAATCCTATACCTGTTCGACTTGTATGACAGTTAATTGAATTTGTATCATAAATATTAATATTAAGTGAAATAAATGTAATCAAACGGAAAGTAAATAACTTTACACTTTTCCTAATTTCTTCTCAATCGAAAACAATTCCCTGAACATCACTTTTAAACAGTGAAATACTGGCAGCAAGACTAAAAAAAACAAACAAACAAAAAAATACGGAAAAAGAAAGAAAACCGGAAAAACAAAATGAAAACATAAGTTATTCCAGTATTCATGTCAACTCAAGTCAAGGTCTTTAACTTACAAGTCTCAAGTTATTTTCTGTCAAGTCAAGTTGCAAGTCATCCAGACTTGACTTGAGTCGAGTCCACATCTCCATCCAGTATTCACTCTTTAGCTCTGCTTTTGTTCCACTTTACATTAGCTAACCTGTCTGATGTGTGCCGTGTGGAAAGAATGTTATTATACTATTGGAACACAATAATACATAATGAATAAGCTAATATTTTACTGTTTTATCAATAACATGTAGTTATTTTTTGAGTAGTTGTTTATGTTGCTTGTTGTATGTTTAATCTGAATATACAATGTAACTAAAGTTTCCAAGTACTGTAAATGTAGTGAGGTGTAAATGATACCTCACTGAAGTGTAGAGTAAAATTCATTTGTAACAGTAAAATGGAGATACCAAACTATCTAATTGTAGCTCTTAATAAAATGTGCTTAGTTGCTTTCCTCCACTATTTGACTGCACTCCAGTTAAATAAAACGACACCTGATGCATTCTCAGCTCATGATGCTGTGCACAAGAGGGAGGCAGGATTAAATATCAGTGCGAGATAACATGTCATATTTCTACAGAGGTCCTGGTAGTGAGGCTGGTCCGTTTGGTTCCATCAGTGTGTATTTCTGTCTTGATATTTCCTGCCTCACTGTCATGATAGTATGGATTTACCATGACCTGAGTTGTTTGTGAGCAATTCCAATTATCTTAGCAATACATTATTTATCAGTGTTTTACAGTGCAATATACATGTGAGATTAAATGACAATGACAGCCACATTGAGAATTGTTTCTGTGCTGTAAGTAAATGCATGTCAACCCCAGTCTTAGCTTCAGGAGGTCTTGCTGCCTCCCTTGCCAAAAGGATTCAGCAGCGCTTCAGTTGTTCATCTCCGGAGTTGGTCCACTGCGCAGCTCCATTTGTAGCATCAACTGTCTGAATGCACAGCTTGTTAGCGGCTCCAGGCCAGCGAGCTCGCTGCGGTGCAGTGGGGACGCAAGCAGGGAAGCAGCAGGCCCACCGGCACCGTTGGCCCAGCCTTAATGGTCATCATATCAGACAGGTTGGATACTGGTAGGAGAGAGAGAGAGAAGAGTGGGGAGACTGAGGCGAGAGATGCACAGAGTAGGCAGAGACGGCAGCGGCAAGATGCATCTTTGATGACATTAAAAACAGAAATCACAGGGTTTTCTGTCGATCAAAATACGGCTGGGGGAACTGTCAAATTAATGTGGGCTGTGGATTAAAGGGTTCTCAAGAAAAACTGCAAATGCTACAGGATCAGAAGAATGAAAGGCTTTGTGAATAGTGAGGGTGAGGAGTGTCTGCAAGGAGTCCAAGTTGCTGTAAAGGCATATCTGTAAGATGGAGCATGACACTGGTAAAGAGACATGGGTTTTAAGAACAATCCCTATCCCTATGGGCAAAAATGGGTGAAATATTATGAGTTCATGCACCAAAGGTCAGACATGTTGTGAAGTGTATTCTGTCTGATTTTTAGACATGCTGGCACCACGCCTCTAAGGATGGCAATTTCAGTCAGTCCACCACTTTGAAATATCTCAAAGATGGATACCACCAAAAAATTTACACTTTGTACAGATTTGTATATAACTGGACAAATAGAATTAAAATGCAGTTTTTAGGAGAATTACTTGAAATGTTGGATTTTTGGCTTCGCCCGAAGAAGAAATGTTGTGTATCATCAGTTGAAAATGGTGGTCCTTTGGCCTATTCACACAGAAATAGTATTACCAGGGAACACAGTTGTCATTTACATGTCCCCCACCACTTTTTAAAATGAACATACTTTTCTAGGATTGTATAACCTGCAGCCTTATGCATAGAATCAGTCATGACTGGTTGTCCATGACTCACAAATGATTGTAAACTCTTTCTCCACTGTTAAAAAAGTATGCCTGCCACTTCCTCAACTTCTAGACTCTGCCCTATCAATGCACTGTTACACAAGATGTTTTCCACGTTAGTATCTATCTACTCGCATTTGTTAAAGACCATCTCAAAAATGTTTTTTCATCTGGGCCCTTATGACCCCACCACTATTCAATACCAAAGTGAATCCCTTGCCAGAGAACCTCATTTGATTTAGAACTTAACCCTGACATCAGTGGTTCATACAGTGCATCTGCACTGGATAAGTGAAGGTTACTCAAATTTATATCTCCTGAATATAATTTCGACACTCTGTGTAACATCAAGGTTTCAAAAGCAAAGCGTCTGTTCTTCAGCAGCCACATTAATTATATAGTTTACAGTTCTTTTACTCACTTTCTGTAGGTGCTATAAGCATAAATACACCTTTGCAGCTAATTTAGATCAAGCAACGGGTGCTCTGTGGCTGTACATGAAGATGACAACTTTGTTTTTCCTAACCCTGTTGTTCCCTCTTTGTCACTTATTTTAATAGCCAATATATCCAAGATCACAGCACAGCTGTTGACTGCTGTTCAACATTTTATGAGCTGTGATCAAATTCCTTACTTTTTCAGCGGTCTGACAGCAGAATAGAGATATTTAAAAGAAATACAACCCCAAATCACAGAGATGCTGCTGCCTGTTTTTACAGGAAACACGAAACAAATAGCATTCATGAAAACTTTAAAGAGAAAAGAAACACTTACACTTACAAAACACTTACAATCTGACATGCATCATAACTGATACAGTATTGTCTATTACAGATTGCCCACAGGAGTCATACAGTGTGACATGAAATGTACTGACAAGCCTGTGTTGTGGTTTTACACAACATTAATAGGGAATTTGAGTTAAATGTGACCACCAATAATAATGAATGATTATCAGGGATAATTATTAATTATTAATTATGATAAATAATAAGATCTAATTTACATTAGATCGCCTCTGGAGCACCACCCTAGAGTTTAATTTTGACAATTTGAAAAGACAGCATGTAGGTGTAGGTTCAAAAGTCTTGTCGTGTGTGTGTGTGTGTGTGTGTGTGTGTGTGTGTGTGTGTGTGTGTGTGTGCGCGTGTGTTTGTGTGTGTTTGTTTGGAAGAACCGAAAAAAATGGTTGCTAGGGTTCAAACTGCCATGCTGCATGCATGGCATGGACAAAGAAAAACTACAAACAAAATGGCTGACAAAAGGGGACTACAACATGGCTGAGGAGTGGTGGACTACGAAATACTGGCAGCCAGAATAAAAAACTAAAAAAATATCAAACTGAAAACATAAAAGTTATCCAAGTCATCATGTCAAGTCAGGTCAATGGTCTTTAACTTACAAGTCTCAAGTTATTTTCTGTCAAGTCAAGTCATCCAGACTTGACTTGAGTCGAGTCCACATCTCCATCCAGTATTCACTCTCTCTTTAGCTCCAGGTTAGAGAAGATGGTTGGATGCAAAGAGTCTGTGTGAAGCATAATTCAACTAACATCAACTTAGCCATGTAGCAAAGCAAACTGCCAATAACCTGACTACACAGAGATCACAATAACACCCAAACAGTGAACAAACACAAATAGATTCAGCACATGTGCATTACATCAGCCAGAAAAACAGTCCTGTGCATCTTTACTAACTTACTTCGTGTTCCTCTGATTGTGGAGTTAGCTGGCAAGCTTTTTATCACAGCTGCTGGTGCTAACTGAGCTGGGGTACTAGCAGGACTTTGTGTCGCTGCTGTGGAGAGAAGTTCTGTGGGCCTGCTGGAACTGCAGCTGGCAGCTCTTGGCAGCTGTTGAGCCCAGAAGAGCTGGGGGCAAGGCCCAGTGGGGGAGGAGAGCTGAGAAGGGAGAGAGAACAAAAGAAGGAGCTGGAGTTCTGATTACCTGGTCAGTGGGGGATCTGTCACCCTGACCAATAGCAGCTCAAAACTGGGTCTCTCAGCAGTTTGCACCCAGGTGTGAAGACTGGAGAATTCTGAGGAAGTTCAGTTCAAAGTCCATTTTGAAATGCACAATGAATGACTTCATCTGTGGATCGGAACACCTGTCCCTATCACACAGTGCATATGGCCTTTAGTCTAAATAAAATCTATCAGCACCCATCAGTCCAGACTCACATCATGTTTTGCGTGATACCGGAATGGACAATGAGTGATTGATATGCCTCTTCTGTTACTGTGTCCAGTTAGGGGTAAATATAAATGTACTAAACCTGCTTTTCTGACTTATTTTGCAAGATAATTGTATTTTTTCCACCTGCTGCAGTGGCAATGCAGCCTGCTGACCCTGTGCCCCCACCAGAGGGAATTCCATTTCTGTGGAATAAATAAAGCATACCAAAATGAAGGGGAAAAAAAATGTTGGACTGACTGGCAGAGTCAGGATGTATGAAAGACAGAGGAAAGGATGCAACAACGTTGTTTATAGACTTCAGGCTGGATCCCATCCACCTCCAGCAGGAATCGAACACTAATGAGTAAATAGAAATGACTTTTTGGAAAGGAATCTTTACCCACAACAGCCTGCAGAGACAAAAGAAAAAAAAGAAAAAGCATGTTCGTAACGTTGTGATTAACATAAAGTTGCTCAGCCATGTTGAAGTCTAAACAGCGCAGTAGGAGAAAGGGCACAGTGGTTGCCAGCGTTTGTTTTCCAAGGAAGAGCGAGACAAAGACTAAAACAAACAGCATCTGTTAACAAAGGCAAACTGTATGACCCACTTAGAGCTGGCCTCCGAAATGCAAAGGTCTTTCCCTCTATGTTCTGTGCTCTCCGCACTTCAAAGTTGCTCTCTCATTACTCCCATTTGAACCCGGCCACGAGACACTCCGCTTACTCTCCACTTCAGCTCGTCTTGTTTTCTGCGGCCCGCTCATGCTGCTCCATGTCCAGATGGAGCCAAACACAGAGCGAGCGTCTGCACTTTCTGTAGGGGTTCAGACATCTGTGCCATGCTTTGAGTTCACTTTGAGCATGCGTCCTGGCTTAAGAGGCTTTGATACTGAAAACAGCAGGCACAGAGCCACAAGTACCAACAGTTGTAAGTAGAGCAAAACAATGATAAATTCATAAAATCAACCAATTAACTGGGAAATGTAGCAGGACAACCGTTGCTCCCATTGCACTATGTGAAAAATTGAAAAACAACCCACCTGGAGATGCTCACAGCATCCAGGTGGGGCTAACAACCGCAGGAAACTCAAACAAATTAAGTCCTATTTACAGAGCCGTGATGTGGCCAAGGTGTTGCTGTGTGGAGACAAGACTGAAGAGGTGGGAGAGAGAGAGAGAGAGAGAGAGGTGTAAAATGGAACTCCCAGGGGCATGAGCATCCATATTTGCAGGGAAACCTGAACAGGCTTGAACAGGAAGAAATGTAACAGCCATTAGCTATGCAGGAAGTGGCTGCTGACAATGAAGAAAGCATTTTCCTTCAGTGTCCCACTGTCCCTCAAAAGTACATGTAATGAGCCCTGTGGAGGAAAACAGTCCAGGGTCAGTTGGGACTGTGGCTGTGTGTGTGGGGTGTGTGTGTGTGGGTGCCATGGAGAGGTCAAAACTGAATAGGAGGTCTTCAGACCTGGTTAGTTTATTTGGCCCACTAAAGTCCAGGTGCACAGTGAAATGAGGAACAGTAACAGGCAGTGAGTCTATTTTCCCTGAAAATGATCGAGTGTGGGCTCCTCTCCAGGGACCGACCAACAAATGATCTTTCTGTACATGCTAAACGTGATATAAATTTTTCCCTGAATGAGGCTATCTAAAATGTGCACAAATACAGGTAATTATGAAGAAGGTAAGCTTAGAGTACAGCATCCATCCATTATTATACAGAATGCTTTTTTTTTCTAGCATGTAACAAAGTATTTGCAAACACTACAAACCAAAAGTAACATTTAAATCAGCAAAAAAATCTTCCCCTCATTGAAGCACATGGCCTGCACTGACTCAAACATTGTGTGATGTCTCTGTGAATCCTTGAACTGGTTTAGATGATAGATTTATTTTCAAGTCTCCTGGAATTGATTCATCTTGGTGTCACACCAACAAAACACGACTTTCATTCATTTAGTCTATAATGGAGACATGACAACAGATAGAAACAGTGCCAGGCTGCCAGCCTGACTGAATCTCCAGTCAGCCGCCAGTTTGCCGGGAGACTTTGTGTGCAGTGTTAGACAGAATGGCATAGTGATAGCAAGGTTTGTAGGGAAATGGCAATGGTGTCATTCTATGTGTCATTACATTTTTTTATCAATATTTACTTCATAATAATACTTTGAAGCAAAACACTTGTCTATTTACAGTTTAGTTCAGATGTGTATGGTGATGGAGGGATTATAGAAATGTTACAAAATTTGTCCTAGTAAGATACTTTACTGATCTTTTATTGTACAAGTGACGCCAGCACTCATTTAGACTTACATGTAAAGTTGCATCAATGTTATGTAATGAGGTGCATGTCTGAAAAGTAAAAAAGCACTAAGCCCATTGTAACAGCCATGGCTTTGGTTCATAATGTACGTTGCCCCCATGTTTGTTCTGTGGTACTTGAAGGTCTGAACCGCTTTAAAGGGCAACTCCACCAATTTTATTGACCTGGGAAACCTATGATCTTAGGACAAAATACTAGAGACTTTACACAGAAATTCTATTTTCTGTGGCATTTGTTTGGTGGTATACATTTGTGGTGTCAAGTAAATTTCTGCTTGTATCTGTTACCTGTATCTGTAAATAGAAGAAATGAAGGCTATGTTCACCAGGGTTGTTCCAAGTAGAGAGTGAATCGGTTAACAAACCCTCCAGACAGGTTTTAATATGTATTTAAAATACAATATTTGAATAATAATTTAGAATGTATGAATATGTAGTTATCTTTCATCTTCAAAGTTCAACTATGGGACACAATATGTCTCCTACTTTATTGTAAAATCCATTCTCAGTGTACTGTATGTGCACTGGAGGCTTTGAGTTTCCACTTTACACTTATGTATGCTGAATATTGGACCATGATTGGCTTCCAAACTATTTATGATGTCATAAACAGACATGCTCGTAGGCCCGTCACCTAAAATCTGATTTTTAATTGAAAACACAAAATATACAATTTCAGCTATGACAGCCTTCAGGTGTCAGAATGCACATACACCATTCTACAAAGTGAAGCTCAAACATCGATTGCAGGAACAAGAAGAAAATCACATTTCTGACCAGAGAGGGACTTTAAACTTCCTGAAAATAGGGACAGTGACATGTTCCGCACATATCACCTTGATGCAACAGATGTGTAGATGAACAGAGAAAAACAGCTAGATCTGCCTGATCTGGCCAAAAACAACAATATGTCACTACTTTATTACTCAATGTGTCATTACTACAGAGCGAGTTGAGAATTAACCAAAACAGTAATGTTGTGAGGTGGACAGGCAACAATCAGCTGAAACTCTACTCTAGGTTTCTCACTACGAGCTCTTTGTCCAACACATCCTCCATAATTAAACAATTGAATGGGTTGATTGCCAATGACCATTGCAGTGACCAGTGACCAGCGACCAGCGCACACGACCTTCATCAGTTGCAATTTTGGTTAGGTTTAGGTGACAGAACTACTTGTTTAGGTTTCAGAAGAAAAAAAAAAATGTTTGTTTAAAATAAGTTTGTTACTTATGTAGTCTAACTAATGTATGTACATTACTTAGTTACCCAAATTGACCTAGAACAGCAGTTGCCTGGGTGAAAGCCCTGTGTTTGTTTGAGCCATCCATCCACTCCTACCTCATCTCTCTGCTGACTTTGTTGCTCTTTATACTACATCACCATCTCCACAACTCTACTGATTTGGTTCCATGTCATAGTTCTCATCAGCTTTCTTTCAGCAAAAACGCTACACTACCTGTCTCTTACCAACAATGGCAGACACAGTTGGAGACTAGCTAATGATTTTTTTTCTCAGGGGTTGATGAAGACCAAACCGAGTTATGAGGAGAGTCAACCATGTGTGCCATAACAACTTTATGAGGTGAAAATATGTAAATGCTGTGTTTACAGCTTTTTATGCTGCCTCCATTGGACAAAACATTAAGTAGTGCTGCTTTAACTACAGTGCAACAGCTATACTTTAAGGTTGGCTGTGATATATACCCTGAAATTGAACCAGTTGACAAGCTAAATATAAAAAAAGTCAGTAAAGCATATCTTAATGTTGCACTTTGCAAAGAAAATTGTAGAAATACAAGAAGTCCCATCATAAGCTCTAGTTGTGGGCTTCAAGCTGTTGCCATTGTATCTAAAAAGCTCCAAACACTCACTTTTAGGTTCCCATTTTCACCAGTAGGCTCTCAACCATGCCCAGTCCAGGCCTGTCATCTGTTGGACGGATGAGGACAATCTCTTCTCATCACTCTGTTGATCTTCAGATTGAGAGCAGGCAGGCAATTCCTTTGTGCTGACAGACAACGGCAGTCCCTCTGAAGAGGAAGAATCACACTTTGTAATGAGCCATCTCCCCCAAATAGGCTCAGGAGGACAGGCAGAAGAGGTAGCAGCGGGAGCTGACACAGGGGTATGATGGGAGTTAAAATACCCTGTGTACAAGAGGAACATCACAAGTATGATAATGCTTCTTAGCTTCAATGTAGTTGAGGAGCTGCCACTACTACAGACTTTTAAATTCACATTGAGGAGTTCATTTAACACCACTGGCAAATCACTTGAGGTATTTAACTTAATGATCAGTTTGTATCTGAAATCTGATGCCAGGACCTACTATCCTCCTAAGACCTGGCAATACCTTCAAGTTACTTGATTTTATTCTCCTAAATAATGTGCAGAATAGGAGAAAATCTGCTTCAACCAATGTCATTTCCGATGCCTCAGCTGGACATATACGAGTTGTGTAACATTGTGGCAAAAATTGGTGAGGACCCAAATGCAAAACACTCGGGAGGCAGGCAGAATGAGGAACAACAGGCGAGCTTTAATTAACAAAAACTGAATAATCCAAAAAAACATAAAATACAGGGTGAAAAAAACAAGAAATGCAAAAATAACACTAAATAAAGTCGCAACACCAAAAGCTGAAACAAAGTGCAACCAAAAGCAAGGTTCAAATGAGGAAAAACACAGGGAATATAGTGTTAAAACACAAACCCAGAAACATACTACAAGGATAAATGGGGAGACACAGCAACAGGCTCAGGTGAACAACATAGGTGAATCACACAGGATGAACTGACCAAGACATCAGGGAACACACACAGACTATATCGACACGCACAGGCTGATTAACAAACAATACACAGGTGAGCACAGAGAAAGGGCAGGAACCAAACAGCACCACACCACATATGAGGGCAAAACTTCAAACAGGAAATCACATAATCACAAAACAGGGACATGACACATTGTTTCATATATTTTTGGTGAGATAATGGTCCAGTCACTGTCCATTACAATCAGGGTCATTTTTATATTAATATCTTGTCACATAAAACAACTCTTATTTCTTTCAACATTAACCCACTGACCGGTCGAGGTGTGGCAAATGAAAATAATCCACACTGTCTCATTTGTTTGTGTAAATAAATGTTTGAACACAACTTAAACACGTACGGTTAACTCTCATTTCAAACAACGGAATTGCAAAATACCTAAGTCAGGGTGCATCTTTCACATCTGCGTCAGCTCAGGAAGGATTCTCAGCTATATCCAGTTTCTTATCAAGGCTGGTGGGCTGTGTGTTATGGAGAGAATTTTGTTCCTTTATTATTCAATCAAATAGAATAGATTTGGAACCAAAAAAGAGATTTGAGAGCAAAAGAGAGTAAGTGGCAATCAAATTTTTTTTTTTTGAGATCGAAACAGAACAGGTTGCAGTTGAAAAAAAAATATGAGAGAGCATATTTCTTCAACTTCAATCAAAACTCAAAACCATTTTGCTTATAAATCAGTCGTCTTTGCTTTCAAGTTAAAAGCCTTTGCTTGCAGATCAGTCCTCTTTGGTTGCAAATTCTAAAGTTTTGCTTGCGAATTCAACTGCACTTGATGGGCGGGGCCTACGCTGGTGGATGAGAGAAGAGTTTCTATTGGCTGGTTTGACCTGGCTCCAGCGCCAGCTACGCCTTCCGCATTGCACACACTTCTCCCTTTACTGGGGCAGATAACTAATAATCGTTCATTTCTGGAAACAAGCAACAAAATTGGCACACATACTCCTTGGGGATTGCTCTTTTGATAAAACCCGTTAGCCACCTAAAAATTCAAGACGGCGGCCATTTTTCAAGATGGCTGCCATTGGATATACAGTAAGATTGCATTTCGGAATACAATCGCAAAGACTTGTCCTATTTGAATGATCTTGGTGTCAAATAATACATTTTTCACTATGTAGAATCCGAATTTGGACCCATGGACTTACTCACTGGCTTCCTTGTACCATATATCAGTCCTGGAATCCTAATATTCTGCTACATCAGAGGTTCATGTTACGTCTGACTCGGCTAAAATGCATGGTAGTGTATATCGTAGTAGTGTTAGAGGTTTAGTATGTGTAGCATCTTCCTGTACTAGGGGGTTAACCCTAACCCCAACCGTATGGTATCCCATACCTTATTGTGCATGATTGCGCATTATGCAAGGTGGTAAAAGGATAACCCCTCGGGGCCTTGATTCACTGAATACAGATAATTATCATACTGTGATACCTTGATTACCATTCATCAAGATGGCAAATAAAGAGCCAGGACCGTCTAAATTCCGGACTGACTGGAGCAAGTGTTGTCTTTGCCAGAAGAAGAATAGTGAAGAGCTCAAGTCACCACGTGCACTAGTACGTACTGTAGTGTAGGAACCGTGACGTTTTGGCACCGCAGTACCATGCAACACTAAATGTTTAAATCACAGCCCTACGTTGTATACGCCTCCCTGTAATTCACTCACTCATTAGGCTACTCTGCTCAGGCCGTGACTAGCAGAGACAACCATGATGCTGCTAATCAGTGGGGCATTATAATTCATTACTTGTGTCGTTGTTGTTGTTGTTGTGAATGTGCGGCAGGCTGTAGCCAACAATATATAGCGCAAGTAATTACTTATGGGAAACATTTCAAGAGCATCAGGCTATCAACTTACCTCCAAGTAGAGCTTAGATCAGGCCCAAAAAATCAAGCCCGACCCTACCCGAACCCGTTGTGTCCGAGCCCGGCCCGGCCCGACACATTAACTGTAATTATGAGCCCGAGCCCGATTTAAACCCGACAATTTTTTAATACGTGGTGTAACAGTCAGAGTTATTCAATGTAGCCCCCTTTTGTTTAGTGGGTGATGTAACCTGTACGATGAAGAAGAGCAGGTGTACTTCCGCTCCCCGTGAGAAAGGATACTGCCGACAGAGAGAAGACTCCCCATTTTATTTTGTCTTTATTTTGTAAAGTGTTGGTGCAAGAACCTCGGCCTGGATCGTTTGCGTATGCCTGTAACATCTAGTGCCGTAGAGACCTGGCATGGTGTGGTCAGTATTATGAATAAAAGTGCCGTGTGGAAACCCCCACATGTTGCCTGCTGTCTCTTGAGTAACCGGAGGCACCGCACTAAAGTGGACCATCACCTTCCCCTTCAGCAGCCCACGTTACAGTGGGCTGTTATAACTGACGATCTCAACTACAACTCCCAGGTGTTTGAACTACAGAAGTCTGTTTACAATTATCTTAGTGAATAATGCAACAAACCAGCCAATAGAAACTCTTCACTCATCCACCAGCGTAGGCCCCGCCCATCAAGTGCAGTTGAATTCGAAGCAAAACTTTAGAATTTGCAAACAAAGAGGACTGATCTGCAAGCAAAGGCTTTTAACTTGAAAGCAAAGAAGACTGATTTATAAGCAAAATGGTTTTGAGTTTTGATTGAAGTTGAAGAAATATGCTCTCTCATATTTTTTTTTCAACTGCAACCTGTTCTGTTTCAATCTCAAAAAAAAAAAATTTGATTGCCACTTACTCTCTTTTGCTCTCAAATCTCTTTTTTGGTTTCAAATCTATTCTATTTGATTGAATAATAAAGGAACAAAATTCTCTCCATAGTGTGTCCTCCTTACCGAACAACCTTGGCTGTGCACTTTTGGTGTCCACTTTTATGTTGGACAGCTTTTTTAATTATTTCTGAGCCAGCAGCACTCACTGTGTCCATCACATGTTGCGGCTCAACAACTTTTTCCACACCATGTGTATTTTTTCTCCTGAGAAAACATTTCTTTAGAACATAGAAAATGGATCACTAGAAGAAAAAAAAAAACAGCTACAAGAAGTCATATTCAAGTTAAAATGTGGGATGCTGCTCTTTAGTTTTGTAGTACTTTGGAACAATGCTGTACCACAATAAGAGCTTACACCCTGCTGCCATGTCTGAGGATGGCTCACAGCCAAAGATCATGTCGTCACGAGCCGGGAGGAGAAAGTGTGATGTGCTGATCCAGAGATATGCTGCCAATCAGTGTGGTAGAGGGTGAGGGATTCAATGGGTTAGTTTGGTAAAGTCACCTCGAGCCTGAGTATGTCATGACATCAAGAGCTACTGTGACTTAACATATGAAAAGGACCTTGTGAAGAAGGATGATGAGCTAGAAGTCAAGATAGCTGGGGCAGAGAACATTAGCTCTGACAAGTGACTGCTGGACAGCTCTCACACAAATTAAATTAACTTCACAACTACCTGTAACTTAACCAGTTGTGACCGGGTGATGCAGTCCATTGAGATCCTTTAATTGAAAGTGAAATCCCTATCGAACACATTAACTGGTAAAAATCTGAAATTTTACAGATTTCTTAAAATACAAATTTAACTAATTTCAACTCTATTTTATTTTATTTGTTCTTCTTATTATAACATATTCTTTGAATGAGTGGTTAATCAAATAGAAAGTAAAGTAAAAGTGTCTCTTTGATTCAAGATTCAAATTGTAAAAATCTCATAAGAAAAACATTTTCATTGTCATCATTAGTGAGTAAACTGTAAGCCCACAGAAGTTACAGTCCACTGGACGACGAACAGCACGGGGAAGAACAAACTACAGGATTCAATATGAGGATGAAAAAAGCGTCCGGATGGACAGATGTGAAGAACGGCACACTAAGAGAACAATCTGCAGGACTTGTCTGTTGATTATGACAATCTGAGTTGCACATGTTCTTTTATCTGAAATCATTTAGTGTCATTATGCGCACAGTGGGTGTTTAGATAAATCCTGCGAATTATGCAGGCTTCCCCTTTAACCTTATCCCAGTTGCTATTTTTGGTTTTATATAAACAGACAGATACAAATCAGAGCTTGTGTGCTTTTTGGGGCTGAACTGCACAGAGATCCCAGTGATCTGTAATGCAGCACATTTCAGGGGTCAAAATATGATCAGGTAACTAAAACCCTGAGGAAAGTTGGTGGTCTTAGTTTATCACCTTTTCTCCTGGCACGAAGAAGAACTTTAGAAGAGGCCAATAATCTAATGGAAAAATGATGTCATAACCATGGCAGTGTTTTGGTTCCAGCTGCTGCATGCATCTTTACATTTTCCATTAGTTCAAGTAGTTCTGTTGCTCACTGTCCCTGATGGAAAAACAACTAAGTCAATGAGAACTTTGTAGGCAGAATTAAGAATGGGGAAGTCCTCTTATTGTCCAACAGACAGATCAAGTTTGATTGCATCAGCACATCTGTATGGGTTGTCCTAAGATGACCTTCAGAAATAGCTATTTTTTATAGCATTTATGTGTCATTTTACAACACCAGGTTTGCAAAACGAAACCGAGTTTGGTTAGTGTCACCACTTAGCCAAATACACAGAGTACAGCTTTTCCACATGTAGATTGACAGGTGTGGAGGAGAAGACCAAGGGACGACAAAATCAGGAAAAAACTCTTCACTTCACTTGCACATCTTAAGTCAAAATCAGGGCACATTGCAGACAGACATCTGTCAAAATCCTATCACACACACACCTGGTATAATTTCCACAGTGACTTGGTAGAGTAAAGGGTCGTATGAACATTCATCAGATCAGAAAAGTCTCCTGTCATTCTAGAGGGCATGGACAAATAATGTATTTGTTGTCCAAAACCAAGAGAGGTATTCTCTTAACAATGATATGCCACATAGAAAAGCAGCAGAACCCCACAGCGTAGAAGCTAGAAAGACTTCAAAATCAGACTGACTTGAGAGAACATGTCTGTTTAAAAAAAAGTGTTGCCATACCTCTTTGGTGTGTAGGGACCAACACAGAGTGCTGTCCACTCTCTCTGCAGCTGCAAGATCAGTGGTGAAAACATCCTTGAGGTGTCTATCAAAAAGATTATTCTGTCTGAAGTACTCATGCCTGGCAACTTACACATTCAACATGGCTCTAGTCCAACTGGGAATTTCACAACTTAGTAGACGCCTTTAAAGAGCCTGGCTTATTTTCTTTCATGTCATTGGAAGTACTGCTCTGTTGTTATGCAAGGAAAGGTGAACCACGGGTGTTGTTCCACTAACATTAACTGTATGTGGCATGTTGTCCACATCCTGCTTACCTCACAGCTTTCTCAGAAAGGCCAAGAGAGTCAGCTCTTCCGTCTTCAGCATAGAGAGATGAATGACATCCAAATACCGGTTTCTTAACAAAACTAACCAAAAAAACACTTCCGCTATCACCTGAGAAGACACATATGGTTATGGAGTCCATAATTACTGCCTAAAAGGGTGGTGTGCAGTAGGTGTCATTTGAAAAGCTTACAACACAACAGAAAATATCACCTGTGTTATAATGACTATTTTGCTCTCCACAGTCTTGGAAAGGAAAGAAGGAAGAGTCATTAGGTGGTTAGAATATTCATCAGCAACCTGACCCACAGCAAGATCCTCTCGTGGATCCCTGCCAGTCAGAAGTTGAGGGCTTGTAGTGTAGAAATACACAGTATTTATATTATTTCTTGAATAGCCAGGCCCTTTAAAGTACTGTTGAAAAGTTAGACTCCATATTGCCTACTCTTGGGCATGCACTACAAATAGCATTTATTGTTACAGCTTTAAATAAAATAAAGTGTTAACACCAGGGACCCTGGACTGCACGATGCTGTTAATAAGCCCCTCTTGTGTTTCCCTCAGCTTTTTAAAGTAAAATCAGGGACACTCTGCCGGTGCTGATGATGGGTTGCTTGTTGCCACACTGTTACACTGCTACTTGATTTATATGATACACACCTACACTTAGAGTAGCCATCTACACATCCTTAAAGATGTTACTTTAATAGTTTCAAGCTGACATCTTACGTTAAAAGTATATTCCACCTCTGTGCTGCAGGGCTTTCATCTTCTTCTCTTTTTTTCTTCTACTTCTTCTCATCTTTGCTCTATTCTCTGACTTTTGAGGTGATTTTTGGTATCACTCTTTCCTGTTTTATTAGTATCTGGGGTCTTGGATTGCAGTTCAAATTCATTTAAAAAAATGTACCTTTGCCTTTTATTGCTTTCATCTGTCTTTGAATGTCTCCCTTTCCCATATAACCAGGTTTCTTTCCTGCGTTCTAGAGCTTGAATGAGCTAAATTAGAATGACTTATATTTGATATGCTTAACTTATAGGAGTAACTATAACTACAACCATAAATGTAACAAAAAATGTATTTATGATATGTAATCTGCAGACTGTAATCTAAAGCATAACACAAACTATGTAAATTGAACATGTTATTTTAGCACTTAACACTATAGATTTGTGACGAGATGAAACCATTTTAGAATGTTGCAGGGGAAAGTATGCCCCCCATGGTGGTGCTGCCTGTGAGCCAAATGTAACAAAAACATTTATACTAATTTCTGGTATGAACTGTAAGTAATGTAACAATTGCTTAGTTTTATGCAGTATGTACCTAGTTTAACACAATTGCACAACATGCCTATTGCTGCATGAAGTTGCCATGCTTGTTCTGGAAAGTTACAAAAAAAACAAAAAAAAACATAACAAAAACTCCTCTAGTATGGAATGGTGCACTGACAAGCCATATGGTTTCCATTCTGGCTCATCCTCTGAGGAGCATGAATATCCATAGCATTGCAGAGTACCAGTTTCACCATGTTCTACATGGTATGATATGTGATGGAAATAAAGATTCTTCTTCTTAAATGCTGTGGCCCACAATATTGAACAGGCTGGCTAAAAGACAGAAAGACTCACTAACAACCATGGCCATCCTCAGGGAATGCTGCCAGAAGGAAAAACTGTACATGTGCTGTTGTATGTAAAGAATGCATTTTCTAGACTCCTGTGGAAATACACATTAAAAGGCAATAGTCAAAACAAAATGTGTGCAGGCCTCGTTCATGCAAACACCCGTGAGGAAATATGCACATATACAAATGTGTGTACAATGCTGCCGAGTGCTGCATATGAAAGCACCTACACAGGCAGACAAACACACACATTCAGTGCATGTTGTTCTCCAGCAGCTGATTCTGGTAGACACGGCTCTCTTCGCCTCAGTGAGATTAGATGAGGGGTTCTAACAGTGACCTCTTGGAACACCTCATCTAATCTCTCCTGTGAAATTTCATAAAGACTGTCGCCTGACACCTTTTGTTATGCCATATATTCATATTGTATATATTACTAAGAAATATCAATATATTTCATCAAATACAGGACAAAGCTGGGTGTTTAATCTAGATCCAGCCATCTGTCAATCAATTCTTCATTTAAGGCTTATTTTTTATACATCAATTAATAATTTGATGGCTAAGTGAGGTAAGTTCGGTTTCTACTTCGATTTGCAGGGTGCAGAATAGATGGACTGGGACTACAGTATTTCAGTTATGGATCCAAAGTTGGATAAAGGAGCACAGCAAAGTCAAAAGTGAGAGTATGAATTGGTGGATCAGCGCAAAGCCAGCCCTAATGCAGGCCTCCTGTCTGAAAGATCAATCCTGTGAGTTGAGACTCTGAGTTTTACATGCAGACTTGTGGGTGGCAACTTATTTTAAGGTTGAGAAAAAAAACTGCAAGCCTCCCCCACACCTGAGAGTAGAAGCACAGTTAGCCGTAGTTAGACAGACTTGGTATCAAAATGCGTCTCTAAGTACAGGTATGAATGCCCCCACGGTGCGTTTGAGATCCGATTACTCAGACCACATTCAGAGGTGGTCTGGGCCTGTGACCACATTCTTTTATTAGTGTGTACGCACATGTCCTGGAGGATCGCCTAGTCAACTGACATCCTCGCAAAACAAGAAGAGGATGCCACACATCATGATGAATTACACACTGACTGATTTCAATGTGAACGGTAAGGCAAATGACATGTTTGGGCTTTCTTAACCTGCAAATGCTAGCAGCAGAAGTTGAGAACACACTGTTTTAACTGATCTACACATCGAACTAGTAACCACTATATCCCCAGACTCCCTTAACAAATCACACAATTTTGAGAGTTGTTGACTAAGGAGAAACTTTGTAAAATAACCACAACAGATCCAAAATGATTCATGCCTTCTTGTAAATTCAGTATTAAATGCAATACATTAAATGTGTCCTTTCCTTGTAAAAGTGTCAGTTTGTTGCAGCACCACTGTACCAACCTAGTGCGTCTTAGTTGTCAACATTTAGCAGCTGTTTGAACACAGTTTTTCAAAAAGATTTCACCATTTAAACTAAATGACTATCACAGAAGACAACATGTTATTGACAATAAACATGTCAAATCTTCAGTGACCAATATAGGCAACTTATTTGTCTCTCATGGACAAAGTCCCAGCACTCTCTCAAAAACGCACACTTTTATGAGTTGTTAATTTAGGAGAAGCTATTGTTTATTCTGTGATTATAATTTGTGAAACACTCTCTTCAACACATTCTTAACTATTTGGGCCTTCTTGTAAATTCTGCAGATGTTAAATATTTAGATATTTATTTCTGTCCATAAAAGACATTGTGTTTTAATACCAAGTCTGAATTCCTTCGTATCATGCAGAGTCATCGACATGTAGAGACATGTCGATGACTCTGCATGATACTAAGACCATGGCATAGGGGCACTTACAATGACCTTAAATGCAGAGTTTAGTCTTATGACTTCCCTGTTTTTAAGAAGCCAAAATGTCCATCTTTCCATCGAGGCAAAGTTCTCCTCACAGCACACAGCTTTTGTAAAGGTGCAAATTAGAAATCACTTTTCTGATTTGAATAATATAAAGTGCAGTACAAAAGAAAATTTACTTTGTATTTGAAAAACCCTACACTCCCACAGTTCACTCACATTATGTAACTGAATGATTAGAAGTACTTTCAGGACTGTGTGAGAAGTGGACCCTGTAAAATGCTGTGATGTCTAAAAATCTCAGGAGGTGCCTCAAGACACATTCTATCAGATGTCAAAAGTGTAAATGCATCCATTGGAACAAGCACATGGTACACTTCACACTTGTCATTTCAAGTGTCTGGTATCCGGTATTTTATGACTCTTTTGTTTTATACCTACCCACATGTATGCATCTTTGTTTTCAAGATTTCTAGGATACATACAAATAAGGGTCAGCACTGGTCCAGTCCAGAAGAAGGTTACAATGCCCCTGAAGCTGTTTCAGGGATGCTGGAAGTCAGTGGCAGTTGGGAATGCTGAGATGTCATTCTATAGTGTGATGTCATAGTACAGTAAATGGTGTGCAACATTCATGTTTTTTGCATTAATTTGAATGGCCAGAATAACTTATGTCTAAAAGTTACTAACAACAATTTGAAACAGCCACAGCAACTCTCAACAACAGCAAGGAGATGAGGAGGGAGAAAAAATTCCCCAGACTAGCTTATAAAATTGCAGAATTTTTTGAGTTGTAGACTCAAGAAAAACTTACTTAAGAATACTGAGTATGACACATTCTTAATTATTTTGTCCTTCACGGAAATTTGGAATTCATTTTACATTAAGTTCTTTCTTTCCTTGCGTAAAAAGAATCATTTCTCAGTGAGGTATGTGTTTATTTGCATGTAGAGCAGGGAAGCAAGATCTGATCCAAGTGGTCCCTCAAGACGCATGTTGAGACACATTATTAGGCCAAATGTGAACTGATTACCTTAGAGCTGTCCACTTGGGATTGGACCCATATTACTGTCAAGGATAAACAGCCTCATAGTTTACAATAATGCAGCACAGTGAGGATACAGATGGTTCATAGACAAGAGACAAGCATATATACAGCCTGTTTGTCACAAAGAGATCCAGGCTGCAGTGCAGTGGATACACTTGACAGGTCAACCACAGAATTGTAGACAGTGGTGGAAAGAGTACTGAAAATAAGTACTCAAGTGCAAGTACAGTTACGTGACTTATATTCTTTCTTGAAAAGCCTGGCCTTTTAAAGTACTGTTGAAAAGTTAGACCCAATATTGCCTACTCATGAGCATGCACTACAAATGGCATTTGTTGTTACAGTTTTAAAAGTAACTAAGTAGATTACATGGTGTGGTTCATAAGTACATGTAAAATTACAGACTTGAAAAGGTTCAGGTACCCAAAAATTGACTTAATTACAGTAATTTGAGTTGTAGCTGTAATTAGTTACTTCTACCCCTGATTGTAGAGTAACTTTAGGATCTGCCCATTTAGTCTAAATTAGTCATCTTTCCTGTTAAAACAAGTTGCTCCAACAAGTTTTTATATCATGTTAGCAAAAAAGTGTGCTATTCGTGTTAATGTGCCTGAAGTTGTTTGGTACTTGCCAAATACACCAGAAGACGAACATCTGCACTACAGTGCAGCTGTATAGTTACAACAACAACACTTAAGCAAGCTTTAGCTAAATGCTTAAATCATATCTATGAAATGCTGCAAGAAAAAAGTTTTGTCATCTTCATAGGCTCTAGGTCACACTGCTCCCTTACTTTGATCAATGCTCATTCACCCACATAGATAATTTTGTGGTTAAACTGATCAGGGATCAGATAAAAGCTAAAGTAGCTCAGAGCACCCTGCATTTGATAGTATGTGTATAAATCATTAGAGCTGTTTTTCCTTGTTGCTTTAATGAGGCAGCAAGTTTCAGTGTCATTTGAGTAACTTTAGCTGCTGTTATCACAAGAACAGAGAAGACAGGCCAGGTAGTCATGAAGAAAATCAGACAGTGACAGACTGCTTACTTTAGGTGGAGATGCATTTATACCTTTTCAGCATCTGGCTAGAATGCTGTAGTTTGAGCAAATGGATCTGAATCCATCTACATGCTTCCTATATGCATTTACACTTACTTTTTTTTTTTTTTTAGATTGGATAGCTATCTCATCTGCTCAAGGTGCATGAAGCAACCAAGTGTATGTAAATACTGTAGGGTTCAAAATGGATTAGATTCAGATTTGTGATGTTGTATTTGTGATGTGTTTGTGATGTTGATATTTATATATATATATATATATATATATATATATATACATCCTTGTCTGATGCTTTTTGGTTGCCCTCACATTTGGCTTTTTTGATATGGAATATCTACCTTATGTCCTCAAGTTGTGGCAAAGTGTAGAGAAAATGGGAGTGTACTGAGTCAATCAGTGTAACTAACCGAATCAGTATTTGTTTTGTACATTATTCAACTGAATGCTGCCCTTTAATAACCGTATACTGTGTATTCATTGTGTTAGCAGGCTAATTAGCCCAATCATTGGTTATGTCCGTTGTGTCATTTCATTTAAAAGCTTTAACCCAGCAGGGGGAATTCACAAGAATCAAACTGACAACCTTCTCCTAAGATTAAAACGGTGCATTGTTTGTTTTTTGTTGATTGTTTGTTTGTTTTTCTTTGTTTTCCTGTACTTCTGTAATTATAATTGTGAGCTTTACACTTCACTTTTCAAATCTGGCCCTTCTAAAAAAGTAGTTGAATATTGTTGGTGCTGGGACAGATACACTGCAGGCTGATGGACTGATGAGAGGCTGGTGTACAGAGCAGGAGGAGTAACGAGCTGATTGCAGACAGGTGTGTACAATAATCAGAGGACGGAGGACCACGCCCATGCCAACACACACACACACACATAGACAAGACATAAACAAAGAGAGGGGTCAGCATTGGGGACACGGAAATGGAAAACACAAGGGACATCCACAGCTATAAAACATTGGAAGCTCCCACCACAGGTACTGAACGTGCTATTGTTAACCTTGCGTGAAAGTGAAACTGGCACCTCAGATCATTCACGTCAAAACCATCTCGAGTGTTTGGTGAGAAATTGGTGGAAACATAAAACCAACGTCAACATCTAAGTCGACACACAATGTGTTGCTGTAGGGCTGCTTGAGCACCTGTCACAGAAAGCACTCGTACATTTGTTGACCACAATCAAACAAATCCAATGAATCAGCGTAATAACAATTTATCTAATCAATGATCAGGAGCAATAGATTCTGTGGCGTGAGCGTGTGCTCTACTTTTCTAGTGTTGCTGCTGTTTGAAGATTCATTTGGAGTTGCTTTGCTCTGAAAACATCATAGATGCTAAACAGGGAAACACGGGCATGGCAAATGAGATTAAGCTAATTGTTTATTCCTTGGGGTTTATATGAATAACATTACACACAAGGTTAATTATCTCAATAAAATACGCTAACATAATCGACAAAGATCATGTCTTTGATTAGCAAACAAGAGTTCCGTTGCTTTATTCCAATTAAACACATGATAAATGGTGTGTGACAATCTGTTGGCTCTGCTCAATGTGTTTACACAGGAACCCTCTGAACCTCTTTTTAAAATCACAGTTTAGCAGTGACATACAGTATAAGTCACAGGCTTTACAACTGACAATAAAGTCACGGCTCATAAATCATTATGTCACGCTGCAGCTGTTTTGCTCTGTGCTGTGATAATGAGTTATATTCTGACAGCAGGCGAAAAAAATGTTGGCCATTTACCGACTATTCATTAACATCTCAAAATGTAGTCAACCTTCTGCCGCTGCGCTCAAAACAGATAAAACGTTCTGTCAGTTAGTGTTTGTCAGGGGAGAAACGGAGGCACATGACAGTGCAGGAGCATACCTGGATGTCACACACATCCACCGCTTCCCTGAGTCATTAGCGTCGCTTTGTCGCGACAGCACCTGACACATGACAGGCAAAGGCCTTCTCTGCTCTTCATCCCAGGAGATCTGACAACCAGCTGACTTGACTGACTCACTCACTCATACACTGACTAACTAGCTGACTGACAGACAGTCCTGCAGTCGAGGGCTGCGGCACTACACAGATGATGAGCAAAGAGGACAAACAAGCTGCAGACTGGAAGTCAAGAGTATAATAGAAGAAAGTGGCACATGGCAAACTGCTCTGTTTGTTTGGAAGTAGCCTAGGCTGCTACATACCAAAGCCGGAGCTATTTGTGACCCGAGCAGCACCCTCCCACACTGCCAGTGCTCCCTCCAAACTTGGAAAGTCAGAAATAGCAGCAGAAAGGGAAGAGAACAAAGATGCTGATAGACTCAGAGAGACTAGTGGCGCTCTGTGCTCGCCTGCCAAGTGGCACCGGTGCCCTGCACACAGAGTTAGGTGCCAAATCTTGTCAAGCACGGGGCACAAATCCAATCCAATCCAGTGGCAGAGGGGAGGGCTGGCTGCCACTCATTTCATCTATATGGGAGCCTCCACCTCTGCCAGGTCGTAAGAGCACCTGCTAGCGAAAAGGTTCCTTTGTGGAATAAAGACAAAACTTGCAGGTGTGTGTTCACATTGAGGAGAGGAGGAAATTAGATTACACTCAGACTATTAGAAGGGGCCATATGTTCTGGAAACACTGAAAAATATGAGCGCTGAACTTTCAACTTTCTACAAATTCCTTCCACACCAAACCATACGTCAAGACTGCTGCATCTGTCCTGAGCTATTAATAATAGGAAGCTTCTTGCTGAACTAGTAAATTTCATGGTGCACAAAGTTTATATGACGAATGTGTCTCGTGATTGTAAGTGGGGTTGGCTCACTCCCAAAGGTGCTTTGTTCTGGGTATTTACTGGGAAAAAACACCTGAGGGATGTGAACGAGAGTCACCTCCTGAGTCAAGGAGGTTTGTTTGTGTTCTGTTGTGTGTTTATGATTGAAGGCGTTTCTCGATTGGGTTTGGCCTGAGTCTACCTCTGCATTATGTGTGTGTTTGCATGCCTGCTCAATTGCTCAATTGCATGTATTTGCATAATCATCATCAACAGTGTTTCTCATTGTGAAAGCAAGACACTATTAACATGTACCACGCGTTAACACCCCCCACCCCCCCGATAAATAAGTGAGACGTCCGAGAGGGATCATTATCGGAGAGGCTCTAAATCGATCTATCCTAATTAATTACCTGCTTGATAGATAGGAGTGAGGCCCGTCACACTCCAACAGCCCAAGAGAGCAGACCCAGCTGTTCAAATCCCACACATAACAGACAACTCCAGACAAACTGTACTGACAAATGTGCATTGTTGATATAAAACTAAAACTGTTGGTTGCTAAATATTTTGTAAACACAGACCCATTAAGATGTGATCTGTAGCTTGATATCTGGATCTAATGCATACACCATTTACAGTCTGTAACCTGTAAAGTTTAATGACCAAATTTTACATGGTTGTGATGCTAATCTGTCCACAGACAGACAGACAGACATACAGACTGTATAAACACCTGGCAAAATACTCAAACTGCTTCTTGTTCCCACTACAATTGGTGTCTCGGGGTACTTGAGGGCTAGAGGCTTGGAATGGGGGCACCCTCTACTTCCACTCCCTTTTTTGGACCACACCCTCCTTGGAACTCAGCCTTTATTTTGATCTCAACTACACATCTGAAAAGTTTTTTGACTGTATCTTTGTGCATGGTTGTGATGCTATTGCACTCAAAAAATCTGTCACACAAACAGACAGACACACAAACAACATACTCTGCTTCTGTGTTAGTTCCCACTTCGAAAGGTGTCACCAGCACCACATTTTGCCATGATGACACACACACAGACACACATTTACGAAGTGAAAACACTACCAGCTGATGCTGTCGCAGCTGTTTAAGTTTAAGTCTGATGTTCTGTTGACCCATCTATCCACCCTGATTTTGGCACTCTTTCACGTCCCGTCTTCCTCCTTTGCTCTCATCATAATTACTATGACCCCATAGGGCTTTGTCACTGGAACATAAGCATATGTCATTTTGATTTATTATACTATTTTTAATCCCACAATGGGGAATTTCTCTTTTCAACTGACATTACACACACACACACACAGTGTATAGAGGAGAGGAGTGAAGGGGCTGCCACATGCACGGTGCCCAACGGGCAGTGTTCGGAGTCGGTGCCTTGCTCAAGGGCACCCCGGCAATGCCCAGGATGTGAGCTAGTATTCTCCATTACTAGTCCACATCACACTTTTTTTGGTCCAAGTTGGACTTGAACCGGCCACCTTTGATTCCCCAAGCCAAGTCCCTATGGACTGAGCTATTGCCGCCCAAATGGGACACTTGAAAAAATAATTTCTCTCATTCTTCTTGTATCAAATGTTCACCAATTCAAAAAGTGGTGTGCACCTATAAGTAGAAAGCTAGAGTTAGGATGTACACGTTAGGGTGCTGGATGGGCCTGTAATACATTTTTGTTTATTTGTTTTTACCCAAAGCACAATCATTTCTCATATGACCCTCACCCTGGAAATAAACATACAAAGTTAAACATAAATCCATTGTGCTGCAAATCTACCCTATATTAACTTTTTGTCAGTGAGTTGAGATAATAGCAGATGTAAATATGCTGAGAAATGAACAATGAAAACAACTTAAGATAAACTCAAGCTAGAATAAAAAATAAACAAAACTTTTACTACAACCTGGGTTTTCATTTTATTCTGCTGACTTTATAAGAGGCCAGGTGTGTACAAAAAAAGGCAGAATGATTTTAAGAAACAATTTTCAATCCCTGTCAGCTGCTCCAACATGTTAGGTTATTCATTTACTAAAGTTGGTTTAACCATGGAGTAAGCAATTCCAAAAACTGTCAGCTGAGTGTTGATTACATTGATTTTAGGTTATCTTCAAGAAACTGCATGCAGGCATTTAAAGTTTCTAAATAAGGTATTCCAGACAAATAATCAAACTTGGGCTGCAGACATGGTGACATTTTAACATCCTCTGTCATGAACCTGTGCAGCTGTGATCCAGTGACAGTAAGAACAGTTAAATCAAAAGTGAAAAAGTATTTTCACCACATACATGACCTCACTCAAGGCAAACTTAGAAGCAGTCCTGAGTGCCTTTATCAGGATGTACAAAGTGTTAAACTCAGTTTAGTGTTATGGACAAATGGTCACACTGCCTGTGTAGAGTGAAGGAACGTCCAAACCCCTTCCATAGCACACGCAGGAGTAGGGAATCCAATAACTTTTCATTTTCCTGTTAAAAAGGGCTGCCATTCTCTGTAATCCTGTCTGTGCAATGATCCCTGCCTTTTTTACCTCCTCACACTCCCTTATCCAAAGACATGTACCTAAGAAGAGGATCAGCGGGCTCATCTGAGAGATATCTGCACAACCAATGTCACATTAAAACCCTGCTAAGCTCTAATTACATAGTGTGTTAAAAAGCTGCAGATGAAATACGGCCGTGCTGTAATCTGGTGCTGAACTGGGCCACTACGTCAGCAGGAAGAGAAAGAGAAAGAGTGCAAATGTGAGACATAAACCAGCTCAAATTGGTTGAGTGAAGCACGATATATCTGTTGGCCACATCCTCTCAGTATGCCCTCTTGTGTGTGTGTGTGTGTGTGTGTGTGTGTGTGTGTCTCTTTTCTGTCTCTGGGCATTTCTCTTGGTTTCTGACTATCTCCTCGCCCTTATATGCTCCATTTCCCCCATCTCACTCTTTCCCTTCTTGGACTAAAGCAGTAGTGTGAACATTATTTTGCACTGAAAAGTTATTTTCTGCACTAGACAAAAGTTTATTTGTGATCATTAAAGATAATACAGACTAATGATTTAAGTTTGAATGAAACAAGAATTGTTACTCCATTTCATGTGAGGAAATATGAATTACAATGATACCACAGAAGTTGTGAATAAGGGAATACCACTGTTTTTGGACATTCTATGGAAAAAAAACAAAAAAAAAACATCTAAGCTTCTACCCTCAGGGTGGGTGTTTCCTTTTGCAGCTGCTGACTCTGATTTGAGAGCTGGTGTTGCTAGGAGATGTGCTCTCTCATGCTTTTCTTGATGCTCTACTAACTGGAGCACATCATCGCCCTTTAGCCTATGACTTTTGATACGACACATTTTCCCCACTTTATCTTCAAGACAACATAATGTTAATTAACAATCATTTAAGACATCTGTCTATACAAAACATTCAACATCTGGGAGGACTCATTGTGTTGTTAAGCTTATATCTCACTTAGAAAGTGGAAGCTTGTTAGCCTAGCTTGCTAACGTTACCCCTAATTCTCAGTGACTTTCTATTCTATTTCTACAGCTGAGTCATTGTCATCACTCCTGCACACTGCTGTGTTTATCCCACATTATACAAAGAAGAGGGTCTTGCTAGCATTAGCTGTCTTTTTTAATGGGTCCAGATAATGACGGCAAATCACCAAATCTCAACAATGGGTAGTCCTGTGACCTCAGCACTCTGAATATCAGATAGATAGATAGATTGATCACCCCAATGATTCAAAGCATGCCATACAGTAACACAGTGCTCAGATCAATTCGCTCTTAGCAAGAGTTAACAATAAATTCACTGAAATTGAAGAGACATAACAAACTATTCTATTGCCCGCCCACACAGACCAAAAAACTTTGTCAACTGGAACCAAAAACAAATAAAACTTCTTGCAAGGTTACAAGATTTATTTAGTTATCATTCTACAGCACAGGGTTGTATAACAAAATCCAATTTGAAGTCTCTTTATCCTAGTCAGAAAACAAAAAATTACTTAAATGGACAAATAAATAATAAGTCACAAATATAAACTATTGTTTATGGTGGAGTGCAGAGGATGAATCTAGTCTCACAGGCCTCTGTGGTACGGCAGTGGATATTTCTGTATTGCTTGGCAGACTGCATCAAAGTGAACAGACTGTTGCTGAGGTGGGAGTTGTCTTTTAGCTCTTGAGGCTCTGTGCAGACATCTCACTTCACAGATATCCCTGATACTTGATGTGTACCAGTTTCTGATGTTTTCATTCAGGATATCATCAGCTGACAAAAACTTGGATCCTGAATTTAGCCTTCTTAGTTTTCTTGAGAAGTACAGTTAAGTCTGAACTTTATTCACCAAGGTGGAGATGTGTAATGAGCATGATAGGTTCTCTGTGATGCTGATTCCCAGGAACCTAAAACTGTTCACCTGCTCCACCTTAGCTCCACTGATATAGACAGGGGTGTGCCTCTGCCTCCTTTATTTTAAAATCAACAATGAGCTCTTAGTTGACGTTGAGCAGTAGATTCTTCAGGGTGCTCAACCATGCCACATTATTGTTTTCCTCCCGATATGAACTTGTTGTTAGTAACCCAACAAATGATGGTGGTGTTGTCTGCAAACCTCATACAGAGGTGTCTCCATGTCTGGGAGTGCACTCATAGGTATGCAGTATGAACAGGAGGGGGCTGAGCACACAGCCCTGGGGTGCTCTGGTGTTGAGTACTAGAGTGGAGGAGGTGTAGGCAAAACAGTATCCGAATTCCCATCGCTGAGATAGTCTAATTTTATACATTTATTTTTTGCTGAGAACAGACATTAGCCAAAAGACTGTATAGAAATGGCCTTACAGATGTTTCTCCTTTCAGATGATGCCATTGCTGCGGTGTCAAAGGTGCCGCTACACAGCAAAAGAGGAGGGGCCAGCTAATTTTGCATCAGCTGCAGTGCGCCCCAACAACCACCAGATGGCACATGTGAACAGTCCAGACTACAGTGAACACATCAGGCCCCTGAGTTTCTCTCTCCTCCCTCTGGAACCAGACATGCTGTTTTTTTTTTCATTGACTCAGTCCGTAACTGGAGCTCCTCTAGGGTCACATGGTAGAAAAGAAAAAAAACTGGATGTGGAAATCCGTGCAAACAGACTTGTAAACCGTGCTCTCGGACTCACAATCTGTGCGCACAGATTTCCTCTTCTCACTGATCAGCACAGCGATAGTGATACTGAGATATTGATAGTGATCAATAAACAACAAAGATCTCTCTTCATCTTCATCACCTTCCGCTTTGTCCGGCAGGCTCAGTAGGGAGCTCCAGACCTCCTTCTCCCCAGCGACACATTCCAGCTCATCCGGGAGGATCCCGAGGCGTTCCGAGGCCAGATGAGATATGTAATCTCTCCAGCGGGTTCTGGGTCAACAACAAAGATGATGCTAACAACTCTGTTTGACTGTATATAAGCAAAACGCTCTAGTTAACTGGAGGAGGAGGAGTCGTGTGTCTCTGTGTGCGTAATGTGGAGCATGGATCTCAGTCCTCTGATTGGACCGGACAGGTCATAATCATTCTGATTAATAGGGGATTGGGTGTGGGTGGGTGAAATAAATCATCCTTGATGAGGCACATATTAATAACATTAGTTTGCAGTTAGATTGTCAAAATTAGATAAAACACAACAGCTTAAATCTCTGAGGAGCTACATTAGCATTAGTGACGGTTCCATCCACAAGTATGCAGTTACCTAATGTTCCCTCAAACAATGTAACGAAGAGGCGCATCAGAGGGGATTTAGAAGTGGGTATATGCAATGCTGACTTAAAAATATGTAGTTACACATCTTTAGTTTATTTAACTTAGTTCACAGGAGAGCTGTTAAAGTTAAATATTAGCCGAAGCAGTCATATTGACATAGCGTTAGACTACATACATCAGCTTCCTGTGGAGTCAACCAGCTGAAATACAGACAGAGCCACTCTGCCATTGCTGAGCACATTGTGGTCAAACGGAGTATTAAGTAAAATCCTGTCATCAGGATTCAAGCACTCTGCTGCCACCTAGTGTCTACAGTTATCAAGTGCAGCCCCCCCTTTACCGCTGCAGCGTCACCTGGTAACGCAGCAGCAACCATGTCATATGAAAGCACAGACATCTGTAGGTCCAAGCAGGGTCAGTTGAGCTTTAAAGGATAACTACCGTTTTTTACAACCTGGACCTTATTTCTAGCATAAAATACGATGATTTACTCACCCAGATAACTTTGGTGTCATTTGGCGTCGTTCGGACGAAATTAGATCCAGTGTAGCGCCGATATATCCATATAATGCGAGTGTTCGGGGCACTGAAGCGCAGCCTCTATATAACACATTATCTACCACGAAACTAGTTCATTTCACCAATATTTTGTTATGATACGCTAGTGCTATTCCCCTCTGAGTCCGGGCTTGTCTGTTGTCAATGTAGCAGCAGAATGCTTTTGTACCACGTCATTAATTGAGCACCAGTGGTAGCCACTCATTGTAGGCAGAACTGAGTATAAATGTGGCAGCTCTCCCCGGCACTTTCTCTTTGCGCTCCTGTCTGACACGTCACTTCCGGTCCGGATGTATTGACTCTCGGCAGGTAGGATTGCACGCTGCTCGTCATTTCCATGTTATCAGGTGTTGAGCCCTTTTGTTCTCATAGCGCATATATGTTTTACTGCAGAGCGGCTGAGCTGATGTGTCCAGCTTGGTGTGCGCTGGTCCCGTTAAGCGGTAGTGGTAAGTGTCCTCTCTGTCTGCACGATCTTGGTCGATACATTTTTAAGCTAACGTTAGCATGGTTACAGGTAAATGCTGGTAGCTGCGTGTGTCTCTCCCTCTCACCACTCTGTGTGTATTCAATCCGGCCACAAAGGTATGTTGTAGTTTTACTGCGGCGCTTGAAACAGGAATGGTAGGCTCATTTTAATAGTGTTAATTTTGTTGTTTGTTTTTAGATGAGATACAGCCATTGGGCCTAACGATCCATGTGACATAAGAGTCACGATCAGCTGACCGCTGCTGCTTTGTCTGCTGCTTTGTCGCAGTTTCGCCGCTGCTGCGTCGCAGCTTTATCTGCTGCAGCGCCGCCACTCTGTTGCAGCTTCGCCGCTGCTCTGTCGGCTGCTGTGTCGCAGCTTAGAGACTCTTTTAAGTCTGCCTTCATGGCCATGTGTTTAGTTTCATTTTGACACCTTAATTTGGTTTTTGTTTATTTGTTTTCTTTACCCCACCTGTCTTGACTTTTGATATCCGTTTGGTTAATTTGATTTAATTAACTTGTGTAATTTATTTGTTTAGGGCAGGTGGTGTTTATTTTTGTTTGTATACAATTTGTGCTATTTGCTTTCTTTTTTTATGGTTGGTTTATTCTGGTTAATAGATATTTTTGTTTGGTGTGATAATAATTTGACCAGTTTCTATTTTATACTAGTTTTGTTTCACTGTGTGACTATTCTCTCTGTTCATTTCCTTTGCAGAGGCCGGTGGTGGTGGTGGTGCTGGTGACCTGGGTGGTGGTGTCCCCTTCCTCCTTGTGTGCTGTGCTCCCCTGGGATTATTTCAGTTATTCACAAAGTGTGAGTGTGTGTGTGTGATTGTCACGTGCCCGGGTGACCTATGATATTTTGTTTGGACCCCTTCCCTCACTAGTTTCTCCACGCCAACGAGCCTCAGCTTTGAATAGTCCTCTTCATAATTTGTGTCGATGCTGCAGTGTTTTAATATTAAATAATAAAGTGTATTAATTGTGAACCACGTCTCATGCCTAATGAATTGAGCTTACTTGCGTGTCCTTAGATCAAGTGATGTAATTAAATCTTTGGGTGAAAGCCCCAAGGTGGCGTTGTCTGCAGTTGGTAGGTTACGAGTGGGATCCCGTTAGCCCTACTACCCTCCTGAACACAGGCCAATTGACATTGCTGTGTTTGGTGTCCTCCTTACGCTCGCCACATCAACATCCGGGGTCTGTAGGTTGACCTACTACCTCTGACCTGGAAGATGTCATCTCTGAGCTGCGCGCGCACCCGCGACAGCCCGGCTTGTTTACCTGTAGCTGCTACTGCTAGTTTGACCCCGGATGTTGATAACAGATGAGCCCGGACTCAGAGGGGAATAGCACTAGCGTATCATGACAAAATATTGGTGAAATGAACTAGTTTCGTGGCAGATAATGCGTTATATACTCGCATTATATGGATATAGCGCTACACTGGATCTAATTTCGTCCGAACAACTTCAAATGACACCAAAGTTATCTGGGTGAGTAAATGATCATATTTTATGCTAGAAATAAGGTCCAGGTTGTAAAAAACGGTAGTTCCCCTTTAATTCTGGCTCTCTTGCCCCTCTTCCTGGGGGGGTCTGTTGAACTTAATCCAATTTCTGTGCTTTCATTTCCAGTGTGAGTGTATTTCTGTACTGCATGCTACTACTGGTAAAACTACTGGCCAAAAAACCTGCATGCCACAGAAGCACTGAGGAAAATGTGAGAATTTTTTTTTTCTGGTGATCCATTTTCTAAATTCTAAAATAAATGTCTTTCATGGGTGAAACAGAGTGATTTTTGTTTTTATCATGAGATTTTTTTTTCCCTCAGGATTTTTTTCTTTTTTCATTGTGTGGGACCGAGTGAACAGAGACATTTTTCAAGAGGAAAGTAAGGCTAATTTGTGTTTGTTTTATTTTCAAGTGGTTGTTTTTGTAATACTCATTTTGACCACAAGAGGCTGAAGCGCGCGACTACTCATGTCCTGGATAAGATGAAAAGCATCCATGTTCCTCCAGGGGAGTTTTAATTTCTCTCTGCACTCTAAACACAAGATGCATCTGTTACAGTTATGTTAGTGTCACAGGAGGAATACTATGAATTATTAGCCTTCTCATCAATCAGAGTCTACAGTGGAGATTGAATTACGGCCACAACTAAGATGAAGACGAAGAAAGTGCATATTTCTAGCACAGAAAACGAGTTGTATGTGTCTGAGGTGGAGGCTGGTAAACACTTATTAATTCTTCCATTCACGTTTAGTGTTGAGGACAGTGAATGTCCCTGCATCCATCAGCATTACACATGAGTGCCACCGCAGAATTTATTTGTTTAGAGAGATCAGACTGATTGCTTCACGTGCCCAAATTATGCACGACAATCAGTGGTATCCCTCAGCCTGGAATATCATTTGAAAATGGAAGTTTGATGAAGTTCATCACTAGTGTTGACTGACACTAGTTCACTCACAATGAGGATATGGAGTGAAACAATTCTATAATCAAGTATAGAGTATAGTAAGATCATCCATATGAGCAGGAGGCATGCTTTTACTTTCTCCAACTGCAAAAATGTGATGTTTTTATAGACTTATTGTATCTATCTAAATATATGTATATATATATATATATATATATATATATATATATATATATATATATATATATATATACATACATATATATATTAGGGTTGTCAATCAATTAAAAATTTAAATAGTTCATCGCAATTAATCGCATGATTGTCCATAGTTAACTCACATTTTGATCTGTTCTACATGTACCTCTTCAAGTTTTTAATTCTCTTATCAACATGAGAGTAGTCAAATATGCTTGCTTTATGCAAATGTGTGTTTATTATTATTGCAACAATCCAGAAAAAGTCATCCAAAACACAAATACTGTCCAGAATATTCTCGAATAACCTAACATAGCAAACTCAAGCCCTAAAAGCAATAACAGGTGGACATACTGACCTGAATGTAATATTCCTTAGTAATACTAACACAATGCAGTGTCCAACTTTACACTTGTAAAGGTTAACTATACAATGTTAATCAGCCTGCAAGCTGTAACCACCCATTTAGCTATCGCTGTTGGAAGTTTGTCTCATGTAGAGTTGTTCAGGCGTCTCCGTTGCAAACTCCCCACCGTGGTCTGCCTTTGGAGAAGAGGACGGCTCTCTGCATCAGCTGTGTACTTGGCCAGCAAGTCGTATATGAGACTCGATGTAGTCCGGTGGTGACTCAGTTCACATCGACAGTAAATGCAAATAAGTTTGTTCTTGTCGAGAGAACCATCTTGGCAGGGCTTTGAAGCTGAACTTGTCATTCAAAAGACTCTTTTCTTTATCCATTTCTGCTGAAGGAGGATTGTTTCTGCTGCCAACCACAAGGTTACTGCTGCATCACTCCCTGATTTCCCAAACTAATGTGCATGCATTAATTGTGTGTCAAAAAAAATTAACGGTGTTAAGAGGAATTTGCATTAACACGTTATTATCGCATTTACTTTGATAGCCCTAACATATATATATATATATATATATTTATATACAGTACAGACCAAAAGTTTGGACACACCTTCTCATTCAATGAGTTTCCTTTCTTTTCATGACTATTGACATTGTAGATTCACACTGAAGGCATCAAAACTATGAATTAATACATGTGGAAATATGTACTTAACAAAAAAGTGTAAAACAACTGAAAATACGCCTTATATTCTAGTTTCTTCAAAGTAGCCACCTTTTGCTCTGATTACTGCTTTGCACACACTCTGCATTCTCTTGATGAGCTTCAAGCGGTAGTCACCTGAAATGGTTTTCACTTCACAGGTGTGCCCTGTCAGGTTTAATAAGTGGGATTTCTTGCCTTATAAATGGGGTTGGGACCATCAGTTGTGTTGTGCAGAAGTCAGGTGGATACACAGCTGATAGTCCTACTGAATAGACTGTTAGAATTTGTATTATGGCAAGAAAAAAGCAGCTAAGTAAAGAAAAACGAGTGGCCATCATTACTTTAAGAAATGAAGGTCAGTCAGTCCGAAAAATTGGGAAAACTTTGAAAGTGTCCCCAAGTGCAGTCGCAAAAACCATCAAGCGCTACAAAGAAACTGGCTCACATGAGGACCGCCCCAGGAAAGAAAGACCAAGAGTCACCTCTGCTGCGGAGGATAAGTTCATCCGAGTCACCAGCCTCAGAAATCGCAGGTTAACAGCAGCTCAGATTAGAGACCAGGTCAATGCCACACAGAGTTCTAGCAGCAGACACATCTCTAGAACAACTGTTAAGAGGAGACTGTGTGAATCAGGCCTTCATGGTAGAATAGCTGCTAGGAAACCACTGCTAAGGACAGGCAACAAGCAGAAGAGACTTGTTTGGGCTAAAGAACACAAGGAATGGACATTAGACCAGTGGAAATCTGTGCTTTGGTCTGATGAGTCCAAATTTGAGATCTTTGGTTCCAACCACCGTGTCTTTGTGCGACGCAGAAAAGGTGAACGGATGGACTCTACATGCCTGGTTCCCACCGTGAAGCATGGAGGAGGAGGTGTGATGGTGTGGGGGTGCTTTGCTGGTGACACTGTTGGGGATTTATTCAAAATTGAAGGCATACTGAACCAGCATGGCTACCACAGCATCTTGCAGCGGCATGCTATTCCATCCGGTTTGCGTTTAGTTGGACCATCATTTATTTTTCAACAGGACAATGACCCCAAACACACCTCCAGGCTGTGTAAGGGCTATTTGACCAAGAAGGAGAGTGATGGGGTGCTGCGCCAGATGACCTGGCCTCCACAGTCACCGGACCTGAACCCAATCGAGATGGTTTGGGGTGAGCTGGACCGCAGAGTGAAGGCAAAACAGGGCCAACAAGTGCTAAGCATCTCTGGGAACTCCTTCAAGACTGTTGGAAGACCATTTCAGGTGACTACCTCTTGAAGCTCATCGAGAGAATGCCAAGAGTGTGCGAAGCAGTAATCAAAGCAAAAGGTGGCTACTTTGAAGAACCTAGAATAAAAGACATATTTTCAGTTGTTTCACACTTTATTGTTAAGTATATAATTCCACATGTGTTAATTCATAGTTTTGATGCTTTCAGTGTGAATCTACAATTTTCATAGTCATGAAAATAAAGAAAACTCTTTGAATGAGAAGGTGTGTCCAAACTTTTGGTCTGTACTGTATATATATATATATATATATACATAGAGAGAGAGAGAGAGAGAGGTCTATTTCTATGGTTTCAACATGGCACATCTCCTGAACTGCAAATCATCATCTATCATCATTGACTTGAGTGAATACAGAATTGATCAGAGCTGATTATTCTTGACAGTCTCACCCAGTTTATTTAAGGATCAGCATTGTTGCAGCACAACGCAGCATGTTGCAATGACATGCAGACAGTGCGCAGATGGTTGGAAATGGTGACCAGTGGATTTTTTTTTTGACACCTAGTTTTCTGAACACACGCATTTTAATCAGACAGGTCACAAAGGTAAAAATGAGATGAATTTAAAAAGGGGGGGAGGAGAAGAGAAAAGTTAGGGTGTGTGTGTGTGTGTGTGTGTGTGTGTGTGTGTGTATTGTAATAATAATGCATGGATGGACGAACATCCCACAGCACACCCACAACAGAGGTGTAGTAGTAGTAGTAATAGTGTTTGCAGGCTTATAATACTCACCGCCTGTCTGGTGTTTTTCAATTTTGAAGCCTGTGATGTAGAGCATGGTTTTCAGAGCAGGCTGTATCAGCTGACATACAGCAGCCCCATGGCTGATAAAGGGACATAGTCAGGATTTTTTTTCTCACTTTAACAATGTGAGATGCCTTTTGACATTTTTGTTAATTTCTCAGGAAAGAAGGCATGGAAGAAAAAAATCACGTTAGCACAAAATGACACTTTTGAGACCTTGGTGGAGGTATGTGTTCGACTGAGTGCATAGTTTTAACTTCAGTTCCTCTTAAAGCAACATTATGTGACTTTTTCACCTCAAAATAACAGCCTTAAATCATTTTGATGGTACTGTGTCTTGTAATAGGGTGAATGGTATCACTGTCACAGCCACCCCGCCCCCTATCACTTGTGTCTGCACTATGTAACTTCAGTGATAGGGGAGGATCACAGCGTCACATACATGTTTACTTAAAGACACAAGTTTTCAAGACAAAACATTATTATGATATAATGAGTTTGAAAATTGTTGCAGACCTGGGATTTTTTATTTTACAAAAAGAGATGCTGTATTCAGAAACTTTGGGGGTGTCAACAAAATGCCAATTTCTACATAATGTTGCTTTAAAGGCTCAAATGAAAGACCAAAGAGAAAATATGTTCACAAACAAATGTACATGTCATCCCGCATTATTCAAACCCCACTGAGTGTCTGACTATTGTGAGTGTGGATGTCAGAGGGGCCAGACAGGGTGAATCTGGAGGTTCTGGAGAGGTTAGAGAGGCCGACGGAAAGACCATGCAGCGGCGCCACACTGTGTATGCCACGCCTGATCAACTCTTATTACAGCTGTGCTTGCACGGCAGGCTCATAAACATGACCACAGAGGCAGGATCACAAACACACCCACGCACTCACAGACACCTGAACACTCACCGGCAGATGTAATAACCTGTGGCCTCATTTGCATACATTTTTACTGCAGACTTGTCAGCCTTCTGCTCAACACCTCCTGCCTCGTCCACTTTACATGAGAATTGGCGTCAAGCTGCGATCGCTCATCGCACATCATCAGAACGACCAGAAGTACCGCAACACACACACACACACACACACACACACACTTGTAGATACTGTATACTGAGAAACCAAGGACCAATGAGTCAGAAATAAATCACTGATTTCTAGAGAAAAGAAGTAAAAGAAAATTATTACTTTCATGATAAAATGAGTTACATAAAGTGTCTTAATAGACAACATAATTCCTTTTTCTTCATGTTTCTTCATGCTCTTTTTCATAAACAGGCATAAAAATGAGTTCTGTGTTGAGGATACATGCTCCACAGAGAGCAAGATGCAATCTTGATCCATGATTTTCACGGCTGATGTATTTTAAAATGTCAATTTGCACCCGTTATCAAGATAAACACAGCGAGCTCGCAGTATCGCTAAATGATTTAATTTCATGGTCTAATCCGTGTGGATTTCATGGACAACACCAGATCCATATCTGAACACATCTTCTTACAAATATGCCCGCTCAGATCAGCCAATTGCTGTTTGAATATTCTTAATTGATTTCATTGATTTTCTGATTGTCATGGGTGGCTCAACAAGCGTGAACTATGCCAATTGATGACCTTCATTCGAAAATGAAGAAAACGTTAGATAACAGGAAAGCATGGAGGTTAGACTGCCAACAATCAAACAGACGTAGAAAGTAATAGAAGCTTATTACTGACTAGAGTTAAAGGTGCTCGCACCTCTGTTGAATCTGACAGATCCTCCAAAAATGTCAAGGATGAGTTTCTTTTTCCAAGGTTCTTGTTGAGCTTTTTGATGTGAGCATTAGCATTCAGGTGCTGCAGCTGTAATAATGTCAAAGGTCTACATCTGAAGTGCATGACTAATTTAACAGAGGTGGGATTACACTAAAAGAAATGAAGGTGTTATAATAGCTTTCAGTCAATTTGCTCAAAAGAGACATTGATCTACATTTGATCTACACTGCTGGTGGCCCCAAGGACTTGATTCCTCCTCAGTCACTTTGCGCTGATGAATCTTCTACCTGTGACATCGTTGACCCCAGACTCTATTAACAGGCTCCTGAACCCAGCACTGAGCAGACAAAACCTTTCCTGAGACTCTGAGGGAAACAGAGGATGAAAATCAAAACTGCTCTCCTCCAGGAGGGATCAGAGTGCTATAGAAACAAAGACGCTGCAGTCAGCTGTTGTGTTGCTTCTCATTTCAGTATTGAGACTTTCACTTTTGGAAATAAGCCAAAGGAGTCTCCCATGGCATTAAGAACAGGTGGAGAAACAGTCAGCACACACACACACAAGCCTTCCTTACTATCCCCATTTCTCCGCCACTGCCACCTCTGTGAAAAGGACAAGAGACGCGACAAGAAGGGTAATGGAGGGATTGATGAGGAGGGAGAGCAGAGGGCAGGAAGAAGATGGGAAAGCAGAGTGAGGGAGAAAAATGTCAATCAGGAATCGTGGGGGGTAAGAAAAGTGAGAAATGAAGGTAGACTTACTGAAATAGTTTCTCCTGCTACTTTTTCTTTTTCCTGCAAGGTAGTGTTATAGCATAATGCCCTGGATTATCAAGTTAAAAACACCACCGAGAGTCAAAAGAGGACAATGAGCTGTGTGTAACTGTTCAGCACTTCAAACACCCCAGAGTACTAGAAACAATCTGTCAACCTGAAGGCCACTGAATGCCTTCAGCTAGTGTTCCATAGCGTGTCAGTGTGAGCCGACATAATGGCATCAGTTTAGTTTGTGCTCTGGCTGCCAAATGAGATTTGAAATTTAAATCAGCTTTAGGTCTGCGTGACCCACAGTCCTTTGCACTGGAGGTTACTCAGAACAATATAATTCCAGCGGATATTTCTTTATGTGCTCAGTAGGTAAAGTTTCAACATGTTCTTACTCCAAACTCGTCAAATAAGGCAGCTTGGTTAGTTGCCTTAGGGCCCAGACACACCAAACTGACATTGTTGGTGACAAAAGGCGGCTGTTGTGTTGTCTCACACTGTCTCCCAAAAAGCTTCATTTGAATACACCACAAAGACTACAGCCGACAGCATTTGCCTTTCATTGTCACACCAATCTCGCTTATATAGCTACTTTCAATCAAGAATGTGTCTGATAAAAAGTTGCAAACAGGACTGGCGAATGCCAAAGAGGGAGAGGTGAATGCATGTAGCAAACAACAAAACAAAACAACGGGCTGAAAGGTAGTGTAGAGTTAAATGGAACTGAGGAGTGAATAATTTCATGTAAGTTTTTGCAACAAGCAATACCTTCATGGTACACAGCCATTAAATCCATTGTTGTGTTACTGGTGACAGACTCCTGCTAGTTATGACAAAATTTGCAACAGATGTTTAATAGGATAAAATGAGGTGATGACATTGTATATTCAAAGGATGAAAGGTCAACTCACTGTGACAGCATAATGTCCTGTTACAACACATTTCTGTCCACTATTCAACACCATTACTCAGAAACAGAAGGGAGATTGTGACCATATTTTACATTTGGTCAGATACAAGTCAGACAAGAATTCCCCAATAGTGCCGCAACAAAGGTTGGCCTCTATACCACCTTTGTATTTTTGCCACTCCGGTGTGCTTTTTTATACAGCATGCTGGTGTTGTGGAACCAAAAGAGGCTTGATGTACACATCATTATGTTGAGCTCTTTGTTTTGTTTTTTTTAGTTGTTTCCAACCAGTTTCCACCTTTGACTCTAAAAGTCTCAGCAAACTGTTTGTAAACATGCTGTTATATTGTGTTTTGACTCTGAGATCCTGACCCACCATGCATCGTGCAAAGCGACAAAGATACTTTTTTTGCTCTAAATTACGTCACATAATCACCTTCAGTATATAGTGGTCCCTGTATGGCTCTCAGTCCCTGAGAGGAATGCGTTTTTCCGGGGGGAAGTTCACCGAAGAGTCGGTCGTGGTGTCTTTTTACACATTAAATTTGACAGTAACTACAGCAATAGAGGAAAGTGACAGAGACATTGTGAGTTAATGTTGTTTGCTTGAAGTCACATAATCACCGCCAGTAATCGCTGCTGGGGACAGATGCTGTTTTCCAGGCGAAAGTGTGACAAAGAGAGGGAAAGAGAAACAGGGTGACAGCTACTTTTCCATGTATAAATTCTCCTTTTTTTTAAGTTGCCAAAGAAATTGCTTGCTACCACATTACTATTGTTTGGTCTTGTAACGTTGCTTTGTGGGTTAAAGTGTGGGATATTTCTCTTTTATTTTGAGTGATATCCAGTGAAGGATCTGTTAAGCTGTCAGACTGTGAATGCCATCAGAACATTACATTCGACCGAATCTGTCCCCCCATCCTGCCTCTGTAACTATAGCGAGGCAGAATAACGGCGTAATATTATAATATCTTGACGAGGCAGTATGAAAGGGGCTACTGAATGGACACTTATCTTGGGTGTCCACCTTGAAACTATGCTGATTGTAGAGATCTTCTGAGATTCTTCTGAAGGATCTCAAGATTTATCTGGAGGGCGGCTGCTTCACACCAAAATGTTTTACTGTATGAATCTGGACTGTGCGTGTGACCTTTTGATGTGTAGAAGAAGACAGAACATTAATTAATTTAAAAATACTAACCGATCCTGCCGGCGGTTCAGGACTTTAAATAGTCAATGTGTGATAATCATGGACTTAGTGTGGTGTTTTTTCTGTGTTTTTGCCTGTGTGTGCTTGAGGCATTTTTTCAGCGGCTGGGCATGGCCTTCCAGCAGCTCCACCTTCATTGCCACTCACCAGTGCCTCAGCCTCTACCTCTACTGCCTAGTGCCGGGAGCCCCAGCTGCACCACCAGGCTTGCCAATCACCTGAGCCACCACCTGCTTCCTTTTCACCTGAACAAAATCACTAAATTCCTTTTATCCATTTGCCCTGTCTCAGTGTCTGCTCTTGGGTCCTAGTTCAACCTCACAACCGTAACACAATGACGTGTATCCATTATTCCTTGTGCGCAAATGCGCATGTTGAGGGAGAGTTACACAAAACGTCTCTGCTGCTGGAGGATCGCTGTAATGTAGTCATTAATACGTTCCACCTACCTGCATCCCAGTTTAATTCAGTTAAAAAAGTAAATCAGTTTAATTTATGTTACGCCCAAAACACTAACTAACTAATTCAGAGTGAAAATACAACCCAGTTTCTGCTGTGCGCCTTACTTTATGCCTAGATTATCAGCTGTTTAATTTGCAAAAGGGAGTTGAACACGCCCTAAGTGCACTTGAGCCTGCATTTACCACCCAAACGCAACAAAGGCCACAAACGTAGAAAAGTATGCTAAAGTATACTAAAATATACTGTGAATTTGGAAAAGCTGGTTGATAATTAACTTAATAACTACAACCAAAATACCCTGTCAACAGCTAGTGAAAATCCAAAGGATCCAGAAGAATCCAGAGTAGAGGTTGGCAACATTTACGCTGTACAATATTAAATAGACAACATGTAGGTTCAAGGCCTTTTATTTCACACAAACAATGAATACACACAATCTTACAGTTAACAGGTGTGTGTGAGTGTCCGTGTGTGTTTCTAGAAGGACCTAATAAAATGGTGGCTAGCATGGACAGCCTGGCATGGACAAAGAAAAATGACTGACCAAAAGGAACTACAACATGGCTGGCGAGGGTTGGACTCAGGTCTAAGATGACCAGAATAGGCCAAATACATTCAAGACATTGCTTAACATTAACCAAAGTTAAACAGTCCTGTGCCCAGCCGTGCTACACTATGTTAAACAGTGCTGTCCTCAGGTTTTGTTCCTATTGCTCTTGAAGTTAGCTGGAGAGCTTTGTGTCACAGCTGCTGGTGCTAACTGGGCTTGGGTACTAGCAGGACCTCGCATCACAGCCATGTTGAGAGTTGTCCTATTACTCAGTTGACTTACAGTTCAATGCTCAAATCTAATTGAGAAGACACAGTTCAGAGACAGCAATATTCATCTTAATGTTATTCACTTCTTCGTCTTCTGACTCTGGCAAGCTGATTGTGACATGTCACCTACGTGGTGATCCTTGCTAGGTTGAGATGGGATTATGGAGATGTAGTTCGAGGTAATATTCTGCTTACTACCAATCGAATACAATGGCTCACAGCTTCCGCAGCATCAAGAGAAGAGAAGAAAGAAGAAGGGAAAATTCCTTTCTTGCTTTTAGTGATAGAACAGGCCATATGCTTCATGAGCACAGACGATGGGGGAGGAGTGAAGTAAGAGGAAAAAATGTGTTGCCATGATTATTAATTAAATTAATAATTAAATTCATCTTATCTAATTCAAGACAGAGTGAAAATAAACTAATGTTAATGTGTGATCTCTTTGTTATTTCACAATTCTCACCTCTAATTGTCTCAGCTGTGCTAATAAAGCTGTCTAGACACTTTAACACCATGAGTGGAATTAGCATCCAGTGCATTGCACACACAACAGATTCGAGCGAATGCAAGTATTGTCTGCCAGAGCCATGCTGAGAGAGCGCTCGGCTGAAGGGACACCACAGGGTGAACGTCCCGACATAAGCATGGCTGGATCTGGTGCATCAAACCTCTGTGGCACAGTAATGGAGACAGCGCCCCAGTCTGCGTGCGGCATCCAGAGAAGAAGCACTCTGAAATGGAAGCTCTGGCTTTTGGATGCCATTAATTTGCAGTGACAGTTTGGTTTCGGTCGGCCACTGTGCTGCATAAGAGAGGTCGACCTTAAGACTGAGCTCAACCTCTTTTTTATGTGCTTGAAGAAAGGAGAGGAGGGGAGTGTCTCTCTTTACATACATTTGGTTAAACAGCAGCTGGCAGTCAGCCGTAATTATACACCTAAGCCGTTGCATTATTTATGCCACCTTTTAAAATCCATTAAAAGTCATTTGGTCTCCTCTAAAACCTATCATTATCGATTGACTTTACTGTAATTGCTGCTTTAAGCCCTCAAAGATTTTCTGCCAGGTGATTAAGGGTGTAGGCATGGCTAGTGTGCAGCGAATATGCACTTATCAAAGGACTGTAAAACTTGCAAGACCAAGTAGTATTTCACCTGGTGGTCAGCAGCTGAGGCAGGAGCCTGGAGTCAGTCTCTGACTGGAGTGGACAGAGGTTTACAACTCAGACCTCTCAGCTGCTCCTCCTCAGCTGATGATTTGTACACTAATAGCACCGTGGTGTGTTCCCACAGTAGCAGCTACTAAATTTGAATTTTCACACACTGAAAAGAGAAAAAAAAAATACAGTTCTGATTTCGCACTGTCTTGCTGACCTGAATGAGGCAGCATTTTCTAAGTGGCAACCATCTAACTTGATCTGACCAGTAAGCTCATGCTGCTCCTCAAAACCTTCAAAACAACACTAGCAACTCAGGGCTCACTCTCTCTCTCTCACTCTCTCTCTCTCTCTCTCCCTCCATTAAAGACCTGCAGAAGTGCTTAAGTGAGTTAGAGCAATCAATATACGGACATCATTAGCATGGCCTGGCCAGAGTGGCTGTCTCAACAGTCATTGTTTAACATTTAACGTCATGAGCCACTGGAAATGTTTCTGGGGGGCTTATTAATTCAAAAGCAGAGCGTGTGAGGCCAGCAGCTCAGTGAGCTAAAGCTAAATGGGCTCTCAATTGATTTAGTATATGTTTTAATTGTCAAATGATTCAGTCTGAGCTAAGTGTGGTGATGTTTTGAGGACAGGTGTACAGGACGATTATTATAATATGTTATTATGTTATTATAATGATATGATAACATCAGACCACTGCATAGTGACTGTTTATATAGGTTTAGCAAGGTATCAATGTATCAGTCATGTTTATTTAAATATCACAAATCACAGAGTTGCCTCAAGGGACTTTACAGTCTGCAGAGCATATGACACCTTCTGTCTTAAGTTCCTCAGTTTCAGATGAGGAAAAACTCTGTCATACTTTAATGAGGGAAAATGGAAGAAACCCCAGGCTACAGGATACACTTACTCTATACAGCTTGTCCATCTTAATCAAATTTTGTGTATGCGGCACCACAATGCATTGTATCTCGTCAGACTGTCCGAGGGAGGACTGCAAGGTAGTCAGCTCAGCACCACACTGGAGTTTCATGTAGAATTTCTGTGAGCTACTTCATCTCTACCTTCACTTCTGAGAATATTTAACATGAGAAATTTACTGTGTAGGTTTCAAATATGGATTTTTACGAGAACTGAAGGTGAATCAAAAATATGCTCATATGTGTTCCAGTAGCTCCACAAGTACCCCTGAGGTAGCTTGAGAGCCATCGAGCTAACAGGTACCTCTTACCCCTGGTCAAACAGACCAACGCAGTGGACGACTTCAGCAACATTTGTGTCAACTGTTATTCTGTTTATTTTCCATTATTAAAGTTAAGTGCTGCTTTAGGTAAACTTTATAAGACAATGTAGCCAGAGACAAATCCTCCTCCTTTCAGCTTTTTCACCGTCAGTCACCTCCTCAGCTCAGCATCCTGCTCTTCTGCTTCTCACTGAAGCATACCGACAGTAGCTGCTAACATCACTTTGTCCATCTTTGATAGTTATTTTACCTCAATTCTTTATACTTTAAAACAGACGTGAACCACTAACCTTTACCATTTCTCTTTACCCTTTTTCTCTGGTTCGCTTTATAATATATAATACTGGGAAATATTACACTCAGTGGCAGACATAATGTTGATTAACATTTGTAATAAACAACTTTCATTCAACAGTAGCTGGCACATGGGTGTATAGAGAAGACTGGCAATGTGCATGCAATATACTGTTTGACTACGCAGTATGTTAGTATGCGATTTTGAACACAGTTAAAGTCTCCAGAAGCCCTGAGATCCCAAATCTTTGACTGCTTTGAAAAAACATCATTTACACCCTTTTTAAAGTCGTTAGCCTGCCGCACACCTTGTCTGAAGCGTGTGCACAAGCTTGATGTGCATTTGTTTCTTGCACACATCTAACATGTTTTGTGAGTGTTGAGTGAATTGCAAAATGTCACCCAACTTTACATCGACATGGGGGTGAATAAAACATGACTACATTTTCACTTTTGGATGAACTATTCCTTTAAAGTGTCACCAAACAGACCTGAGTCACATGACCTCTCCACCATGGATACAAGAGGACAGACTACACAGACACACAAGAATAAAACTCGAGCACACCAGTCACAGAGAGGAGAAAGAAGCTTCCACTGCATCACTGTACTTTAGCACTGTAGAATGATGTCACAAGGAATAATATCTGGTTCATTATTGCAATCAGCAAATACAGGTGTTCACATATATTTTGGCTCTGGTAACTGACAAACTCTACAGCCATGAAAGCAGTCGTGTGAGGATGCATGCTTGTAAAGAAAACTTAGTCTTGCATAGCGACAGGCATTATCATTCTGCATCAAGGGAAAAATGCTCTGGCTTGTTTGTATTTCCTTAAACCCCTATAACAATCGTCTCGGGAGGCACTAAGCCCAGGATGCAGCGAAGTTGTTGCGGCAAAATAGTGTCAGGAAAATTGCTGAAAATTTGCACGTGAGGAGGCAGGACCTGGAGTCCCTGCAAGAGGTGAGATAACAGCTGCTAGCTTTGTTAACGTTAGTACTGTTAGCAACCAGGTTAGTGTTAGATTTAGAGAAGGGGATTTTGAAAATGGTGACATGCAGATAGTGGAAGGAACGAGAACGCTGACTGTAATAGTTAGCCAATGGCAGGCTGGTGCCCCCAGTCTACATACATTACAGTGAGTCAGACTAAAGAAAACCACATTGTGAAAGGAAAAATGTTGCTTTTGGTCCTTTAAAGCCAAGTAACTGTAATAAATTGCCAAGAAGTTAGTGACATAAAGAAGTATTTGGTGACTTATATCAGAAGAACTATGCCAAATGTTCAATCCATCTAGTTGCTGAGACATGAACCAAAAATGTTTATTTTTACTATGTGTAAATGGCCCCAGATTTACACATAGTATAAATAAACATTTTTGTGTATGCATTTTTGTGTATGCATTTTTTTGTGTATGCATTTTTGTGTATATTTTTGTGTATGCATTTTTTTGTGTATGCATTTTTGTGACTGTGTATGCATGGCCCATGCATACAAAGTCTTTTCATCAGATGTATAAAACACCATGTTCTTCTGTTCCCACGTGTCTTTTCCTCATACATCTCAATCATCCTGACATTCTACACATGAGCTGTCTGAACATCCCCACAATTCACTGTAAATGTCTCTAAACACGCCCCAATTACATGGTTTGCATATAAAGGGCCAGAATGTAGTTTAGTGTTGAGGAGAAATGTTAGAAGCAAACAAGCAGTTGAAGAACGCCGCGAGTTCAGAGTCACGGACGAGGAGTTAAAAAAAAGTGGTTTGATTTCAAGCGAGAGGCCAAGAGACGCATCTCTGCGCACAGTGAGAGTGTGAGAGCTACTGTAGGAGGATGAGCGGTCATCATCTTGGGTCAGAACATCAGTACAGTCCCTGAAGACTCACTCTAGCCAAATCTGTGCATCGGAAATGTCCTTTAGCATCCAAAGCAGCTATTGTATCATGTGGCACGGCCATTACGCACAGCTACAGCCCTGATATGGTGCCGGTTACACCTGAAGGATTCTTACTCCCCAATAATACAGGAAAATGATGTTTATGTATACAAAGATCATGTATTTATTTGTTTATTTACATAAGGATCATTATCATTATAATTATCATAATGCACACTGACAAACATATTTACAGAAGACAGTCAAAACAAGGGTAACAACTCATGCATCACTGTTTGATCATAGCAGTTGTAGTTTTTAAACTACAGATGTAATCCTGACTTAATTTAGTGAAAAAACCACCATCTCTAAATGAAACGTCTGTCATGATGGGATCTGTGTTATCCTGTGGTGTCCCCTTAATCCTCCCTTTTGCAGTGTGAGTGTGTGTGTGGCGGAGGCGTGGTTTCATCTGAGGGCAGTACCAGGTGCACCTCATTATCCTCATTCCCTGGCTGTATTTGAACCCCGGCTTCCCTTCAATCCTCGCCAGAGTATTCAGTCGTCATACGCGGTATCGCTTCTGTCTCGGCCACACCAGTGTGTATCTTCTCTCGTGCCAACTAGCTTGTAGCTAATGTTTTTGTGTTTTTGCCTGCCTCCAGATCCCAGTGTGTTCTCCCCGGTCCCTGCCTGCCTGTCCGCCTTCCGCCTGCCTGCTTCCTCACCTGCCGTTTTGTGTATTCTGGATCAAGATCCCCCTCAGCACGTGAGGTGGCTTCCACGTGTTCGCTTTTTGTTCCCCTTTGAGCCAATAAACATTCATTGTTCTTTTTTGGCAAACTCCGAGTCTGTGTCTGCTTCTGGGTCCAGCTCCGTATTCTAGTGAACCATAACAGAATACTCTGGCCATAAAACATGGACCCAGCGGACACGGATCCGAAGCCTCAGCTGGAGTTTCTGCGTCAAGCGGTTTCCAGTCAGGGGATCCTGCTCGGACAACATGCCACCGCTCTTCATGGGATAATGGGAGCTCTGCAGGACCTCACCGCCAGCTTCACTCGCTTGGAGGAGCAGCTTCAACCCGCTCCGCCGGTGGCTCTTCCTCCCGCTCCAGCTCCTCAGCCTCCTCTTCATCAACCCAGAGAACCTTTCGTTCCCGCTCCGGAACGGTATGAGGGAAAGTTGGGGGAGTGTGGGTCATTTTTACTACAGTGTTCATTAGTGTTTGAGCTACAGCCGGCTACGTATGCTAGCGACAGGGCGAGGATAGCATATGTGCTAGGTCTGCTAACGGGAAGGGCTAGAGCTTGGGGAGCTGCTTTTTGGAATAACTCTGCTAACGCTTTTGCCACATATGACCAGCTTGCTACTGAACTTAAGACTGTGTTTGACTATCCTGTTAGCAGTAGTGACGTTAGCAGTCGTCTGCTCAGCCTCAGTCAGGGTCCGCTCAGTGCGGTGGAGTATTCAGTGGAGTTTAGGACTCTGGCTATGGAGCTAGGCTGGGATGACAAGGCGCTGCAGGGCATTTTTCTTAAAGGACTGAACGAAGTAGTTAAGGATAACCTGGTAGGAAGAGCTGAGGTGGAATCACTTCAGGAGCTGATCTCCTTAGCCATTAAGATTGACAACCGGCTCAGAGATAGGCGCAGGGAGAGACCGAGGCTTCAACCACTACGACCCATCCTCCAGCAGACCCGCCCTGAACCCCCGAGGCATTCAGGGACCGTTGGTAACCCCAGTGCATCTCAAGTCACTGCTTCACCAGACAGGGTGGAACCCATGCAGCTAGGAAGACAGCGGCTCTCTCCAGCAGAAAGGAACAGACGCTTTCGTGAACATCTATGCATCTACTGCGGAGAGGCTGGACATCAACTATCCACCTGCCAGCTGCGGTTAAACGCCGAGACTCATCAGTCACAGACGGGGTTCTGGTGAGTCCTGCTATGATGCCTTCTATGCCCCGAAAACGTGTTAATATTGAGGCTAATATCCTTATTAATGGTAAATCCCTTTCTTTATTGGCCTTAGTTGACTCTGGTTCAGACTCTAACATCTTAGACCTTGAGTTGGTTAAACAGGCTAAATTATCTGTCTCTCAGCTGGCTACGCCCTTGGCTGTAACCGCCTTGAACGGCGACGTGTTAGCCCACATAGTTAGTCAGACAGATACTTTACCATTATTGGTGGCAGGTAACCACCGTGAACGAGTCGCATTTCATGTTTTGCCTTCCGCTAATGCTCCTCTTGTTTTGGGTCTTCCGTGGTTACAAAAACATAATCCTGTAATTGATTGGGCAGCTGGTAAGATAACTAGCTGGAGTTCCTTTTGTCACTCTGTTTGTTTAACTCATGCTCATCTGTGCAAAAGCAGTGTGTCTAGCTCGGCTCCACCAGAACCTCCTAACCTCACCTCAGTGCCTCCGGAGTACCATGACCTTGCTGAGGTATTCAGTAAGGAGAAAGCTCTCTCCCTGCCCCCGCACCGGCCATACGACTGCGCCATTGACCTGCTGCCAGGCGCTCCTCTACCATCCAGCCGCTTGTACAGCCTCTCTGCTCCGGAGAGGGTGTCCATGGAGATATACATCAACGAGTCACTCAACTCAGGTATAATCCGCTCTTCGTCATCTCCCCTGGGGGCTGGTTTTTTCTTTGTGGAAAAGAAAAATAAAACCCTTTGACCATGCATTGACTTTCGTGGGCTAAATAACATAACCATCAAGAACAAGTACCCTTTGCCACTCATTAACTCTGCTTTCGAACCCCTACATGGAGCCACCATCTTCACCAAGCTCGACCTGAGAAGTGCATACCACCTAGTCCGGATAAAGGAGGGAGACGAGTGGAAGACCGCGTTCAACACCCCACTAGGACATTTTGAGTATCTGGTAATGCCTTTTGGACTCACCAACGCACCTGCCATCTTCCAAGCTCTGGTGAATGACGTCCTCCGCGACATGCTCAACAGGTCAGTTTTTGTTTACATTGATGACATTTTGATTTTTTCCCGGAACCTGGATGAGCATGTTACTCATGTCCGTCAAGTCTTACAGAGGCTCTATGACAACAAGTTGTTTGTGAAAGCAGAGAAATGCGAGTTTCACTCATCCTCAGTGACATTCCTGGGCTACATTCTGGAGAGCGGACAGGTGAAGACCGATCCAGCTAAGGTGCAGGCCGTGGTAGAGTGGGAGACACCGACCACAAGGAAGCAACTACAACGCTTCCTCGGCTTTGCTAACTTCTACAGACGGTTTGTGCGCAACTATAGCCAGGTTGCCTCGCCATTAACTCGTCTCACCTCTCTTTCTGTACCTTTTGTTTGGTCCCCAGATGCCCAAGCGGCCTTTCAGGAACTAAAGAAACGGTTTTCCTCGGCACCCATTTTGATTCAAACGGACCCAGCATTGCAGTTTATTGTGGAGGTGGACGCCTCTGATATAGGAGTTGGAGCAGTTCTGTCTCAGCGGTCGCCAGGGGATGATAAGGTTCACCCATGTGCCTTTTTCTCTCGCAAACTCTCATCTGCAGAACGAAATTATGACGTGGGGAACCGCGAGCTGTTGGCAGTCAAGATGGCCCTCGAGGAATGGAGACCTTGGTCCCACATAGCCCTGAACTTCGTGACTGGTTTGCCTGCTTCTCAAGGTAACACCACCATACTCACCATTGTGGACAGATTTTCCAAGTCTGTTCACTTTGTTGCTCTACCTAAACTGCCTTCAGCCTCAGAAACAGCAGAGCTTCTCGTCTCAAATGTGTTCCGGATTCACGGCATCCCTCTGGACATCGTTTCAGACCGAGGACCCCAGTTCACCTCACAGGTATGGAGGGCGTTCTGTCGGGCACTGGGGGCAACAGTTAGCTTGTCTTCTGGTTATCATCCGCAGTCCAACGGTCAGACGGAGAGGGCCAATCAGGACTTGGAGGCAGCGTTAAGATGCGTCTGTGCTCAGGACCCCACTGCTTGGAGCAGGAATCTCGCCTGGATCGAATACGCCCACAATTCCTTAACCTGCTCCGCTACAGGTATGTCCCCATTTCAGTGCTGCCTCGGTTACTCACCACCCCTTTTTCCCAGCCAGGAGGAGGAGTTGGCTGTCCCTTCTGTCCAGGACAATCTGAGGAGGATCAGGAAGGTTTGGAGGGAGGCCAGAGCTTCCCTTCTACGTACTCGGGAGCATAATCAGCGGCTCGCCGACCGCCGGAGGGTTCCGGCACCTGACTACGTCCCGGGACAAAGGGTCTGGCTCTGTACAAGGGACATTCCACTCAACGTCCCTTCCAAGAAATTGGCCCCCCGTTTTATTGGTCCCTATGAGATCGAGACCGTCATTAACCCCTCTGCAGTCCGTTTGAGACTCCCCTCGGCTCTCAGGATTCATCCCACTTTCCACGTCTCCCAGTTGAAGCCAGTGTCCAGTAGTGACTTGTGCCCTCCGGCCATCGCCCCGCCACCCCCCCGGCTCATTGATGGCCATCCAGCCTACACGGTCCGGAGAATTCTGGACGTGCGGCGTAGGGGCCGGGGATTCCAGTTCCTCGTGGACTGGGAGGGATACGGTCCAGAGGAGAGGAGTTGGATCTCCCGGTCCCTGATCCTGGATCCTGGTCTCCTCCAGGACTTTTACAGAGACCACCCTGGCAAACCAGGTAGACCGCCTGGAGTCGGTCTTTGATGGGGGGGTACTGTCATGATGTGATCTGTGTTATCCTGTGGTGTCCCCTTAATCCTCCCTTTTGCAGTGTGAGTGTGTGTGTGGCGGAGGCGTGGTTTCATCTGAGGGCAGTACCAGGTGCACCTCATTATCCTCATTCCCTGGCTGTATTTGAACGCCGGCTTCCCTTCAATCCTCGCCAGAGTATTCAGTCGTCATATGCGGTATCGCTTCTGTCTCGGCCACACCAGTGTGTATCTTCTCTCGTGCCAACTAGCTTGTAGCTAATGTTTTTGTGTTTTTGCCTGCCTCCAGATCCCAGTGTGTTCTCCCCGGTCCCTGCCTGCCTGTCCGCCTTCCTCCTGCCTGCTTCCTCACCTGCCGTTTTGTGTATTCTGGATCAAGATCCCCCTCAGCACGTGAGGTGGCTTCCACGTGTTCGCTTTTTGTTCCCCTTTGAGCCAATAAACATTCATTGTTCTTTTTTGGCAAACTCCGAGTCTGTGTCTGCTTCTGGGTCCAGCTCCGTATTCTAGTGAACCATAACAACGTCACCCTAATTCACACTTTTCTTATAATTTTTTAGCCAACTTGCAACATCACAATAATCAGACTAAACAGACTACATGCATGGTAGGCATATAGTGAATTCTCACGCTCTGTGGATTTTTATACATTTAGTAAATCTGCGTGAAAAGTTGCATAAATACATTTTTCGTGTGTACGCATGGTTTATACATTTGGCCCCAGGTGTGGAAATATTCAGCAGGAATAACCAACTACATCAACTCTTATTTCAACATTTAGGCCTTGTCTCATTTCCTGTGGAGTAAATTACCTTAGATAACCACGGGATTAACAGGCACCAGGTGCAAACTTGATTAAGAAAATTAAATCAATTGTGTATTTAACACTTAATTCATTGAAGAAACCTGCCTCTTGGTACATTTTTATGTGATTTTTTTTTTTCAATTGTTTATAATGCACCTTTCAAACAAAGCAAAATGCAACTGAAATTGCTTTAAAAGTGATTGAAAATAAAATGGGATATTAATGTACAATACAGGATTTAGAGACTAATGCACATCGACACAGCAATAAAATATTGGTTATATTACTAAAATTTAATACAAGTGATACAAATAACAGTAAAGATAAAATGATAGTCTTACACATACTGTGAAAATAGATTATAAGAAAAATGTTAGTAAGTAGAATCTAATAATAATAATGAACGATGATAAAACAGAATAAATAGTAATGATGAAGAACATGCATTAATCAAAATAAGTATAAACATTAAAACCATAATGTTTTAAGACACTACACCAAAACTAACAGGTGATAACCAGTGTAACATTAAAATAGGGGCCGTGTGCTCCCATTCTGGTCTAAGTCAGCACTCGTGCAGCAGATTTTAATTTAATTGTAGCTGATTTATTGAATTCTTTGGGAGACCAGAAAGGAGAGTGTTTAACAATAGTACTGCTACAGTATTTATAAAAGCATGCATTAGTCTCTCTTTGTTGCTCAAAGAGAGAAAAGGCCTCACTTTGGAGATGTTCTTTACATAATAAAATGCCCTTTTTGTGACACCCCATGCATGAGCCTTTTAGGCTATGAGTGTTGGTGCTTGGCTTGGGTTCAGTCCTAGTACATTCAGTTTTCTCTCTCTGAGCCAAATTAACTTCTGTTTTGTCCTAGTTAAGCTGTGAAAAGTTCTGACATCCAGGCCTTTGTATCTAAAACACATTGAACAAGAGAGTCAATCAGAACAGTTCAAGATATGATCAAATGGTTAAATCATTACCTGCTGGTCATTTTATCAACCAAGGCATAAAAACATACATCATCCAAAACAAGCCACATGAAGCATTCATGACGTCAACATTTGTAAAAACCTGGCTATGGTCCTATGCAGTTAGCTTTACTAGGAAATACAGGATAGTTTCAACTCTCCATAGCTGTAGAGTTGCATGTGACCCCTCAGACCTCACACGTATCAGTCACTCCAATGTCATGCTGCTCCTACTAGCAAACTCTCTACATCAACCTTCACCCTCCATTTCCCTTCGTCTTGCTGCTTTAGTTCAAACTGCTACACTCTACAACTGTGAATCAAACTGTGCTTTGTTTCAGGCCATAAACATATCAGATGAAGTGTAATTGGGCACCGGTTCAGAGATGACAGCATATGTAGCAGCCACCTGAACAGAGTCCAGGCCAGGCCTGGGCAGGGGCCGCTCCAGTGGGGTGTCTCTACCCAGACTCCCATGGTACCAGCAGATGGCTGAAGGGCTGACCAAGTATGGCGATTCAATCTGCTGCTATTATCCAAGGTGGGCCAACTTCCTCCTGCAAGCAGGTCGTCTCTGTCATCATGCGCTCGCTCTCCAAAACTAATGTCTCCTGTGAGTATCAGCTGTGATGTTGTATAGCTCTGCTCTGCAGTTGGAGATGATGAATCTAATATGCTGAAAGGAAATACAATAATGATTAAATCATATGTGCAAAGGGGCTGCATGTGTATCCAGTTGTTTGTGGTTACTAGTGAAGCTGTATAACTGTGTGCGTGTGTGTGTGTTTGTGTGTGTGTCTGCAAAGGTGTTGATTAAATTGGACAAAAACAACAGAAAAACCTTTCAATTACATTTCACAGGCCAAACATTGGGTTTCCTGGCATTGCTGGCACAGAGATATAAATCAATATTTGGGTAAACAAGTACCTACAAACTCCCTCCTGTCAGGCAAGGCCTGAAAACACAGCACTGTGGAGGTTAGCCTTCAATTTAATTACTTAAAATCTGATAAAGATTCCCATGGAAGGAGCCACAGATGGAACACACGCAAACGCAATTCAACCGGACATCTTCAGCAGCACGTTTGTCTCAGTAAGAGTTTGTAATGAGGGCCAGCCACATATCACGGTTTAATCTTCCATGCTGCAGTTTCTATTAGAAGCCAGACAAATGATGGTAGGCACGGAAAAGGAAAGGTCAGCTGATTCTCCGCCTCATTGATTGTCTGATTTTCTACCTAAGTTGCCCGTGTGTTCCTTCGTCGGATTTTACGATCTGAAGTAGCGTTTGCCACATGGCAGCAGCCAACACTGACAGCTGCTGATCCTGAAGGTCATCTGCAGGTACAAACGCAAGACGGAAGGTACACCAAGCAGAAACACATACATACATACATAATTACACTGAGACAGAAAACACACAGTGATTGTTACAGTGAACTAATACACAGCACTACATGTTCTGCCTCTCCCCTCTCTACTTGGCACATTCCTTCCTACTCAGACGTCTCACAGTTCAGGCCTCTCCTAGGGGGCACAAGCACTAACCTACTACAGAATTCTCATTTTTCTGCTGTTTTTCACTTCAATTTCTTTCTCATGATCTGCAGCTCATTGGCCAACCTTTTTCACTCTTTTTCATACTGCTTCAGGTAAAAGCCCACCATGTTCAGCTCTGTCGTTTCTCTGCCCGCAGGACTAAATATAAGGTCGTCACTTCACACTTAAGTAGTCAGCATGTTGGAAGCTCAATGCAGTTTCAGAATATTTTAGCATGGATGTCGGCCCACTCTTTTACAGTACATTTGCAATTAACATTGCAACATTATTAGCATTAAATAAAATTAGCATTGAGGCAGGATAATAGAAGTATTAATGATAAGCATTTGTGGTCATTTGGGTCAGTAAAATCCAATACAATGTTTGGTTAAGATAGACCGATACCAAAAGTTTAAATAATAATTTATTACTGTGACCTGTAGACACCCATATGTATTTGTATGGTGTAAACGTTTGCTGAAAGACAGTTAGCTGACTTGGACCTATTATCTTGTGTAGAGGTAGCTAGGTTGGAAAGCTAGCATCATTGTATTACCCACCTGGCCAGCAAATGTAAGCAAGCAACGGAGCAAATGTATAGATGAAACATGATGTTCCTCCTTTTGTGTAATTTGCCGCCCTTTTTCTATGTCCGCCTATGTCTTGTTTCTAATTAGCCCTTGTGTGTATAGTCTGTGTGCTCCCTTGTCAGTTCATCCTGTGTTACTCACCTGTGCTATTTCCTGAGCCTTCCAGCGTCTCCTGTGGTATGTTTTCTGTTTTTTTGTTCCTGGCTTTTCGTTCCTGTTTGCTCCTATCATTATTGATTTGTACTTTGCTCTTGGTTGGTACTTTGTTTTAGCTTTTGTGTTGTTACTTTGTATTTTTTGCATTTTGCACTTGGTTTTTGGATTATGTAATACTTTGGATTTTGGCTGTTGGAGTATAAAGTTTCTCAAAATGGAAGTGAGTACAAGTAGCTCAAATTTATACTGAAGTACAATGCTTGAAGAAATGAACTTAGAAATTTACATTCCACCACTAATAGGCACACAGAAAAAAACTATATTACAGAAACAGTACAGAGCAGACAGATCTGTCAAATCTGAACAGTCATTCTTTGTAGTCTTCATTTTTCCTTCTCACTTCCCTCTCCGTCCTCTCCAATCAATAACAATAAACAGTAGGCTACACTATTTAGAAAAATACTTTGGCTTACAGAGTCCCAGACTTGCCTCAGTTTTGTAATGTATCTAAAAAAAATAGTTCGGAATAATTAATTTGCAGGCTCTGTAATCGTATCTTTAGCTGTCCTCCTCTACCTCATTCACTCTTCTTCCTACCAAGTCTTCCCTCTCTCCTTCCTCTCTGCACTATCTGACTTAAAAAGATATTTTTGACAATGTTGTGGATACATTTCTGGTGAGTGTTTTCCCATAAAATATTTTATCAATAAAATAGTGCTAGAAAGTGATGAGAAGGTATTGTAGCAAGCAGCCCCCTCTGTTGGCCCAAATAAGCACAACATTATTGAGATGTTAATTGGTAGGCTCTGCAACCAAGTCTGTTTTTTGACACAAAAAGTATTATTTCACTTTACGGTCTGTCTGTTTTTAAGACACAGCAATAAACATTCTTGGGGCAGGACACCAAAAACGGGTACTGTCCCTGGAAAACTGCAACGTCTAGTCACCTTAATGTTTTAAACAGTTTGCAACAAATGCACTTTTAGGCAATGCAATGTGGGGATCACATGAGCTCGGGGAAGATGATTACGTAAGAAACTGCATTGGATGTTAACGCTGCTGTAGGCGTTGGTGTTCTAGCTAACTTCCTGCCCGTTTTGCAGTAAGCAATCCCATCCCTTCTCTCCACGTCACAACATGAACTTAGAGCAGTCAGACATAGCAGTAAACGGGAGGATGTTGCTCTCTCCACATTCACGAGCAGACACGACTTTATGGAGTTCTGGATAGTGGGTAGGGATACCAGATAATGTATGTTCTTTTTACTGCATGAGCAGGGGGAGGAGAGACCTGGGTTACTGACCAAACACTGTTGGAATATGAAACTATTTAACACATATTTTAAAGCAAGACTTCATGAGTCAACTTCAACCAGTCATGACTCATTCTAAGGATAAAGTGTTAAAATAGTATCTAGTAGTGAGAACATAATTCAACTGGAGCAGGGATGAATCCATATTAACTTTAAAACAAACACAATTAATTGATTTTTTAATTATTCTTTTAAAATTATTTAATTCACATAATTCATTTACACATTTCAGTTAAATACCATGTCTGTCAATCTCCTTCACCAGGGGCTGCCACAAGATGATAAATCTGCAAAGAACAGTAGCTAGCTACACATTTACACATTTGCTGCAAAAAAGTACAGTAGCCTAATTTACAGCGACAAAGGTGCACAATGTCCAAAAGAAGAAAGGGAAGAAAAATGATAAAGTATTCGAAGGAGCCATATTTTGATATCGATTAGAGCAGTACGTTCCAGAGTGCTCAGTCATTATTTTGTAACTATCTTTTACTTCAAATATAACATTTAAACTTTGCAGTTTCTCTACATCACAGTAGCGACTGTATGTCTGCTGACTGACTGGAGTGTATATATTTTACAATATATCTATCTAAATATATTATAGCCTCTTAACGCCGCTACTTTTTTGATGGACGATTAACGCATGCATGTTATGACCCTCGGCCTGCCCCGTAGTTTGGGAAATCAGGGAGTGATGCAGCAGTAACCTTGTGGATGGCAGCAGAAACAATCCTCCTTCAGCAGAAATGGATAAAAAAAAGGTCTTTTGAATGGCAAGTTCAGCTTCAAAGCCCTGCCAAGAAGGTTCTCTCGACAAGAACAAAGTCATATACATTTACTGTCGATGTGAACTGAGTTACCACCGTAGTATGTCCAGTCTCAAATTCCAACTTGCTGGCCTAGCCCACAGCTAATGCATAGAGCCGTCCTCTTCTCCAAAGGCAGACCACGGTGGAGAGTTTGCAACGCAGACACCTGAACAACTCTACATGACACAAACTTTAGCTAAATGGGTGGTTTACAGGCCGATTAACATTGTATAGTTAACGTTTACAAGTGTAAAGTTGGACACTGCATTGTGTTAGTATTACTAAGGAATATTACATTCAGGTCAGTATGTCCACCTGTTATTGTTTGTTGGACTTGAGTTTGCCATGTTATGCTTTCAGCAAATTTTTTGAGCATGCAGCACCTTTGAGGTTATTTTGGAGAATATTCTGGACAGTATTTGTCCTTGTTTTGGGTTGTTTATTTTTGTAATTATAATAAACATACATTTGCAAAAACAAAGGACATTCGTCCAATCTCATGTGCTTGAAAAAATATCCTTTTAAGGTACATTTAAACAGATCAAAAATGTGCGATTAATTGTGATGAAATATTTTAATCGATTGACAGCCCTAAAAGTTAGTGACGCCCATAAGCTACAGAAGTAAAGGCTGGGCTCCAAACCAGGTGTTTCAGGCAGTGCAGGAGCAGTGTTTTCTGTTGTAGAGAGTAACTCGCTTTGGTGTGGACTTTGGGCTTTTTCACTTTGCAGACCTTTTACATGCACACAAATGCTTCATAACACAATAAAGGAAAGACAAAAACCCAGCTTTAAAGAAACAATAATCATAATAAGTTTGCAAACCTTATGGCTATCTTAGCTAAATATAGCCTAGCAGGCTAGCCAACTAATCAGTTCAATTCATATATTACATTCTGAGTTTAAGGTATATGCTGATTACATCTATTTTCCAATAAAGAATAACAGTATTTCTGCACATGCTGTAGGCTGTTGCTTAATTTAGTTATTTAAGCCTGTTTCAACTGCAGCGTCCCCAGTGTAAATAACACATTTGGTTCCATATGTTTGTTTGTTTTTTAGGATTTTTGTGTTTTCAATTTTGATTGTGTGTACAGTATATGCATGAATGTGAATGTTTCCTGTTATTTTGTTTGAAGTGAAGTCCTCTAAAAGGTTTACATAAGAAACAGGTTAAGGTGGCTGCTGCCCTGTTCACATTCTAAAACAGTTACAGAGCTGGTGCACATAGAGTCCAATTCTAACTAATCATTAATATGTTTATAGGTTTATCGACGGTGATATGTTGTGGTTTCTTTCTTGTGACAAATGTACTTATTGTACGTCACTTTGAACAAAAGCGTCTGCTAAATGCCCTGAATGTAAATGAAAATGTAAAAAAACTTGTTATTAAATGTGTAGCACCAGTCTATAACCAGCATTTCCTTCTGAGGCTTTAACAAAGCTAAGCTTTGTTTTTTTATTTTCATTTTAATGTTTATTCAAATTTTATCTATATTAAGACAACCTCGCATTTCGTCATATGAGCAGGTTAACAGTGACTCCCCTTTATTTACAGTACTATTGATGGTCTGCTATTCTGAATCCCTTTTAGCACATTGTTAAGGGGACATTTCACCATTGATGATGTGATAGTCCACTAAGCCTGCCTGTCTATGTAGTCCATTAAAATTACAACCCCATTGGTGCAATTTGCAATAACAGATTATCACAGTCTTGCAAAAAGAGTCTTTCACAGTCCACCATGTTCCTTTATGCTTCGCCTATGTTCGATGTTACATCAGCCTACTGACAGGCGGTCTTCTGCTTGTCAGACAAATTAATACACATTTGTCACTGTATGTTTGTTTTTGCGATAGATTGATACCGTGTCACTGATACTGAAACAAGCAGTTATAACACATTGTAGCTCTAATGCTTATTGTCAGCAGCTATATCGAACAAAACATAATTTAAAAAATACAGATTAAAGAAACTCAGTAATAGACTGTCCTCTTCTGATCTGCCCTGTTTGTTCTGTTTCACACAAGCTTGCACTTTATAGGAGTTTCATAGGCCTCAGTGAGTCATGGGCGCGTCTACATGAACTGAAATGTTCAACAGCTGGATGAACCTGCTCAATTGTCTGTGGGGCTACTGTGACACTTCTCCACCCTGCCAGTTTGGATCCTCTGCATTTTGTGGCCCAGCACCAAGTTCACCACCAGCTTGAGGAATAACAAGCTAGAGAGTGACAACAGCCAGGCTGTCCTTATAGGGAGATGATGGTATAGCACTATCATTATTTCCAGCACATCTCCCATTGAGAGTTGAGCAAAATGAACAGTCAAAATGAGTGTGGTAGTAGCTCTTTAATTCACCACCACTCTACATTTCACCTGCAGTGGCTTCACTACTGTTTAGTTTCTCTCCCACCACACAGCACTTGGGCAGCACTTAATCAGCACATGTCGAGCCACACCAACGCATACTGCATGGGCTGTTGCATTTCAGTGGAACATGTCTAGGAGTGATTTTAGCCTCTCTTCTCTTTGTTGAAGGAGAAAACCTTCATTCAGTACAGTTTTACAGAATATCATTGCCACATACATTACAACTGTATTTTGCTAATGGCATGCCCACTTCCACACCTTCCCTCTTAGTCTGATCACCAAACCAGGAAAGGGAAAATCATCATTTTGTAGAGAAAATTGCCATTTTATCAAGGATAAGCTGTGCTATGTGTGTGAAAACACTAGTCATGTTGCTGTTATCACAGGAGATGCAGAGATTTACCATTTAAGCCATTAAAGCCTGTTAGAGGGATGACTATAGAGACAACTTTTGTGATCATGAGTAACTGAAGCCACCTCACAGTCCCAATGGCTATTGAAGAGTTACTGAGCTGAGCCCTCTTTCATAGGCAGTGGCCCCTAATGTAGACATAGGCTACTGATGATATGAACTGGCAAATCTCAGTGCAAATATGAAGCGCAGCGTAAGGTCAATCAGAAAGACTATCTTTTCATTCACCTCTCTCCCTGCGCCCTCCATTCACCTAACATGGGCGTTTCTTCATGTACTCTCTCTCCATTTAACCAACCAGATTCTACCACAAGCACTATCAGCCAATCACGTCTCTGCTGTCAAACTTAAAACCGCTCTCCTCTCTGCTGTCAGCTGTCATTTCATATATCGCAAGTCTTTCTGCTCCGATGAAAACATCACAAAGCAACGGTTGCTCTCTCTCCTTGGCCATCTTAACTTTGAAATGCATGTCATTCCCCAAGGGCACTCCTTCATCTCCCGATTACTGAACATGGCATCTTCCGTGCCAAATCTCCTCGATCTCATATCGCTAGATGAAGGCTGCAGCTCTAATTTGTGCTTCTGGTCACTTCCGCTTGATCACTGGACTGATTCACTCTCCTGTTCCAGTCATTATAGTCTACATCTCAAACATTCCAAGTGTGGAGGCGCTTGCTCCGTAGTTGTGGCTCACACCGATTCCACCTTCTGTCCCTTCAAATCCATGATTAACTACCTGCTAATTAGACCTTGCACTAGCCCCCTCTCCCCATTATTCCTTACTCCAGGGAATACCCCTTTATAAAAAAAAATGTTTAATCATCATTTATAGCAAGTCCATATCCCCCTTAGGGCCAAACCTTATCAAAAGCAACCTTCCCCCCTCAGCTTTATTCAACCAAGACATTTGACCAACGTCCCTGCAAAATCTGGGACGTTGGTCATCATCTGCCTACACATCCTACATTCGCCCTGACATCAACTATGTTCTCTCAAATCAAAGATCGCTGAAGCCCTAATCCTCTGGCAAGACAAGCATACAACTGGTGGTGGTGTTCACGGTATTCATACACTAACAATGTTCATGATGGTTTGTCTGGCTTTCACTGAAATTCACTGCACAAATCATTAAGTATCACTAAGTATCATATTTTGATTTCTTTAGGGGTGTCATCCTGATAACATTCAGTCTGGGTTTCATGGCTTCATTTATTTATCTTGTTTTGTATCATGATTTACATGACTGAAGCATCATCACATTAATTTATGTTTGGTCGTTTGACCTGAAATTTTGTTTAAATAATATTTTGTTTGCCTGTTGGCCTTAATTTTTGTTGTCAAATGACGTTCATTTCTGTTTGGTCCTTTCATTGAACATTTAATCGTAATCATATTCATGGTCTTCATCAACTCATGCATCTTTCATGGTATTTTCCGACTGGTCGTCAGACCTTAATTTCTGTTTGTCACTCATCTGACTTCATTTCTGTTTGGTCACCGGACCTTTCATTTCTGTTTGCATGTTATTTTCGTTGCCCTGCCGGTCTTAATTTCTGTTAGTCTTACGACTTGTTTTTCTGTTTGGTCTTTATATATACCGTTTATTTCTCTGTTCATATTCATGGTCTTCGTGACCCCATGCATCATTCATGACATTTGCAGTTTATTTCTGTTTGTCATTGTCCTAATTTTCATTTGGTCGTATGACCTTTTATTTCAGTTGTATCCTCGTCGACATTTAATCATGTCATAAGTATTAAGTTCTATGCAATCTGTTCAGGGGGGCAGATCATAATATTTACATCTTTCTTCCCAGCAATACATTTCTCTATCTAATACTGTTATGCTTCTTCTGCCAGAAATATGTCCCTGCGGTAAGGTAATTATTGATATTCATCAAAAATTATGTCCTGTCATTCATTTCTATTCTAGACTTTCTTATTCTTTTTGTACACATGGAAATAAATCTTCATGTTCACTCAAAAAATTACGATTCTCTCCTGACTGAACTGAAGCGCAGCGTAAGTTCAGTCAGGACGACTATCTTTTCACTCACCTCTCTCCCTGCGCCCTCCATTCACCTAACATGGACGTTTCTTCATGTACTCTCTCGCCATTTAACCAACCAGATTCTGCCACGAACACTATCAGCCAATCACATCTCTGCTGTCAAACTTAAAACTGCTCTCCTCTCTGCTGTCAGCTGACAGTTCAGGCATTCATGCGACCCTCCTCCTCAAGATCATCATTCAGTGGCTAGGCTCTATTCACCCGAATCAACCTTGAAGTGACATTCATTTCTGTATGGTCCTTACATTGAACATATAATTGTTTATTCATATTCATGGTCTTCATGAACTCACGCATCTTTCATGGTACTGCCACTTCTTGAAGCGCCACTACAGTGCAGTGAAGAGTAAGAACAGTCTAAGTCTGGAGCTGGTTACAAGGGGGGTTGGATGGATGACAGAGTGGACTTCTGTGTCTGACCAGGAGTCAAGAGTGATTTGATTTTAAGTCATGTTACATAAGTGAGTCCATGAAATGTAACTTAGGTCAGTTGTGTTACATGAGGTCACTCACATAAGTTATGAGACTGAACATAGTCATTTTAACCCATAGTTGTCATGTTGGAATCATTTTGCTTTCACTGTGTGTGTGTGTGTGTGTGTGTGTGTGTGTGTGTGTGTGTGTGTGTGTGTGATGTGTTTTCTGGGTTTTGTGTTGTCTTTGTGCCTTTCCCAGTGTTCCGTTTTCCCTCCTGTTTTCTTGTGCATCTGAATCTGATTAAGTACCCAGCCCTGTTACCTGAGTTCTTCCCCAGTCTGCTTTCCCTCCACCCCTGCACTAACCCTCTCCCTCATTAGTCTTTCCATCCTTCCACTGTTATACCAGTCTATCAGCCCCTTCCCTGTTTCTAGTGTTTTTCCGTTAATTTCCCTCACCTGTGTTTCTCCACCTCACTCAACCTGCACCTGATAGTTTTGCTTGTATTTAAGCCTGTGTTGGTCCATCTGTTCAGTTCTCGTCCTCATGTCACTCCTGTTGTCATCTTTCCTTTATCCTGCGTTCCTGTGTTTGTTCCCTGGTCCTCATGCTCTCCCCGTCTCTCCTTTGATTTACAGTTTGTTCTCTGTTTTTGTTTTACTGTTGTCTGGATTCTCTTCATTTGCCAGCTTTTTGTTACCTGGCTTTTTTGCTTATCTTCTTTTGGATTTTGGATTATTTGGACTGGCTTTCACTAAAGCTTGTTTATGTGGTGAATCTGCCTGATTCCGTGTCTGCATTCGGGTCCTGCTTTTGCATATCTGACAATGGTATGATCTTTTCTAAAACCCAACAAATGAGAAGTTTTTGTGCCTTAACCTAACGAAAGTGTGACCATTTGACAACGTCGATAACCATTTAAAAGTCATAATATGTGAGATGTTTTTCAGCAAGCTTTATTTTGAAAGTCTAATCAAACGTATACATTTTTATTGCTTTTCTGTTTAACCGCAGAGCCCTTCAGGTCCAAAACTGACACTAGAGGATTAAGAAGAGTGTCATAGTTTGAAGCTTAAGGCGAGTGAGAATGTGTTGGACTTGCAAAAGACTCGTCAGTGCAAATAAATACATGAGTTACAATGTGTAACTATCATTTATTTTACTTGAAGATTTAGGAAAAAAGTTTCAGTACACAGTCTCTGGCACTTTCTGGAATCAGTGCCAGATTTTGAGAATAACGGTGAAACTCACTGCAGATTAGTGACGTGGTTTCTGTTGGCACTGATGGGCAGCAGGAGGCCAAGAGCTGCCTTTTGGCTCTCCTTGTCAGCTCCCAGCAGCTCTGTGTTGATCCCAAAGGCGGGCGATGCTATTGTGTATATATATTTGCATTCTGTTTCTTGAAGGCTAAAACCGAGATGGGTAGAGAAATAGAGACCCACTCTACCATGGTGTGGATGTCATGCAGGTCATAACTACAGCTCTTCATGCATGTAGAAGATCTCATACTAAAATACTACAATGTACCATTCAGCATCTGCATGTTTTGATGCATTATCCATAGCTTTGTCATCTACTGTATATTTTGTTTCAGGAAAGATGTCTAAACTCTGTAAAGGTGCTGTCCTTTACCTCTTTTCTAATTTTATCTGAAACATGCTATGGTTGTGCACAGACTACAATTCTGGATAATAGTGTATCCCGTAATTACTGAGCCGTATTCCCTGCAATAGTATACATGTGGGGGCAAAGGGATGACAGAGAATGGTAAGTAAATTGAATAATTATCACAATATGTGAAGGATATTGATAAAAAATTACACATTCAGACTACTTTTTAGAAATGCAACAACCAGTACAATACAAAGCTGTAACAGTGTGGAGTTCATTAAATCTGTTATACAGCTTGTTCATCTAACTTTAAAGCATAACAAATAGGTTTTTCAACACTTTGTTTGTTTTTAATTATTGTGGAAATTGGTGTCATGGCATAACAATAGAACAATGCAGCTGAAAAGCAAAGGAAAATGTCCGAGTTGAAAAAGTGCTTTTTAATCTCCTACTTTTTTTGGCCATGACAGGCACTTATTTACAACTATGTGCCAAAGAAAATTCCTTTGTCTCAGTAAGTTAGTACATCAAGGGCACTGTTTTCCATTTGACATTACTAACGTGACTGCATCACAAGGGCCAACAAAGCAAATAATGGGGGTATTAATTAGCAGCATTACAAATGAAAGAGGCAGCTTTTTTAATTTCAGAAAAACAGATTCTTCAATTTTGACTTACCGGAGGCCTAAACGCTGCTTACTCCATATTTGCATTGCAATTGCCTTGATGCAAGTTTGTTTAGCTAAACTGTTGCCAACAGTGCCAGGGGTCCACATTTAATTAAGCTTGGTAATAAATTATCAAAGAATTCAGCTCAAAATATCTTCACCTCTGGACATGGGCAGGGTTTATATTCAACATGTCTGCAAGATTATGTGCAGCTAACTACAAATACTTCTCAACCACATTCTGCCCATATGCAGAATAATCCCTGTGCACAACGTATGGCTAACTGTTTTTCAATAGTAACACTGAGCTCTGTAATGGCCACGATGAGATCACCTCGGGCATCGCAAAGAGAAAAATAACTCCCCTCATTTGGTCCAGTATGAATGTGTTCATGATGTCTGATTTAGTGGAGTGGGTGTTTTCAAAAATCTGAAATGCGGGTTGCAAAAAGTAGCAACCCAAATTCTTTATGGTTGAGCTCCTAATTAGGTGATGGTGATAGAGATGGTGGCCCAAACTCACAACTAGAAATGATTTATGGGAGCCCTAAAAAGCCCTCTATGGGATGGGCGAGGGAGGCAAGTGGAGCGGCAGGGCTGCTGGACATGGTGGCAGCGCTACTGTGAGCATAACAGAAGGCAAGGACAGACAGAGAGGGGGGAGAAAAAACAGGCACTCTGGGGCTGATGGGAAATACTGCCGCCTTAACATGCACCACAGGACTATATCACCCAGGGTCTGCTGCGCCTCAAGTACCATTTCTGTGCCAGTGGTCAGACATTCTAGAATAACAAAAAAAGACAAAGTGAAGGAGTATGAGACAGTAAGTGTGACAGAGACAAGGGAGGGGTGGAGACAGGTGGGACAGAGAAGTAGAGAACAAGACAGAGAGTGACAGAAGTGGAAAACACGTAGGTTTACAAAAGGAGTAAAGATAAAGGTCAAAAAGACAGAAAACAAGAAAAAAAAAGTATCTGTGTTGGTGTGGCAGTGTGAGATACGCTTTGACGGGGGAAAAAAATCAGTAGTAGGGAGGAGGGGATGATAAAACAGAAGAGAGACAGAGAGATGAAAGTCAGTGAAGACCTTGAGCTTTTTGTTCCTCCCTCTGATGGTACTCTGGCACTGCTGGAGCTGCTCGGCTGCCTCTCCATCTCACAGCTGTACTAAAGTGTGCCTCAGCTTCGCACACACTTTCTCCTGCCTCTTGGAGTAGGAGGGTTGCACAGAGAAAAAGATAGAGTAAGTTATCTTACAGAATTCAGCAGTCTTTTCAAAATATGCCACACATCTTGCTGGCTGCTTTATTACTGGCTACAGGATCCCATATTTACCTCATCCTTGTAGATAGAGTAAAGATGTTGTGTCAAAACAGAGCTGCAGAGTTACAGGCTACAAATACAAGCGGCACCTTCATTGTCAGGCAGAGCAATGTTGTGTTCTCACATGGCGCGTGTGCCGCTTACCACTCTGATTTTTGAAGCAACGGGTGCCTTATTTTAGACCGAGGTAGACAAAAGCTGTCTTCTCTTTGTTAACATTGCTTTGCCAGAATGACAACTCTTACCGCAGATTTTTTCCGCTTTGGCTGGCTTGCTTATGAAGCTAACATTAGTACCATGAATTGGTTGAAAATGCTGTTCCCAGCTGGCTTTTAAGATCTCCAGCTGACAGTTCACCTAAAAATTAAAATTCAGTCAAAATCTACTCACCCCCATGCAGATGGAAAGTTTTATGAAAACCCAAAAGTACTGTACACTAGAACAAAAAAAAAAGAAATCAGAAAAGTTCAAATCAAGTTTGAGTGAATTTGAAATGATTGATTGAAATGCAATTTGTTCGAATGTATTCTCTGTTCAGGTGACAGATGGACTAAGCGAGAGAACCAGGGCTCCAGGAAGGCCGCTTTATTGAGGAGCATCCATTCTCTGCTCTCTTCACTGTCGCGCATTTTCAAATGTTGTTAATTTGAGATTTCAGTATTTTGAGATTTTAGTACGTATTGTGATAATAACGTTTTAGGCTATTATGCTTGGACTTAATATTTAATAAAAATGAAAAGTCAAATACCTCTCACTTCATTGATGGCTGATTTATGCGATGCATTGTTGCTGCTCAGCTAAGATATCATGACATGCTGCACAGGTAGGACAGCTGATGCTGTGGGGTAGGCATCGGTGGAGAGGGCCTGAGATGAAAGGTTTTAGTGTGTCTTTTAGTTGCTCAACCGAAGACTGCTCAGAAGTGCTGTAGCGGTTTGCTTAAATTTAAATCAGTTATCAAAATCAAGCCCCACAAAGGACACACGTGCTCATAACACACCTGCCCCTGAATGCTTTTGTCAAACACATACACAGTGGAATAAAACAGCAGAGCAGATGAATAAAACACTCAATTTCAAGAAAGTCAACCACACCACCAGTTCAAGTTCAAAAATAGTTATATTAGAACAAACAAAAGAAAGAAATCTTTTCTGAAGTTCTGTTCAGTTCAGTCCACACAACACTTCACTTCGGGATTTCCCAGTTATCACCGACGGTTCAAACCAGTTCAAGTCACTTCAGTTCATTCAACAAAAAAATACTCTGCTTCGAGATTTCCGGGTAACCAACAAAATGTAACCCAAAACAAAGAGGTATCCAGTCAGTCAATTCATAACAAAAAAAACCCCAAGAAGACAAAGAAGAAAAGATCAAATAAAATGATCACCAGGCCAAACCGAACACTGTGGTTCAACATAAAGAGACGTGAGGGGCCGAACTTCCTAGAAGCAGGTAAATCAGAGGCTGGTGGGTGTGTTGAGGTGAGTGAAAAGAAAATATAAATAATATTTCGTATTTGTAATCAATACAATTTGGGCGATCGTCACAGTGCTAAGATCATGGGACATCTTTTCAAAAATGACGGCTGCCACTGCTGCTTGTTGCTCAGATGCACAACATATCATGTCATAGGTGGTATTCCATCTGGTGACGCAGTCATGTAATAGTCTCTTTTTTTAATCCAAAGAGCTCCTGCTTTTCTTCCAGCAGGCAGCTGTCTGGTGGAGACCCATGATGAGCTGCAGTTTGCTTTAGTCTGGAAAGGGCCATATCAACAGCTTTTACCTCAAGCCCCTTGCCCACTGCTAGGTTTAGCATGTGGGCCAAACAGGGTATATGAATAAGCCCTAAATTGCATATGGCATTCACATAGTTCAGAGCATTGTCGGTGGCAACAGCTACAACCGCTTCAAGGGAGATGTCAAATTCATCCAGCGTGCTGCCGATGCTTTCTGAAACATGGACAGCTGTGTGGTTTCCTCTCAGCTCAGAAGATAATTGTATAGTTCCCACAAGTCTGAAATACAGTGAGGTGTGACTGTCACATAAGCATGTGTGGCCAGTGACATCCATCTGTCAGTGGCAATAGCGTGAGTCTTATCCTTCAGAATAGTCTTTATGTTTTCCTGTGTGGTGTCATACAGTTGTACTATGTGTGTTAGGATTGTGGTGCGTCTTGGAATTGAATATCGTGGCTCCAGTTCCATCATGTGATTCCGAAACCTCTCTCCGGAAATGATACCAATGGGCAGCATATTCTTGCATATAAATCGTGCTATCTTGTCGGTGATGGTGTTTCTACGAGCTGCTGGCAAGGGGCCTGCTGAAGCTGAGTGTGCTGAATAGTAGGCAGTCAGACGAGGTTGTACACGTGACGTTGCTCCGGCAGCTCCGCTCATAACCTCTGGTGCCTCGGCCTCCGCTGCCTAACGTGGGTGGAAAGCTAGCAGGTGAGGACGCAGATTTGTTGTCGTTGAGTGGACAGACAGCCTTATTTTTGTTAGTTACTTTTCCATCTACGTTGTAGAACCCAAAATATTTCCACACACTACTTCTGAGATGCTTTGGTGACACGATTGTCTGCTCAGGACAGCTTTGCTCGCTAGTGTCCTCCATGTTCATATCAAACAACATAACATAACTAGCTGAATTGATAGGTCAAGGGTAAATAGGGCGTGCATTAGGTCGAGCTGATTTAGAGCGCCCTCTGCCGGATCACAAGGAAAACTACTTCAAACGTTCTGTTGCTCTTAAAGACTGTAATTTTTGCTTTCAAACAGGTCATTACATTTGAATATAAACTTTTCCTCCAACTTTGGAACGAATGTCCCAATAAAGTGACACCCCTACTGCACACTAGCTGTTGCAACTGACAGTGTGCTTTATAACCATAAACTATGATGTAACATGAAAAGACTAATAGATCAGAATGAGGCCATTAAATGTTACAACTCGATTGAACTTTATGATTATAACAATATTCCATGCGTGACACTGATGGCAGGTTAGCCAATTATAACACATTCCTAGCCAAAAGAAAGACATGACCGTAATGTTGCATAACCTACAAACACGCATTACTGTAGATGTATCTTGTGTTTAGTGTGCTCAGAGAAATTAAAACTCCCCTGGAAGAAAGTACAAATCTTTTTATTAGTATATTCAGTGTCACAGTTAGTCATGACGAGGACGAGCATGCACAATACTGGAGCACTGGAATTGGCTCACCTAAATTAATACAGCCACGATTACTTTTGTAATCTGTTCTTTTCCTGCTATGTTGGAATGCCTATTGCACACTCCCTCAAAATTTCCATCTGTGGCCTTGTGTGATAAAACTGCACATTTTGCAGTTGTCTTTTATTAAAACCAGCCCCAAAGGCACGCCTGTTAAATAATAACGCTGTCTAATCAGCATCTTGATATGCCACACCTGTCCAGTGGATTATCTTGGCAGGAGAAGGGCTCAGTAACACTGATTATAACACATTTGTCCTCAAAATCTGAGAGAAATAATTATTTTGTATGCATAAAAAAGATTTTAACCGTTTACTTCAACTTGGTTGAAAACATCTTGATTCAATGGGAATTGTGTGGGGTTTTTTTTTTCAACATTTAAACTGAGTGCTGTAATGTTGATTCAAAGTAGATTTATCAACAGCAATATAATACAGGCCTACATTACAACAACTTCTCTGACCATAACTCAGTCTGAAACCGGCAACTTTTCCTATATGGGACCTGTTTGTAGGTAGTGTGATGATTAGCCTAACATGCTAATAATTGCAGCTCATGCAGAGCAGGCATGCTTACCCTTTGTTGTCATGATTTTGGTTTTAGATATTATCCTCCAAAGTCTTCGCCATGTTCAGCATGGGGAGAATTCCAACAATTGACGGGCCTTATCACGCCTCATTATGGATGCTATGCTGTGATTGGACATTTGCGGGTTGGGGGAGGTGTTTTTGAAACATTCAATTAACCAGTGTCACCTGCACGTTACAAAGCTAGACGGCTTCCTTTAAAGTATGACTAACAATTAAAATATCTTTTTGCAGACTGTACGTGGTGAAGAATAAATCAAAGCCACAGTCTATTAAAAGTGTAATCAGGCACACTGTGGTGGGACTGCAGGCCTAGTTTGACCCCATCAAGTCTTAATGAGGTCCGTCGAGTCGTTAACCCATACATTTAAATAACATGCATAAATATTAATAGCTTATTAATGACTCAAAGCAATTATGTATACTGTGGACTGGACAGAGGGTGCTGGGCAGAGACAGCGAGAGAAAGAGAGAGAGACAGTGATACTTTTAAGGGTGTGTGTGCATATATGTATGCATGATGTGTGCCATTCTGTAAATTCTCAAACAAAAGCCAATATTCAAATATTGGCTGAGTTTCAAATATATTGAGTTGGTGGGCATGAGTAAACAAAAGCTATTCCCCCGTCAAAGATTACATTAGCTTGTCTTTCATTCCATGACAGACACCCTCCCCTTGCCCCCAATTGCCTGCACTGTAGTGGCTCATATGTTAAGCATAATCTACATTTACACAGCAGTAATTCCATCAGTAGTCACATCATACTAAAAATCTTTACTACTCTTTTCTCATTTTTCTAGTTATGGAAAGTTATGTCAGTGCAATTGCTGGTTAAAATTAAAATCAAATAGTGGTTAAGCTACTATGATTAAAATATACACTTCCCGCTTCAGTTGTAATGCCTAACAGCAAAGGGAGGGATTATGGCAAGAGGTCCCCACTAAGTTGCTTTAAACTTTTAGAAATTTAACTGAAGTCAGCCAGAAGCAGACCGGTCAGCAATGACACCATCCTGCACTTGAAACCAAACTTGGACATGCCACACAAAGGTGAGATTTAAGTGTTGTCTGTGGCATGTTCGAAGAGTTATAAGGAGATATGACTTCAGGGAAGAGTGGTTTGCTTCCCCACCTCAAATAAACAGCACCAAACAGCCAGTCATTGTCTTTGTTTGAGTCTGTTTGGTTTGTGTGCATTTTAGCCCATGTCTAGTTATCCTCCAGGCTTTTACAAGCAGAGCCTGACTGTCTCTCCAGGGGTCACTTTGGATTAGGTCCCTTTCCTGAAAATATGTGTTCATTCATGGCAGCGTCTAGTCTTTTTCAGACCAGTGAAGACCTCTAATCATCCATTTTGAGCTGCCGGAAGGTGTGAAGAATACTGCTGCTCACTTTGCAGGGAGTGCTGAGTTTCATTGGCATTAGCTTAACAGGAATTGGAAAAAAAAACTGGCAGAGTAGAACCACCTGCAATAAGGCTTATCCCATAAAGTAGTCAATTAGTCGCAGGTGATTTATCATATTTTTCGAACCAGATAACAATAATCAATTCTGGTCCAAAAGGTCTCAAATACCCTTCCATGTAAATGTGTCCCAGTGCAGCTTCTCAGGAACAATGTTCATTTTCTTTGTGTTACTCTAAAGACAAAAATGCCTATTAGTTTTAGTAACGGTACAGAAGAATATCAGTAAAAGCATTAACAACTTTGATTCCTGTCAGCTGAATTAGACTACCGATCAACTGTTTCAGTTTGAAAAATGCACTTTGCAAATGCTGCCCCTTGAATTTCTGTATTTCCTTCCTGACACAGGGCTTGGAGAATCCAAACCTTGATCACTTTGTCTCTAGTGACTCTCTTTCTTCTCCCTCCTCATTTTCATCAGCCTCCTCCTCCAGTATTACTGGTGACACTGTTTGGGCAATGTTTTCTTCTGCTTTTCTCAGAAGCTCCTAAATTTGTTCAGTGCCATTTTCAATTAGTGCTTCAGGTTAGACTATTGGGTCGAGGAAGCATGCAGAAGTAGTCAGGGGGTGAAAACTTCAAATCACTTGGATCTAATCTGCCTTTATCTTCATTGCCAGGGAAGCTTGAGCCCTGGGCTGTGGAAACTCAGACAGGTGAGTACTTAAGTCGAGGAGGCCAGGCACCACCAGGGATAGAACATGGTCCAGCCCCAGTCACAAAGCTTCGGTCCGTGCACTCTGTCATACGGGTATGTTAACAGAAATGATAGCTACAGCTGCCAATGCGCCTTCAGTGACAGGCGTGTGTGCACGTTCATAGCAGAAGGAAGCACTTCAAAGTTGTCAACTTGTCACTTTAAAGTTATAGCAGTATTGTTTACAGCTGTCATTCACATGCATACTGCAGTGTACATACTTCTATAGACTCTTTCTCCCTCATTAATGTTATCAGGTTACCTGTTACGAGTTGAAATATGACATATTGCCAAACAGGCGCGTTTGCTTTTTCACTTTGACAACAAATCCTCTCCGTCTTGTCAGTCAGCTCTCGCTGCGCTTAAAGTTAAATGTGACTCCTGTTGTGCTGCAGCTCTGATGCTGGAGTAGACACCTCCAGTCGTAGCATCCGTTGTTGGACTATTGATTTATTAATAGGGAAAATGACGGTGGGGTGGTGGCTGTTTGCATTTTTTTGATAAATAAGAAGAAAATATGAGCAGAAGTGCTGAAAAATGTTGCACCTTCTGGTAGTACTGGATGCTGAACTGGCCCTCCTACAAGATGCAATACTGGCAGTGGCCCAAAGCTAAATGAGTTTGAGACGCCTGCTCTGGAGCATCTGTGTGCTCAGCAAAGGGGAGGAGCAGATCCCTGAGAGAAGTCAGCCTCTGCCACTGACCCAGCCCATCCCATCAGCTACCTGAACAAATGAGTCCCTCACCTGGAGTAGGCGTGATATTGTTAGGTATGTGCTGGACCATCTTGTGGGGCTGTCTGACAGAAGAGGAAGTCAACACAACTGCAGCAGTCACTCAGTTGCCAAAGATGACTTGTGGGAGAGCCTGACGAGCAGTGTAGGGTAATGTTGCTTTTAAAAGTAACTCACTACATTACAAGATTACTGCCATTAAAAAGTAACTTGTTATACTACTGTGTTATCTACTGAGAAAAGCAACATGTTAGAGCACTTTTGAGCTACCAAAAATAAAAAAATCTGTCATGCCTATTATTAGACGTGACAGATTTTTTAGACATAATATAACATTTATAGCTCTTTATTTTGCCAACAATCTGACAGCGAACTGAGCAGAGGCATACAGTATTAGGCACAGCTGTTTCAATGAAAACAATACAACACAGGCTCTCTGACAAGCACTTAGTCTCTAGGCACAACTTGCATTACACCGTGATGTTGTTCTTGTCTTTCACCGAAAAATTCTAAATAATGGGAATATTTCCACAAAGTTAATGCTGTCCTCTGAGCCAACTCGCTACACTGAATTAGCTCTATGCATGTGCACTGACACACCGTAGGTTTACCTTCCTCTAGCATGCAGCCCCCTTCTCAGCAGCAGGACAGATACAAACAGTGCAAATGCTTTAGGGATTTTATTTTATTTTTGTGGCGACAAAAGAAAAGACCATTTTTTTTCCAGTGATGGATTACTTGTGTGACAAACTAACTAAATAATGGACACAACAGAAAAAGTACTCGAAAGGATTACTAACAAGTAAAAAGTTACCCCAACACTGCTGACGTAGTACTCCACCTTTGTCAAAAAGTCACTGGACACTTCTTTGTAGATCATGTTTACCACAAGTTGCAGTGCATGTACAGTGCAGGGGTTCTTCTCTATGGCTCCGTATCCAGACAGATAAGGCAAACACAGAAAAAAGGATGGGGACTTCATTAATCCTCTAGAATAAATTAAATTAAGCCATGAGCACCACAATGCAATAAGTAATGTGTTAGTATTTACACACATCTTAAAAGCAAAAAATGAAAATAACCAACCATAGTTCAGTGACAGACATAACCAGCCTGCTACTGAAAATGTTAAACTAAAAGAATTAGCCTTTGATCTTCTTCGAAAAGAGTCTTCATCAGTCTCCTGGGATTCTTCCCCAGAGCTGCTTGGCTCATCATGTTAATTTTTTTAAAATGCCACAACCATGTTGCTTCCATTATCTATTAATACATAACTGTCAGAATTTTGTGTTTTGGTGTTCTCCAGTCCTCTTTGTACACACTTGACCGATGCATACACTCAGTGTGTGGGAGATCTGGGGCCAAATGTACAAACCATGCGTACACACAAAAATGTACTTATCCCACTTTCCACGCAGGTTTCAAAATGTATAAAAATCTATTGGCGGTGAGACTAACACTTTCCATGCATATTTACGAATGTATGAACACCTAGAGAGGGAGGGAATGTTGGTGGTACACATCTTTAACACCAGGATTGTGATGTTGTGAGTTGGCTAAAAAATGATAAGAAAAGTGTGACTTAGGGTGACTTTTCATTTAGAGATGGGTTTTTTTTCCACTAAATTAAGGATTACATCTGTAGTTTAAAAACCAACATTGATCAAACAGTGATGCATGAGTTGTTACCCTTGTTTTGACTGTCTTCTGTAAATATGTTTGTCAGTGTGCATTATGATAATTATAATGATAATGATCTTTATGTAAACAAACTTATATTTTTATATACATAAACATCATTTTCCTGAATTATTGGAGAGTAAGAATCCATCAGGTGTAACCGGCACTATATCAGGGCTGTAGCTGTGCGTAATGGCCCTGCCACATGATACAATAGCTGCTTTGGTGATGCTAAAGGACATTTCCGATGCACAGATTTGGCTAGAACGAGTTTTTAAAGGACTGTACTGATGTTCTGACCCAAGATGATGACCACTCATCAAGCAGAGAGAGCGCGGGGATCCCCTCTCTTCCTACAGTAGCTCTCACACTCTCACTGTGCGCAGAGATGCGTCTCTTGGCCTCTCGCTTGAAATCAGACCACTATTTTCCTCTCCTAGTCCGTGACTCTGAACTCCCGGCGTTCACATCACATCTTCTGTCACTTTCTGCCATTCCACTTGCTTCATTTTGTTGCTAAAGTCAGAACTGAAGCCTCCAAATAAAACTCTTTTTCGTCTGTCAGTTTGATCAATCATTACTTTAAGTTCACGGTCTGTAAAATTACACTTCTTCTTCAACTGCTTGTTTGCTTCTAACATTTCTCCTCAACACTAAACTACATTCTGGCCCTTTATATGCAAACCATGTAATTGGGGGCGTGTTTAGAGACATTTATAGTGAATTGTGGGGATGTTCAGACAAGCTCGTGTGTAAAATGTCAGGATGATTGAGATGTATGAGGAAAAGACACGTGGGAACAGAAGAACATGGTGTTTTATACATCTGATGAAAAGACTGTATGCATGTTTCCTGTTTTGTGTGTACACAGATTTCCACACATGCATATACAGAGTTTTGTACATTTGGCCCCTGGTCGAGTCTCAGCAATGTGTTCTTCCCTTTATTCTCATGAGGGCAAAAATATGCATTTTGTGAATGTCTGATAATCCACTTATCAGACATTATTTATTATCAAAGATGTCTTTGTTTTTGTCTGTTTTTAGCTTGTCATCATCTCGTGAAAAGTAGATGGGGTTAGGGTTAGTTCATAAAGTAAAAAATGATAATAAAAAAAGGTAATAGTTAACTTTGTGCGCTGCCGCTGTGACATGCCGTGTGTTTATATTGGTGAAGCTGGGCTTTGTGGACCTGTGTCGGAGGTAATGTTGTTGAATTTATCAAGCCAAACAGGTAATCATGGAGGACATGTTGCGTGTTTATTGGGAGCAATTGTACTGAATTAAAATGAAAGAGGGTCTTATTAAAATTGATAAAATATCCTCCCAAAACCCAAGCTAGACTATCTGAGAATTATTTGTATGTGTTGACTGCATTTGTGACAGAGTATCAGGATAGATTGTGACCGGGAGGTGTGGGAGCTTCACTTGGTGTAAACTCATATACTCATGGCTGCGGGGCAAACAGCAGTGAGCCCATTCATATGCAGCACTTTCACAGACATGTCTATGATAGCAGCAGTGAAAATAGCCTGTCTCTGGCTTGTGTATTTCTGAGGTGTAGGTGCAAGTCTGTGCCTTCATAACACAGAGGTGAGTGACAGAGTTGCTAAGTTCAGATGAGCCCAAGCCAAGAAGGTTCACATGGGGGTGAAGCGGTCCACAGAGGGAGAGGACAGCAGAAAAATCCCAAAAGCTGGTCCGAAGCAAAGGCTTAATCCTTTTATGTGAGGCCTCTTTTCATGTTGTGAGTGACAGATGCATGTGTGAACACCTACTGTAAGCAAATGTTTATTTATTGGTTGGAAAATCTGCAGCATCAAAGCTTCAAGAGGGGCAGCACATTGCTAAATCCAAGAGAATAAATCTAAGTCAGACTTCTTTCATTTCTACTGTCAGTGAGGTGCAGGAGTAACCTTTAAGAGCAGTTCTCAAGGGATCATGTGATTAAGTATGCAGTCAAATAAAGTCCAAAAAATAAATAGGGGGTCCCTTGATTGCTTGCTAACTGGCGCTGAAGTACACTTGGCTTTTTATAAGAAAAGACGCTTACTACCTGTACAGTACAGCATTAATTTATTGCAAATGCAAACCCAACATTTCCTCTTGCCGCTTACCATTAAAAAGCACTTGACTGGTGAAACATGAGTTGACTTTTATTTTGAAGTAGGCTAGTCACAGGAAATGCATCGTTTAGGCAGTTTGGCACTGCTATCGTTCATCAAAAATGACACAGCAAAACAAAAGTGATTTTTAGCATTTTTTGACAGTGAAGCAGTTTTAAATGTCGGAGTAGTTTTATACAGTCAATGGGAGCAGTGGAAGAAGAGCTGCAGGAGACGGGCTGCACACCTCCAACTTTTCAGCAAGGTTACCAACTCCATTTTCCTCATTATCAGGTTCTCTATAAGCATTGAATTTAAATCTGAAATTAACTAATTATAACTAACTTAAGGTTAATTAAAGGTCTCAAATTTTAGAAAGTTTCAGTCCCAAGTCTTTTGTTATTATTAAGCAGGAGTAAGGTATTATATAAATAGTGTGAAAGTATCAAAAAGCTCAATCCACAGATAAATGCCCACAGCTTGTATTCAGAGACTGTGCCTTTAAAACAGGCTGTCAGGACTTCTGTAAGGTTGTAATGTCCCAGTTGCACAGTCACCTCCCTCAACCACACTCTTAACACAGACATGGTTGCAAAAACACCGACACAGCTGAAACACATTGGGTGGTGATTGCTCAGGCCTGTAAGAGTTGACCAATCAGAGCAGACTCTGCCTTTCGGAGAGAGGGGCCTTAAAGAGACAGAAGCTCAAATAAGATGTTCAGAGGATAAATAGAGGCGCTGAAGCAATGGACAGCACAAGAAAATAATGTCTCTTGAATATTAAAGCTTGTAAACATTTTCTAGTAAAAACCCCACATAAAAGTATGACCCAAAAAATGAACATAATATTGGACCTTTTGAATGAAGAAATTAATTGATTCGGCAGAGACATACATATCTCAACTTTTAGTCCTTGGAATGTGTCGAGCTCCGAAAACACTGGTTGCTCGACTTTCCACATGACACCATGTCTCACAGAAAACATCTAACGGTTTTAATAGGCTGAATAGTATTCCCAAAGATGATTAAATTTATTACATAAGTAAATCCCATGGATTTCCCCATCAGATGTTTAATTAAGACCCACACTGTAAAATGTCTTGTGTAGTCCAAACCCAATTACTGTTTGCACAGTAAATTACAGTTTACTATTTCACACTACAGTATGTATTCAATCAAAAATTACAGTAATCAGAGTTTTATAGAAAATCAAAGTAAATTATGTACTTTATACAATTACAGCAACAAATTATATTCTTTATTTAATCTTTTCTCATCAACTTAATGCTGTGTCATTTTATTATTAAAATGAATGTTAAATAGCTCTGTTTTCCAACTGAATGTTTGGTCAGCAACTGGTGTCTCTGCTCCCCTGCTCATGCAGTAAAAGAGAGAAGGCTCATTCGAGCTGTACTGCGCCCTGGCTGGACAGTGGACAAGATCAGGCGACAGCAGCAGGGGGTGGAGCCAAAAAGCTGCAATCAAGTCGGACCGTTTTCCAGCAGTCTGTACAGTAAGTCACAGAAACACTCACATCCTGTTAGATCTGATATTGTCAAGTTCTGTGTGTTTTTTTGTGACCACAACTCTGCCCAAACTTGAAAAACTGCTTGATCAGCTGTTGAAGGATGCAAAGGACAACTCAAATCTTCTTATTCTTTGATTTTATTTTCTTGAAGATGGTTTTAGGTTTGATGGTTTCAACGGACATAAACAGAATAATGGAATAGGTTGATAACCTTGAAGATAAAAAGAAAAGACATGCATTAGTCTCAAATAAATTCCAATAAACACCAATAAACAAGTATTTCTAAAGAACAAATGTTAATGTTTACTTGAATCTCAAAGCAAACAAAGTCACTCAAATTAACTTAGGATCTCAAAACAGTGATTAAAGTAAAAATCGTACAGTTTAGTTTATATAATGATTAAAGTAACAATATACATACTTAAAGTAACATCATACTTATCTATTAAGTTCACATTAAAGTTTCAATAAAGTACATAAGCTTAAATTAGCATAAGCAAAATGATCCAACTTAAAGTGCATGTTACTTACTAACTCAGCCAAAAAAAAGGCATGGAGAAGCATAATCTCAACTCATCATCCATACTCAAAGTTGTTTTTTTCTACCAGTTGCGTCTTCTGATTGATCAGGAGCTGTGGTCGTATCTTGTTTTCAGGAGCAGGTGAGAGGGCTAACTGAGCAACCTCCAAACATTTCATGCCATGCTTTCCAATGGGTGCGCAGGTGAATATGGTCCCTCTAGGAGCACGTGCTGAGAGTTTGGGTTCCACCAACTCTTTTGCGTGTGGTCGCCCTCTGCAGGTTTGGAGTGCATCTGAGTGCATCTTGCGAATGTGCTCAATGAATTGGGATTTGACACAACACCTCCCACTTGACCTCCTGGTTCTTCAACCCAAGGAGGTCACACCAGTTTCAAGATGTACTGGATTCAGCTGTTCCATTTTTAATTTTGTTGCTGCTCTTCAACTGGAAGCAGGACAACTATCCATCTGACATCCCTGTGAAGAACTGTTGCAGGTATTTTGGTTGAGTGCTTTTTCACCTTTTCAGTGGGCTTCACAGTTGAGACTGGGTACCCGGGGAAGGTTCTGACACGCACATCCCTTACAATTCCTTTCTTGTCAGTGTTGACATCGACCACTCTGGCAAGCCTGTACTGACCTCTCAGGGCATTTTGGTCAGCCACCCAGAAAACATCTCCAATGGCCACGTTCCTGTGTGCTGTGTGCCACTTGGCCCTGACAAACAGGTTTGGTCCTGCTAACTGGCTACATTTCCTCCAGAACCGGTCAACTTCTGTTTGGATGGCTCTTAATCTCTTGTAAGAGTAGCCTTCAAAGTCAAAGGTCCCTGGATCTCCGCTGGGTCTAGTTCTTCCAAGCAGAAGTGAATTTGGGCTGATGTATTCTACACAGTCCTCCCGGCTCTGAGTCCTGGCATCAATAGGTCTTTCATTGGCGAGGTTTGAAACTCACCCCATGTGAAGACTCCATTACCTCCCAGATTGTGCAAAGCCCGCTTCACAGTGCGGACAGCAGCTTCAGCGGCTCCGTTCCTTTGAGGCGAGTCTGCTGGATGGATTCTCCAGCTCCATTCTATGCCGTGCTTGGAGGCTTCATTTTCAAGCATTGACTTTTCCAGTCGGTCCAGAAACATGTAGAGCTCCTTGAGGGCAGGTCTGGCTCCAACAGAGTTCTTTCCAGGATCCGACCACAGTTTCCTTGGATGCCCTCTCAGTGCCATGAATCGTTGGTAGGCCAACAGGAAGCCTTTAGCTGACCGGTCACTGATGAGGTCTGTGTGCATAGCTCTGGACGCCATGCAGCAGAAGACAATTCCCCACACTTTGAGCTTCACCTTCTTTTTCACTTCATCCTTCACTCCATAAGGTCCAAATAAGTCCACTGTTGTGTACTTGAATGGATTGGCTGGTGTTATTCGCTCCAACAGAAGGTCATTCATGATCTGCTGGCATCTTCTGGCCTTGGCTTTCCTGCATGTCACACAGTTGTCAATAATCTTTTGAACTAGTTTCCGGCCTTTTACCACCCAGGCTTTCCTTGTCATCCAGAGGAGTGTACCTGCAATTTCTTCATGATTTGCATTGTGGGCTTCTTGAGCTAGGAGAGTGGATGTCCATGATGTGCAAGGCAAGATTGGTACTGCAGTATTTTCACCATTAAAGATTTGGAATCTTCCTCCACAGAGCAAAAGTCCAGTGTTTTCATCTCTGACCACAGCAAGTCTGTTGTGTGATGTCTGGAAAGGTTACATCCTTTTGAGCCGCAAGGAAGAGATCCCTGAGCGCATCTTCACACTCCCTGATGGCAAGTGCAGCTTCTTTTGCTCTGTACTTGATCTTTTGGGGTGAGGGAATTCCCTCCCTTTGTCAGCCACTCTTTCACAGGTCGTTTCAGAAACTCTGGTCCACTTTGCCACACAGTCCTCTTTGAGGTCTTCTGGGGTTGCTCCTCTTGATATGAGGTCAGCAATGTTCTGGTCACCTGGAATCCACCTCCAGTCTTCAACTGACGTGGACTTCTGGATCTCTCCCAGCCTGTTTGCAAAGAAGGTCTGATACCCATAGCTGTCTCTTTGGATTGCTCCCAGCACAGTTTGATTGTCCAGCAGATGGAACCAACATTCAACTTGCATTCGATTGTGCTTTTCGATGCATCTTCTGAGTCTTGCAGCAAAGACAGCACCACAGACCTCAGCCTTCACTGGTTCTCCCTTTTGGTCAAGTGGTGTGAGCTTTGCTTTGGACTCGACAGGCCAGACCAGGATGCTTTGGTCAGTCTCCCATCTGAAGTATGCAACAGCTCCGTAGCTCCGGTCGCTTACATCGGAGAATGTTATTCCCCAGGGTACTCCAATCCTTTTGACTGGTGTGAGGCTTCTGTGGAAGGTGATTTGGTTGAGGCGTGTGTATTCCTCAAACAGGTGGATGGCTTCTTCTCTTAGTCTTTCAGACAGAGGTTTGTCCCATGTGTCTCATGTTAGAGTTTTGCTTCCAGCTTCCTGAAAAGCTTTTCTGACAAGAATGGCTCCCTTCTGTTTGGCAGGTGTTGCAAGGCCTATTGGGTCATACAAGCTAGCCACTTGGCTAAGCAGTTGTCTTCTAGTCAGTGGGTTTGGAGTTTTTTCTCTCACCTCTTCTCCAAGGAGATTTTGGCCGATTCTCATCTTCTTTTTTCTCTTTGAGAAGTTTTTCGAGGTCATGAGGTACAGCTTGTCTGATTCGACCGGGTAGCCAAGTCCAAGGGCTTTGTTGTCTCCGTCTCATTTGGTTAGGGAGAATGAAGACTTGATCTGACAATGCTGGATGTTCTGATGCAGATGTCTGCCTCCCACTTTGGACTGACCAGACCCACGGCTTGAGGAAGAATCCACCTGCCTTCAGGATATCTTTGACTGTTTTGGTGGTTTTGTTTAGACTTTCCAGGTCATTATGGGATGTCAGGATGTCATCTACATAGGAATCCTCTTCAAGGATACTACGCTCCTCCTCCAGGTGAGTGAACATGGGCAGCTTTGCTGTCTCTCTCGTGGCCAGTTGTGCGATGCACTCTGCTGGTCGATCGCCAATGTTGACTGGTGATGGCACAGAGAAATCTGTGGAGGTGCATCTCCAGGTCTTCAGGCCACACAGAATTGTACATCTTCTTGATGTCGCCTAGGGCAGCATGGACTCCTCTTCTGAACCTTTGTAGCACTGCTGCGATGGAATTGAGGACATCAGGCCCTTTCAGGAGAAGGTCATTCATGCTGAGCCCTTTAAACTTCTGGCTGCTGTTCCATACCAGTCGCACAGGTGTTGTGACAGAGTGTGGGTTTGGCGCCACCAAGTGGCTGACGTACCATACTGGGCCTTTCAGGTCGGCAATGGTCTTTTTGGTGAGTTTCTTTGCTGCGTTTCTTTCTACCATCTCAAGGACCTGAGTTGTGTATGCCTCACGCCACTCCGGTTCTTTCTTGAGCTGTCTCTCTGTCCTCAGAAGAGTGGCCTCCACTGCGTTTCTGTTGTTGGGCAGGGAACTTGGATCTTCAATCCAGGGGTATTTTGTGTCCCAGTGAGGCTCCTGACTGTGAGCATCTGCTTTCACATAGGTGAGGCCTTGCCTGATAATCTCCCGCTCTCTTTCCTCACTCAGTCATGTCTTTGCCTCCCGGTTGACAGTTACCGCACCGGCATCCTCCACACATGGGTTCGCAGGCTGCTCCAATGTTGTCCTATTTCCACCAGTCTGAGAACTCTCTGCCAGCAACTGTGCCTTTGGTTTCAGCTTTGAATTCTTGCATCTCAGCAATTTCTTGATACTTCACTGCTGTGGTTCTTATCGATCGTGCAGAGTGAGTCTCAGAATTGTGCAAGAGCCATGTCCACTACTTCACAGAGGTCTGGATGTGCTCCCCAGCAGTCTTTCCTAAAGGGCTTTCCCAAAGGACAAGATCTCCTACTACCTTTACTCTTTGTGGAGCGAGTCTTCCTTCACGGTGGCTGATGAGAAGCCCAACATGCTCTGGTCTGTGAAGGTCCTCCAGGTTGGTGTCGGGGAAGAACTTCTTGAGTTGTTGCGCTTCGATTACTCTGTGCACTTTTGCAATTTCATCCAAGCCACAGCAGATAAGCTCATGAGCTCTCTCCGTGCCTCTAGGTGTCTTGACTCTTACCTTGAGTAAGTATCTTTTGGTCTTTACCTTCATGGCCATGCCTCCAACTCCATGGACAACAAGCGTGATCTTTCACTTTCTCAGATTCTTTGTCCTTGAATCCTCCTTTCAGGCAAAGAAAGAAATGGTGGTCTGAAGAGCTTCCTCTCTTGCAGTCTCTGTTCCTGCACAGGTAAGTGTCCGTACATTCATCACCCTCTGCATGACATATGAGGCATCTTCTGCATGCTTCCAGCTTTTCAACAGCATTTAGCTTCTCACCAGGCTTTAGTTCTTTGAACCGCTTGCAAAAGAAGATCTTCTCACAGTGCCTTTCATCTCCACAGACAACACATCCTCCTTTCCTTGTGGACTTTGTGGAGGCATACTTCTTCTCCAGGTAGGTAGGCTTCTTTTCAGATTTTTCACTTACACCCAGTTGGTCTAGTTTCTCTAGAATGTCCTCCTGAGTCTTTAAGAATGTAAGAAGGCTGTCGAAGTGATTGTCAGGTGTGGCTCCGTTTCTTGGATTGACCATGAATGTGAGCCAGTCTCTCTTCATATTGTCTGGCAGTTTGCCCTCTATGGATCTGATCGCCAGGGGATTCTTGATGGCTCCAGTGCTTTCAAGCTCGGTGAGGTCATTCAGGGCCTTTTCTACAGCTTGAATTAGGTCAATTACCTTCCTTGGCTGGTTTGACTTTAAAGGGGGGATCCTCTCCAGGTCCTCAATTATTTCCAAGGCAATTGTTGGCTTGTTTCCATACCTGTCAAGTTAATTTTCCCTTTTTCCCCGGCATCAGTGCCTGCCCCAACTCACTCGAGGCCTGGAGGTCAACAGAGAACGCTGGACACAACTCAGCTTGCTTTTAGTTACTTCTTTTTTTCATCACGACTGGGATACAGCAACAGTAGCAGTAGCAGGTTGATAACCTCAAAGAAGATAAACAAAGAATCAGGCAGTCATTAAATAACTACAAAATCAATTGCCTTATTAATACCTGAACATGAATAAATTATTAAATTAACTTAATTAAATTAAAGAGTTAACTAATCAAATGCATTAATAAACTTTCTCAATTATTAAATGATTTAAATCATTTCAATTTTATCCTACAAAATCAATAGATTTTAAACAGTTTTAAATTATTAAACCCACTCGTTTTAAAGGTATAGTTGGTAATCCTGTTCAGAAACACTATTTGTTATACTGGGTGAAATGGTCTTCCCATCCTGAGAGTAGTCCATATGTAGCCCAGGCTTCATAAGCTGTGAAAAGGTTAAAAGAAAAAAAGAGTAGAAGTTCGTCATTTAGTATGTATGTATGTGTGAGAGCGATAGCTGGCATTTATAGGGTTAACCACGTCTCCCTGAGCAGAGAGCGTAGTGCGTCATGACGTCACGGGCCAACCGTGTTGCAGTTGCGCGCAGCACTCTGGGAGATAGGTAGAACGAGAGGAGAGACCACACCGTCTGGCTGTGTGAGGATAGCTCTGCCTGAAAAAATATCCAGAAGTGCTAAAACAGAGTGAAATGATCAGAATTTACCGTAAGCTGAATCTACAGAGTTTTCGGTTTATGTTTCCTGCTCGGCGGTGAGTTTAATGTGTATTTTGAGGAAAAGAGTGTCGAGTGAAAGTGGTGTTAGCTGCCGCACTAATGTTAGCTGCTAACCGCTAATGTGATACCGCGTGTGTGTGAGCCGCTAAGGTAACAGTCCATGTGAATTTGTAATGACCTTAGCTAACAACTGAGCTAACAAATGAACTATTGGTTAACATTGTGGGGTAATCCATATAAAATGCTGACCTATTGTGTGTGTGTGTGTGTGTGTGTGTGTGTGTGTGTGTGTACCGTGTGTCGCGTGTGCGTGTACGTGCGCAACGTGTGTGTGTTGTGTGTGAGGAAGAAAAACGGGATAAACTCATCTTATTTTATCATTTTGCTTGAACAGTTGATGGTAAAATGTTTAATTTGAGTTTGAGTCATTTGTGAGGATTTTCATTTGATTTACTGGTAAAGTGAGACCTATAACGAAAATTTAATTTAGAATAAATATTTTTTGTAAGATTATTTGAAATGTGTATATATAGGTCATATTTGTGTATATGTAGGTCATGTCTCGTCCTGCCTGCACCCCCCTCTGTCCCCCCCTCCTCCCTGCGCGCACTCATCACGTGTCACCGTTGCCGGATATATTCAGCACACTGCATATGGAGTTAGCAGGAGATACACACTCCAGGTCAGAAGGTGGCGGTAATGCACACCTAACAGTTGTTTGCCAACAGCCATAAAATAACAGTAGAAGAAGAAGAGTTGGCACAGTTAGCAGGAGAGAACAATGGCAGAGGAAATGCAGCCAAAAGTAGCACTTCCAGAAGTGATGCAGAGGTTGCTGTCTTTCTGTTGGACAGGTAATTAGTTGTTTTGCTTCGGGGGGATTTGTTATTTTCATGAAATATGTAACGTTAGCCAACTTAGCTATTTTTGTAGCTTGTATTAGCCCAATGCTAACAGCTCTCCTCTGCCCTGCTGACGGACTGTGTGATACGCGTTCAAGTTTGTGGGGGCGGGGCTTTGGACGGAGCACTGACGGGAGGGGGAGAAGGGGGTGGAGCTTAGACGAGGTGCCACTTTCAAATCTTGCTAGCTCTCCAACATTACCAACTATACCTTTAAATCATGCTTTATGCATAAATGTTTAACCTAATTCATAATTTTAACTCAAACTAATGCATTTTAACTACTTTAATGATTGAAATATATTCCAAACTTGATATTTATGTTCATGGTCTATATTCAAATCAAATCATCTTAATCTAAATCAGATGGTCTATATGAGTTTAAACAATGAAAGGGAATAAAAGATAAATCCTAAAATGTGCCAGACCTCAAACCACCAGTGCCACTATATTAATATTAAAGGATAACTACCGTTTTTTACAACCTGGACCTTATTTCCAGCTAAATATATGGTCATTTACTCACCCAGATAACTTTGGTGTCATTCGGCGTCGTTCGGACGAAATTAGATCCAGTGGAGCGCCGATATATCCATATAATGCGAGTAACGGGGCATCAACACACAGCCTCTATATAACGCATTATCTACCACGAAACTAGTTCATTTCACCAATATTTTGTTACGATATGCTAGCGCTATTCCCCTCTGAGTCGGGGCTCGTCTGTTGTCAACATCCGGGGTCTGTAGGTTGCCCTACTACCTCTGACCTGGAAGATGTCGTCTCTGAGCTGCGCGCGCACCTGCGATAGCCCAGCTTGTTTACCTGTAGCTGCTACTGCTAGTTTGACCCCGGATGTTGATAACAGACGAGCCCGGACTCAGAGGGGAATAGCACTAGCATATCGTAACAAAATATTGGTGAAATGAACTAGTTTTGTGGTAGATAATGCGTTATAGAGGCTGTGTGTCGCTGCCCCGTCACTCACATTATATGGATATATCGGCGCTACGCTGTATCTAATTTCGTCCGAACGACTTCAAATGACACCAAAGTTATCTGGGTGAGTAAATGACCATATATTTTGCTAGAAATAAGGTCCAGGTTGTAAAAAATGGTAGTTATCCTTTAAACACTACATTTTAAATGCACAAGGCTTAAATGATCAATAAACACAAACATTTAAATTTCGCATTCACTAACTTAGTTATTTTATTTGTCAATGTGATTAAAGTTTTCTCACCACTGGCGTCTCTGAGGTCTCCATGCGGTGATGCCACCAAACACTGTCTGTGTGACATGAGTGATACACCTGCTTATCATCTCAGCCCTACCTCTCAGGCCTCACTACCTGCATTTAGGAGTCTGACCTGATCCTGACGTCACCCTCTAGTGGGAAAGACATAAATTACTGCAAAATAAATTCAAACCATTACAAAAACACAAATGCAGAATTTCTTTAGATTGCCTTAACTCTAAATATGTCTTCAGCACTGTTGTATGTTGACAGGCGCAGGTCTCTGCATATTCTCTCATCCACACTGTCAAGGAGTTGGAACTTCTTTACTTCCACTGAGCCAATCGGCTCTCCCTGCCTTTGCAGGCTTTCCCAGTCTCTCCTCCATCTGTGAAAATTCCTCTATAACCCAGTGAATTTAGGTAGACTGGTCGGCTTTATTCTCACCACTGGTTGTGGAACTGCCATAAGTTGAGGCTCTCTTCCTCTTCTTTCCTCCTCTGCAATTGTTTGTGCGGTGAGGAATTCTGCCCTTCTGGCTTCGAGGTTGTTGCCGAATGCTCTCAGGTGCTTTACTCTGCCTTCCAGGCGTGCTTGGATAAGCCTCTTCGCTCCTTCCAGCTGCAGTTCATAGCCGTCCCTTTTGATAGCAGTGATGGGGCTTGCATGAGCTCTGTCACAAGCTACTTCTACTTCTTGGATTGCAGAGTTTACCTCATCTTCACCATATCTTGGCCAGAGGTTGGATTGGACTGCTTTCCGGATTTCATCCAGTGTCGTGTCACACTCTGCCATTGTCTTTTCAAGCTCAGCTTGCTGGTGCTTGTCGAGCTTGACTTCTTCACCCTCATCGGTTTCAGCTTCAATGTCTGCCAGTAGGCCAGCCCTGTATTCATCATATGCATTACTGACATGCCTTGCCAGGGAACTGAGCTTGCTGAACTCCTCCTGTAGTTCATGCTTGACCATGCTACCTGCAGCTCTGCTCAGGTAGTTTGCTTGCTTGGTGAAGGCAGTTTTAGCTAAGGTCCTCTCTTGCTTCAGTTGCTTGACTGTTTTCCCAAGAGTGTACTTCGCCATGGTGAAGAGTTTCCAGTCAATTCTTCCTTCCTTTGCGTCGACAGCTTGACTTCAGGCCTTTGATCCTTGTCTTCACTGCCATGCTGGTTATCAACTGTCAAGTTCTGTGTGTTTTTTGTGACCACAACTCTGCCCAAACTTGAAAAACTGCTTGATCAACTGTTGAAGGATGCAAAGGATAACTCAAATCTTATTCTTTGATTTTATTTTCTTGAAGATGGTTTTAGGTTTGATGGTTTCAACGGACAAAAACAGAATAATGGAATAGGTTGATAACCTTGAAGATAAACAGAAAAGACATGCATTAGTCTTAAATAAATTCCAATAAACACCAATAAACAAGTATTTCTAAAGAACAAATGTTAACGTTTACTTGAATCTCAAAGCAAACAAAGTCACTCAAATTAACTTAGGATCTCAAAACAGTGATTAAAGTAACAATCGTACAGTTTAGTTTATATAATGATTAAAGTAACAATATACATAAAGTAACAGCATACTTATCTATTAAGTTCACATTAAAGTTTCAATAAAGTACATAAACTTAAATTTTCCAAAATTATCCAACTTAAAGTGCATGTTACTTACTAACTCAACCAAAAAAAAGGCGTGGAGAAGCATAATCTCAACTCATCATCCATACTCAAAGTTGTTTTTTCCTACCAGTTGCGTCTTCTGATTGATCAGGAGCTGTGGTCGTGTCTTGTTTTCAGGAGCAGGTGAGAGGGCTAACTGAGCAATCTCCAAACATTTCATGCCATGCTTCTTTCTTTCTTTTCTTTTTTGTTTTATTGGCGGATTACATCTCTTTGGTGCATACCGCCACCTACTGTACAGGAGTGTGCAAAGGGACTTGGCATACTTTCTTGGCTATCTATAGTTTAATAGGGAAAGTTGAAATTAAGAAAACAAACAAACAAACAAAACCCTCCCAAAAAAAAAAAAAAAAAAGGATCCTAGATCCTTTTAATTAAACCTGTATCATTCAGAAAAATAAAAAAGGATTTGATCCTATCTCTCTGCATTCCTTCTTCCTTAAGGATATTCTCTATCCCATTTTCAGCCTCTCTTTCTTTCCATAGCTGCCTGTGTTCTGTGTATTTTTTGCAATTAAATAAAATATGATCTACATCTTCTATAGCTTGATATTCTGTACATAAACCATTGCTCTTCCCAATTAACCGTAGTGTACCATTAAGACCTGTATGACCCAGTCTTAGTCTACTATACACCGACTTTTCCCTTCTGTTAGAGATCTAATATCCTTTTCCTCCATACATTTTCCTGAATCAAATGATAATGCCTTGCATTGTACTCTACCTTCCATTCATTTTGCCATTTCAGTAGAACTTCTGATGTAATTTTAGATTTGGCTTCTCCCTTCCCTATTGAAATATTAATTCCTATGTGTTCTTTTTTCAGCATTTCTTTAGCTATTTTGTCAGCCACTTCATTACCTTTAATCCCAACATGTGCTGGAACCCAACAAAACTGAACTAAAATTCCAAGGTTCTTTAGATTCAATAAAATATGTCTTGCCTCTAATACCAAATCTTCTCTTACTGATTTTCCTGTTTCAAAACTAATTAACACTGCCAAGGAATCAGTACATATGACAGATCGAAGTGGCTTCATGCCATGCTTTCCAATGGGTGCGCAGGTGAATACGGTCCCTCTAGGAGCACGTGCCGAGAGTTTGGGTTCCACCATCTCCTTTGCGTGTGGTTGCCCTCTGCAGGTTTGGAGTGCATCAGAGTGTATCTTGTGAATGTGCTCAATGAATCGGGATTTGACACAACAGATATAAATCTTATCAGACACATTTATCAGATTGTACACAGTGTTCAGTTGATAATTATGACACCACAGCCTATTAAAACTCTACACAGGTGATCTGTGATTTCTGGTCATGGATCAACCTCCATTTTACATAAATTCTCACGTAAATCATCTGAGCAGACCTGTCCCTCTCAGACTACATTAATAAACTGAGTACATTAAAAGTCAAACACAAAGAAAAAAAATACAAGAAAATAGTTTTTATTATTGATCTGTCACATATTTGTAACATCGGGGCTTCAAATCTGAATCCTCACAACCAAAAGTTGTCTTGTTAAATATTTTACAGGCCGATTTAAATTAGTCAGATGTCAATATAGTCAACTATTATTTATTGTGTGCTGTTTATAATATGAATGTGGGCTATTTAGTCTCCACACCGACCACGCAGCATGTATTTACCGTTTTTTACAACCTAAGCCTTATTTCTAGCAAAATATATGATCATTTACTCACCCAGATAACTTTGGTGTCATTTGAAGTCGTTCGGACGAAATTAGATCCGGTGTAGCGCCGATATATCCATATAATGCGAGTGACGGGGCAGCGACACACAGCCTCTATATAACACATTATCTACCACAAAACTAGTTCATTTCACCAATATTTTGTTACGATACGCTCGTGCTATTCCCCTCTGAGTCCGGGCTCGTCCGTTATCAACATCCGGGGTCAAACTAGCAGTAGCAGCTACAGGTAAACAAGCCGGGCTGTCGCGGGTGCGCGCGCAGCTCAGAGACAACATCTTCCAGGTCAGAGGTAGTAGGTCAACCTACAGACCCCGGATGTTGACAATAGACGAGCCCGGACCTGTAGCCCACGTGTGCATGACGTCAGAGCAAGTCGTGATTAAGTCGGAAACAAATCTAACCGGCATGCATTGTGTGGCGCTCGCTGATGATCAATTCTACACAGGACTGGCTGATCTTGAACGAGCCTGTCCCCCGTATCCCCACTTTATCCAGTCAGGACAGACAACACCATAAAGAACTGGTCTAGTCTACTTAGGGAACAAGCAGAGACCTATGCACATGCACTGTTTAAGAGTTACAACTGTCCTAAGACCCTTCATTTCATAGTATAAGAAAACGTGATGGAAAGTGGCTGTGTGTCTCTAATACTTTTAAAGACAAGTCATGTTTGTTGTTTTGTTTTTTTTCACAATAATGAAACCATTTCAAACCCTTATAAAAGGTTAGTATTGAATTCAGTCTCCACCCCTGACACTTTCGCATTAAAATATCTTATTGGGTGTAGTTGTTCGTAATGTCTTTGTCTCAAAATTGAAACAAAGTAGATCCAGCAGGAGCAGGTGGTGAAAGGAGTGAAATCCAATGAAAGTTGATTGTGTTGATAGTTTGTGTGATTAAACAGTTTGTTACATTTGAACATGTCTCAAGTTCAATTAAGTTAACTAATTAAAAAAAACAAAAAAAACAAAGACTTCAACCAAATTTAACAGGAACAATATGTAAGGTTTTTATTATTTATATTGTAAATAAAAATTCACTGCTGTTAATTTTGTACAATATCATGTTTATATGTATATACAAGTCTATTCTATTGCTTACCTTTTTAATTTATATTGTTAATTTTTGGCTATTGTTATTGTTTTTTGTAAATATTCTGTCCTTTGGCTGCTGTGGCAAACAAATTTCCCCGTTGTGGGACAATAAAGGAATACTGATTCTGATACTGATTCTGACTGTATGGCCAGTCTATGTACTGTGTTACAGAGATGATTACGGAAGTTAGCATGCGAACCAGCTAGCCCTGGCCTGTTTTGTCTCATGATACCACTTTGTATGGCAAGAGGGGACAGTCTAATATGTTAAAAGGGAGCAATTAGCTACTGAACCCAAATGCAGATAACACAGGGGAGCCAGAAAATCAGTTTAAAAGGTCTTCTATTGGAGGAAAATTGAGAGAAGATGAGGCAGAGAGGAGCAGGCAAGGATACTAAAAAACAGCACCCACCCCAGCCACTGTCTGTTCACCCTACTGCCATCTGGCAAAAGATACAGAAGTATCCGCTGCCACTCCACCAGAAAGACTCCAAATAGGTGTAGCAGGACACGATTACTAAACCTTAAGTCCTTCATTCAAATAAATCTACCTTGTAGGTCCAGGGTGGAGGGGTTCTGGGGGTTCTTGCCTGACAGTTGGGTCCAAAGCAGTGTGGCAGGTAGGTGAGGTAGGAGCAGGCTTGGCTGGCAAGGAGGATAGGCAGGGCCGGAGTCAGGAAGGCAGGACTGTGAGCAGACAGAAAACAGGGTTATTCTCAGGGAAAATACACCAGGCAAAGGAGAACTCACTAAGCAAAAAAGGCTTGAACATGGCTGCACTATCTGTAGAACAATGACGATATGGCAGGGTGGAGGTGACTGAGCTTGGTATCTGAAGAGGTCTTGATTACGCTGCAGCTCCCTGACTCTGGCACACCTGCAAACAACCATCATAACCAGAGAGAGAGAGCACCTCCAAGGCAGCAACTGAGAAACATGGTATTCAAGGAGCCGATCTAACATGATAGTCCCTGTAGTTTCAGCTGGGACGTGATTTTTTTTGTGTGTCTTATGATCCAAATGATCAAAATAAACTCAATAAATGTCAAGAAATTAAGTTCTCTGATATGTCCTGGCTAAACAGAAAAAACATAACCGTACACTGTCTCAAGTTTCTCTCTTTTACCAAACTAAAATGAGCTTAACTGCCTTGTTAACTCACTGTAACCTCTGGTTTGGTTGAAATAAACTAAACAATTCACAAAGTAAGATGTGAAAATATTCCTGCTCTACACGCCATTTTCACCAGCTGCTGATCTCTGACTCTCTTCAGCATCCAGCATTCACTCTCAAGGCTCCCTCTTAGATCCAAAGTACCGGTCCTGGCCAACTCTAGGGCCACTCAGGGCTGACTGAGCCATGAGCTAATTAGCTAAGGGTAGATAGCTACAGCCAAGGATAGCTTGCAAAGACCAGCAGTTGTCAGTCACACTGGTGGTGGGTATGCTGCCCTCTATACTTTTGGAGCTACCTGGAAAATTCTGGTCGTATTTTATAAATTAAACCTTTAAGGCAGCAATGAAACACCCCAAAATGATTTACAGTGTGGTGACCAAGAATTAACTGCAAAATAAATATAATTTTGAACTTTACTGGTAGTCTGGTGGAGTAATGTGAGCTATTTCTGAGAAGCCTCATATGCATCTTTCTGCTCTGTGAACTGATAAAAATCTGCATCTTGCGGTTTGAAGTAGACGTGAGTAAAGGAAAGTACAATTATAAAGATGAGATGAAGCATGAATTCACATTTAGAATCTGGAAGAGATAACATTAGGCAAACTTAAGCAATACTGTGTTCAGGAGACAGAGAAGAATTTATTTTTAATGTACTAAGCGAAAGATGGCCCAAACGTGTTAGATAGAAGCTCGGTGTTGAGGATGAGAGGGCTGAGGCACTCTTTGAATATGCCATGAAAGCATAAATCTGTGCCTCCATGTGGTGTTTTTCCTCTGCTGTGTCCAGATGTTAATTGTCACAGTGAGCCACAATTACAACAATCAAAGCCCTTGTGTTGTAGCAGCCTTTTCCTGGACATATGAAAACAGTCAGGGTATTTTCCACCTCAAAAGGAGCTGTGTGGATGCTCAGCACATAAAAAAGAACATATGGTCCTTGTAGATTCAGTGTCAGTTTTCAGAATGTCAGGAAAAGAGCGACTGTACTGTCTGACATCATTATTTCTTCCTGCTCTCCCTGTCTTGATTGAGTCCACGTAGTCCGTAGGAACAAATGGCTCTGGTTACTGGTTACATCCAGAGCTAAATCCCCTCATTTATCTCGGCTCACATGCTCGCTCCTGGACATGAATTGAGATGGTTTCATACGTGGAAATCACAACAAGGGAAGGCAAAGAGACAGCTCAGCCAGGCTTTCAAAGGAATGCTCACTGATAGTATACTATAGCTCCGTGGTGACATGGCATCCGTATGAACATATAGGTCAACCGGCCATGCTGTGTGAGTGATTTGTCTATATGGGGGTACTGAGGCAATTGTGACAGTGATCAATATGTATGTTATCAAGACAAGGGTCCACTGAATGAATGGCAGTGTTATCTGCCAAGAACAATATTCTCACAGCAGTTATTCCGGGCACAATGACGTGCTCTTTATTGGCTCATGAAAATCTAAGCTGTCAAACTGTCAAAAGAAAGCCAGCCTTTGCTAATATATTTCAAAACTGACTGACGGCAATACTGCAAGAGAAAGAGGAAGGAAAAAAGAGCAACTGAGAAAATGAAACCACTGCCAGATTATTGACTTCCATTTAGCAAGGGAAGAGAGAGAGCAAATGAAAAAAAAGGAGGTAAATTTTTATTGCTGCACTGTAAATTAGTGGGACACAAACAAATGGAACCTCAATATGAGAGAGGTAAATACAACAGGCAAAGCGTAAGACCCCGAAGGACCAAGGGGCCAAACAAAGCAATCACAATTATAGCTGTTTATAATCAGCATAATGCATCTGGATGACTCTGCGCACCCAGCGGGGGGCTAGCGACATCTACAGGTTGCCATTTTGATTGATAGTAACAAGGATGTGCTCTAGGTAACCGTGGCAACGGTTACATATCACGCATGACGCCCGGGTCCGCCTTTGTCCTTTAATAGCAGGCTAATGAGCGGCCCCAGGATCAGAGTCAGAGATGACAGAGACAGAAGGAGCAAGCGAGTGAGTCGTGTGAAACAGAGAATCGCAGAAAAGCAGAACGAGAACCATTACTGCAGACTGAAATCATCTCAATTCCACAACAGTGCCCAGCCTCAGAGTATCTTGGTAACAGTAGCTGTCAACCGCGCTCACTCCCACAGTTCCATTATCTTTCTCCTGCTCTCCTGCAATATAAAGATTTCAGCCACAGCTGTAAGAGTCTAAACCACTGGAACAAGGTTCTGGCCAGGCACCAGCATGTGTGGGAGAGGGCCAAAGGAGCAAGGCTGCCAGAAATAACATTATAGGAGGGACAACTGTGCATTTAAAGCAGAGAGGAGAAGAACAAATTAATTAGACCACAGAAAGAAAGAAAGAAAGAAAGAAAGAAAGAAAGAACTATCCTGCAAAAGTGCTGTATATAATGTTATATAGTAGATCTGTAGAATCTGTAATAGGACACACGACAGGTTTCTTAGTCATTAAACAACAGAAATGGCTGTCTTTGTGCAGACACTGATATGAATTCAGAGGGCAAAATCTGAACTGAATATAGAGTAATAATCTTTAAAGATTTTTATGTAAATAAACATTATTAAGTCACTATCTTTCGCCGAATGAGGTCACACAATAATTGAGCCTATGGCCCACTGATGAAAGCTCTTGCATTTGCTGTAATACCAAAGATGTGCACTGGGTGTCGGTGGCAACTTTCCAGAAAATGTAGCAAGCGGCGCACAGTTAGCGACATGTTCACTCAGCAGTGGTTGGTCGGCCAGAGAGAGTAGGTGGTTCACATCATAATGACCAGAATAAGCTGTTTCTCTCAGTCGTGACAGTTTTATACAGTTTTCTTAGATTAGCTTCCTTGGCTAGTCGGTCAAAGTTGCTTTATGCATATGAGGCTGAACAAAGCTAAGTTATGGACATGTGGTGCGGAGACGATGATGCTTTTAAACCTGACACAGGGATGTATGTCGGTGTTAACCAGAGACAGTGTCCTCTGCAGGGTGAGACAGTTGGAGATTCATGTCAGAGCAACGGTGGGAAACAGTGGCGGGTTAGGGTTAGGGCCAAACCCTGCTGCCTTACGACAACACTGAGGGGACACGCTGCCTCAAACTAATAAACAACGATGTCATCGTCCATCAAGATGTTTTGTTTATAGACATCGTCATATGTCAATTCAGCAGAACTGCCCAACCCTATGTACATAACGTTACTTTTATATCAACTATTTTTTATTCAGTAAATAGTAAGTCTTATAATTACTGTCTCAGAAGACGCTTTCATGCGGTGTTGTAATGGAGGCGTGGCAAAGCTGCCAACTGACTGACATCACACAGGTGACATTGGATCTCTGGGAAGCAGTGAGGTCCAAAAATACGCCTGCAATTGCCACTTCCAGAAATCTTCGAGATTGCCACTTTAACATTGCCTCTTTCATATAAGAGCTGAATGAAAAGAGCTGATGAAAAGCCTGCAGACATATTTGTGTATGAAGTTAGTCGAGAATTAAAAAAGGCAGACAACACCTAAATTTGTACCCAATAAACCTAAAGCTGTAAATGAGGACTGATAGCCATTGATGAGTTAGAGGATACTTGCAAGTGGAGCTGCTGCTATGAGATCAGTGGTTATGAGAGAGAAAAAGAAAGAAAACAATTTATTTTCACTCCCAAATTTGTCACAGGCTTTTATACATTACATATGTCAGTCACAGTTCCACTATTCCCGCTTTAATATATTGTCTTTTGTTATGTTGGGCCAGCCTACTACATGCTAGAGCCCATTCAGCCAGTGACTGGCACACATGAAGGGTCCTCTGGTTCACTTGCCCAAAACGAGTCAAAACCTGGAGCCATATTCACATTTTTTCCCAAAGACTTATTGTGAGGATGTGTTGAGGATATCCACATGGAATTTTTTTTCCCAGTGCTCGCGTCTTTTTTCAATTGCAGCAGGCAGCCACCCAGAGAAAAGGTGCTCCGCCTTGTTTGTGCGCCCGCTCCAAGGGCTTCGAGCTGAAAATCTCTCAACTTTTCAGAAAGGTGCTGGTGATGCCACCGTCACTCTTTTTCTTTTTCCTGGCCTAGGCGATAATATTCATCATTTTTTAGTCTCCCATGGATCATGTTATGCACCCACCTCCTTCTTGCTTTGATGGGCCAATGTCAAATAAGGAACAGAGAGTAAACCCATCCTCCATCCAAGTCGTTTTTATTAAATCCTCCCACCAACCAACAAACATGGCTGAAAAATCCCAAATGCATAAGGCTAGGATTGGTACAGTGATTACTAACTAAAATTAAACTAAATTTCAAAAATGAATCTCTCTTGACACTACTTATTACAAATAAGAAATCCCATAGTTAGTAACGTATTACTAACTAATGTGTTATCTCAAGTACTGGCATTTTGTGTGTTGTTTAACTAACCGGCAGACAGATGTAAAATAATTGACCGCAGAAGAAGGTAAGAGGTGGAAGAAATCCTGAATGACTCAATTTCCACTGCTTTCTGTTTCCATGTATAACTTCTGCCTGATACTGACTGATGATGTCAAAGGAAATGTAACCCTTGAGGCAGTAGACATCTTCCTGCAGCGCTGAAGGATGGGCTAATATCCACTGATGTATTTTCCTCATGTAGACCCTCTGACTCTCCACGTAGTGAATTAATGATGAGCCAAAAAGCTTCTAATGCAAGTCATCAACAAATGATCAAAAGAGGACACAGAACATTTAGACCTAAAAAGATCCCTGTGAAGTCAAAGTGTGTGTATAATGGCCTGTGTTCGAGGGTAAAAGCTTAAACAGAATGAGAAATGGAAATGCTTTTCTTTATTTCATTCATGTGAAATACAAATAGTGTTTTGTTTGATGTTGCAATCTTCATCAAGAAAGATGAATACATAAGAGACACTGTTAACATTTATTTTAATGTGGTCCCGAAGCACATTGGGTACATTAGGCACTACATTTGTTTTACCAAGAGGCACATATGCTTCTAAACTGAAAATGAACAAAAAATAACACTATGCATGATTGGTTAGGTGAAATACTAATCTTGAATATCACTGATGCTCTTTTCTTCTATGCATTTTTTTTTAGAACAAACTACCTTTAAATTAAATTATGTGCCACAAGTTCACAATATATGAATCTACAGTATAGAGTAAGACTTGTACAATTTCCATTTAAATATTACTTAAAAAGTAATGCTGATATTTTTGTTTCCCTGTTGCTCTTGAAAATCAAATATGTTATATGTGATCAGACCCGATCACAGGCATTAATAATAACTATATAAAAATAGAAGTGTCTTGTTTGCTGTTACAAGTCATTTATAATCATCAGAGGAGTCACAAGACTGTTTCATAAACACTTAAAAGTTCCTCGTAGTCACTGTAAATACGCGTATAACTAACATAACTTTACGTCTTGAAATTGTATGTTTCAGGTCCCCCTTTGCATGCAGGTGAAACACCCATCCGTCCTATTAAGTCATTTTGGAAAGCAGATTCCTGGCCAATAGCGTAGGCAGAAATTATAGTGTGGGTGGGCACAGAGAAAATTAGGCGGGCCTACCTAACCCTAAAAACAATCCTACATATAAGGGTCTGAAAAACATGTTAACTTAAATAGGACATTACAACTACTTGCCTGAATGCACATCAGTTTAATTAAACAAGCCACATCACAAGTAAGGTTACAGGCACCAAGAGGAACATTAACAGCATCACATAGCCTCACGCAGCGACCACTTATTCCCAAACATACACAGCTAACAGATGCAACAGCATCAGTATCAAGTGCATGGATATAAGTACACAACAGCAACACCGTGCTCAGTAGTGGCAAGGCGGCCGTACAACCACATGCACCGTGCACACTGATGCACACGCACACACACATACACATGGCAAACACACTTTTGAGTACATGGCTGCGGATACCTGTGCTTTGGCATGGAGGGGTGAGTGTCGTTGGAGAATCGGGAGCTTAACAGATTATTAGATTATGGTCTGTGCCATCAAACTCCACTGGCATCACAAAAACTACTTCACACAAAGGCTGTTGCATAGGGTGACATGTGAATGCTACTACCTGCAATAAAAAACATGACTTCAGTTCATGTTACTGTGTGTTTAGTCATGGGATCACACTGCTGTACCACTTACTGTATTTTATACAGATCTTGGGAAGGCACTGAGTCACATGCATTGCAACTGTAACAAGGCAGACTTTCAATAAGTTGCATAGGCTGCCAGGATGAGGCAGATCATCGCTGAGTTTTAAACTGGGGGACGAGACCGAACTGAAGTGAAAGTGAAACTTAACGCTACACAGAGAAATGTCCATCCTGTTCCCTCTGTAGTATTTATCCATGCTAAATAACATGCCCTGCTACTGACCCATTCTACTCTGCTTATGAGCTGTGGTCATGCGTCTGCCACAGTAGGTTAAACATGCTGGTCCTACAGTGATCGTCAGCATCCACAGATGTGTTTTACACTGGTGCACAAAGCCAAACTGTGAATACACACGACACATTACGTTACACTCCACAGTGGCTTCAGTCATAGTCTGATTGGATTATAACGTCGGGCTGCGTTTCTCCAAAAGTTGAGTAGGCTTCAACCTTTCAGCTGCAGCCGGTTGCGATTTTTTGCGGAACCCTCTGCGGCACGCACCGCTGCAGCCAAAACAGACTAGCCTCATTAAAAAGAATGGGAAAACCTGCGTTTTTGCCGCAATGCCGGCTCCAATGCAAATACAGCTTAAAAACAAAGTTGTAACAACTGTTGTATGGTGTATGTTGCTTGAGCACTGTGTATTTTGTTTAGTTTGATTGCGTAGAGTTCAAAATACTATGATGTTGCAATAAGCTGCCGAATTTGACAAGTTGGCAGATGGAATGTGTTGGCGTTGCATATTATAGCACTTCGTGTCTTTTTTCCTCAATCTCTCCAAGTTTAGAATTTCTATTTTTCTACACATTCATCACATTGTTCTTATTTGCTCATGATTTTCCCCTCTTTTCCCCTGGTTTCCTACCAAGCCAGCAGGTATTGCTTGTGCAAAAAAAAAGGACATATTCCCTCACCGACTTCCCACCCATGAACATTAGCAATTGTAGTAACTGGAACACAGAACAAATTTAGAAACCACTGCCAGAAATTCACCCTCACATCTTTGCATGGATTTACCCAGTTCCATTGGTGCATCCCATTTGTTGCCGGGACAGTAGCTGAGGCTGTTTAACTTAATGGGATGGTGGCAAAAGGAATGTCTGCTCAGCAGCTCTGACTGACGATGTCATCTCAGAAGAGTCAGATGACAGTCAATTCATCTTTGGACTAAAGTATAGGTGACTACAGAAAACCAGGCAAAGGACTGCGCAGCTCAGCAATATAGTGCATTGTTGTATCAGTTAGATGACCTAACTACACTTTATTGTGTTGATTTCTGCTACCAGTATTGTAAAATTACACAAAAGAACCCCCTTTCATCTCTTACTAACTATTCTTACCTGGGTATAATCCAGAGGATATACAAGAGGATCAAATTAAATGGAGTTTGTGTCCTTTGCATCCTTTCTGTAATACGGTCTCAATAACAGGAAACGTGCTGAAGGGCAGCACGGGTTTGTGCATGTGCCGAAGCAAGCATACTTGTTTGTGTGCGTGTGTGTGTGTGTGCGTGTGTGTGTGTGTGTGTGTGTGTGTGTGTGTGTGTGTGTGCGTGCGTGTGTGTGCGCTTTCAAGTGGTAGAAGATGATGGGCCATGATGCTCTATTTCTGCTATCTTTCCCTTTTCATTATTTCACTCGAGGTAGCCAAAATAAGGCTCCACTCCAATTCCCACTACGCACAGCAACTTGTCAATGGGTTCATGTCACAACACAGGGATCTCATACCGGACTTTCCCACACACACAAACACACTATCAGTCTGTGAGCCTTTCTTATGTCTCTCTGCCTCTCGCTCATGCGCTCTCTCTCGCCTCCCTGTTTCTATGATCCTTATAGACTGTATCAGCTCAGCAATTCTCTCTGTGCGGCCAAAAGTATTGTGGTTACAAATCTCACAGCCTAATCTCACCTGGGTTTGTGTCAGGGATGTTACTGTTTGTGTTTTCCAATCCAAGCACTGAACATTCACATGATTAGATTACTGAGGCAAATGGGATACGGGCGAGGCAGTGAGGGAGGGTGGGCCGACATGGTGCTCTGCTCCCATCTCAGCTACCTAGTAGAAAGAGAGGCCTATATGTGGAGAGGTCAGCCCATGTCTGCAGAAGAGCATTATTAGACAAAATCTGTCAAGATCAATGTGTTTTGACGGTGGGCAGAGCAAAATACCAACTGACAAAGAGAAAAATGATGTTGGCAGAAGTGGATGTAGTGTCATTGATGCAATCTGCTGCAAGTCTGGCAACAGGGCAAGTAAAAGCCATGAGCAAAGCTGCATGGGCTACATCAAGCTGTGCATGTGAAGTTATAGGGGAAAGGGGCTGTGATCTGCAGTGATCTCAAAGATGACATTTTGGGGATAAACTTACTTTGTTAAATGAACTCTTCTTGTATGATATAAAACACTTTCATTTAATGTTGCAAAGCACAGACAGGACAACAGATATTACATGTAGTTACCAAATACCACTCTACAGTTGCAGCTTTTAGCCTGACTACTCCACCATCCCTGCAAAGTAAAGCAAAAAGTTAAGTTTAACTTTGTTATTCCTAGTGGAGAACTCACTGACCTACTTTAACCTTTTAGGAGCAGTGGGCAGCCTCAGGAAGAATACAAGGAACAACTCCTATTGGGAGGCCAAGTATTTCTAATCATCATGTAATATGAAAGGGGTCACACAGAATTATGACTTTGTAATTTTGCTCTTTTCTATTGAACATTTTAGCTTCTTTCGGCTCATTGTTTTGGTTTTACACTCTGCTTTACGCGTTATTCTCAGCAAGTAAAAGTACTGATAAAACTACTGTGCACAACATACACCACACCAAATGTATGACAGAATCATTACCCTAGTATTGGTAAGCTCAGACATAAAGGTTCTTTTATCTGTACTTTTTGACAATTTGTTGTTTTGTGGTAAGTTATTATCATGTTGCAGTTTCTCCTCTGCAGAGCTCCTACACAGACAGAGAGCAAAGTCAGCACAGCAGAGAGGCAGCACTGGAGACAGTGAAGTGAACCAGGTGAAGATTACTCGAGTTGACAGCAAAGCTTGTTATATTCTGTAGCCATATTTAAAACATTCAATTCTATTAATAATATATTCAATAAAAACAATTCCTACACACATATACAATATATATACAATCATATAGTGTGATAAAGCACTGGCACTCATTTCTAACATTTAAAAGTCAACAGTGACAGCCCCTGTCTCAGTCCAAGTCCAGTGCTTTGTACTCCAACCATCCACCAGGACCACTCCCTAAGACTATATAAATATACACCAGAAAAAAACATAAAAGTACAAACACTTCTGTTGCATTGTAATAGATTGTTTGTGAGGTGGCCTGAGCCTACAAAAGTGGCCCAAGAGAGTGAGTCAGATTGTATACTGTACAGTATATTGTCGGTATGCTCGTCTGTGTGTGTGTGTGTGTGTGTGTGTGTGTCAGTGCCTTTAAAAGCCCTTTTTACACTAGGTCTGAGGTCAAGAAATCAAGCATCTCTATAGTGAATCTTCAAAATCAGCTAATCCTGGATCTGCGGGGGCTGTTAAAGATGAAAAAGCTGCTACTGACACACATCTAACCTTTTTCTTCATACATAGCTCCTGTGTATTCTGCTGAGCTTCAGTGAGGGTCATCATTCTTTTTGGAGAGGTAGCTTTGAACCTGGGTGACCAAATCCAAATGCTACAAATGTGGGGCTTCACATTGATTTTTTTTTTCTCAGGCAGTCTTTGAAAAAAAAAAAAAAGGAAAAGAAAAGATAAAAACTGCAGAGGAAAAGATGCAGGACTCTTGTTGACAGGTTACGTAAACTCTATTCCACATCTTAACTGTGATAATAAATACATTTACCGTATTTATACTTTTGCTATATTGTGCTGCACAGTGATTCCACTGTTTCCACTTTTCCCTTATCTTTGTTCAGTTAGTTATTATAAACCTGTCTTCCTATGTAACAGTGGCTATCTCAGCATCCAACCAGACTAATCTCCATTGGTCTAAATTCTCACTTGCTGCAGTGATATACAAGTGTACTCCAGGGTGTGTCAGTACACCATTGACATCACTCTTGGTGTGGTTACAGATTCAGACTTTTAATGACAACAGACCACCGTCCCATGTGTAGTCAGATGTGGTCAAAGGACAACAGACCTAGCGGTGAATCATCGCTTTTAAGTCTGGTGTTAAACACACAGCATGTCTTTCCTGCTGCTAGGGGTCTTTCACAGAAGACTATCACAGAGGCGACCTCCATTGTCAGGTGTTTATGTTCTATAATGCGGACTGCGACTGAAGCTGGTGGGGAAATCCACTTCATGCGCGTAATGTTACAGAGAGGAGAGGGGAAAACGAAGAAGAGTGAATCAGAATCTCTGGTGAGTGTTGAGTTTATGGGGAGGTTAACCTGAATTCAAATACACAGACCTTTGGTGCATGCTGATGCTTGCTAGCTTAAGGCTAATGTACAGTAAAGTAATCCGGCTTTCTGGTGCCTAGGAACACTTTGCGAGTATTGCAAATAAAGACAAATAATCCCCTGGTCCAACTCGCTTTGCTGGTGGTGAACAAACCCTTGACCAAAATCGATGATGAAAACCAAAACTGTGACAAAGGCACAAGTCTTCACAGACGAGGTAAAGTTTTTGGTGATGTTTTCTATTACCTTTGATCTCATTCTCTGACATACATCCTCTCTCTCTGTTTCTCATCTGGAAGTTTTAGCAACAGGCGACTCAATGGAATACACCATTAGCTTGAGTTAAGTTGTGGATTTCTCTTGGCTATTAAAAACATTTAATAGCCACACAACTCAACAAAATAAAGATTTTAATGCAGATTTCTCACATATTATATCTTTAATTTACCTTGTAATGTTTTGACGGCAGAGAACATGGACAGTGGTGCAGGTTAGTTCAAGTTTCCTAAAACATGGCAGAAAAAGTGGCTTGGATCAGACAGGTTGTAATGAAGCAGACAGTTTAGCCATATTATCTAAACTGCTGTTTGTTTTTAGGTTATAACAAAAGAGCAGTCGTCCCTTATTTTATGGGAAAACTGTGTGTGCAAAGTTCCACAGAAATGTTGCTAAAAAACAGAATTATACGGATACTGGTAAAAACTGCAAAACCATTTTTTAATAAATCAGAATTAGCCTTATGGTGCATTCAGAACAGACGTAAGGCAAATTATTCAATTGTCTAGATGAATAAAGTCAACGAAAAGTCGCAAGGCAGGGATGATGGGAATGACGGAGCACAGATGACACAGCGCAAATTTGTGTGAGTCGAGAAGATAACGAACTCAAGCAAGGATTTTGCGTGACGCTGTGTCACGAAAGTCTATAGGCAATGACATTCACACTGACGTAATGACGTTAACAACGCTGATGCTCGGATATTCATTAAACAGCAATGGAGGAGAGGATCATAGAGAAGGTAATCATGGCTGTTTGCAGACACCCAGAGCTGCACAACAGCACGTCTACTTGTACCGAAACAGGACAAAATGAGTGAGCAAGGAAGTTGGTCTATCTGGTAAGTCATGGAAACATGATCGAATCATACTTCATCCAGGGAACAAGCATTTTAAAAGTTGTTTGCTCATCGTCTAACCGACAGACCTGACTAAGCATGAATTCAGGCTTTTTACAAGGCGACATCATGATGATGTTATTTCAGTGTCCTTGTGATCAATTTATTGCAGTCAGATCACAATGTAATCACTTGGTTTTGGGTTCATACCGATATGGTAAGAGATTAATTCATTCAATGTCTACTTGCTGGTCACAGTTACTATTAATTGATTTTAACACACCTATTAAGAAGCTGTCACCCACGGAGACAGATGGACAGGCGCTCTGCAGCTGAGAACTGGGCACTGGTCAGCCTCAGTAATTAGCGCTGGTAGCGGCAGTCATTCAGACACAGCTCCTGAAAAAGATGGTGAAATTCACCAAGGTGGGTGCCGTGCAAATAACAGGAATACAAATTAATAATTCTGCAATCAAATTCACGCATGCAACACACAGCAAATATTCTCTTCACACCACTAGTCTTCATAGCAACTCATGAGATGATTTTTAATACAGCAACAGTTTAAAATGAGAGAGGTGAGGCAGGGTAATGTGTTTGGGACCTCATCACTCTGTAACTGTTCCCTTTCTTCATCATCATGCCCTGGGCTGAAACAAAGGTAAATGGATGAAATTGCGATTCAGACGGCAGTGGTGGCCCAATCAATTGCTTTTCAGATGCCTGCATTACTACCCAGGCATTTTAAACACTTGTCTCTGTCTCCTTACTTTATTCCAATGTGAGATGCTTCTGCTGTGCCTCCCTTCCTTTTTCAAATGATGCATTGATGGTGTCAAGCCAGCCATATGCTAACCAATTGAGAGGCAAACCAAAGACGTATAATCTTGCACTTAAAGTCAAATGCACCAGAGACTTTACAGTTCTGTTGTGAGGACAACAAATGATCATAATGGAGCTCATTAGGGAAATGTATAGAGAGAAGCAAGCTGTCACCCTCAGATATCTATCTGATGTTAGTAGCACATAACTATCAAATCATATATGTCCTTGCATAAGGCCGCGACTTTGACTTTATGTTTAATGCGCCAACTCTTCATCGTCACCGTCATCATTTACACAGATTTATATAAAGTTCCTTGAAGGATGTCAACATATGAATCTACTAGACATATTTTAACTTTTCTTATTTAGCATTCAATGTGCCAACAGTATACTGTATGTTTGTGATTCATTCACTGAAGTATGCAGGGACACTGTGATGCTGATATACTTCTCCCTCAAGTTTTATGATTACCTCTGAAGCCAGAGCTATTTTGTTCAGCTCCAACATATCGACGCATCTAAATTAATTTTACCTGTGCAAGCGCACAGAAAACTGTGTGTCGCGGCCTACTGTAGCACAACTGCCCCTGATCTGATCCTTTCATCAGGCCCGGAGGAAACAAACAGGAAAATAAACTATTTTTGTGCATTCTGTTATGGTTATGAAATCTGCTTCTATGAGAGATATAGATTGAACACAGCAAGAGGTCACAGGTGTCTCGTTCTGTGAAGAAAAAGTTTAAATCATCATTCAATGTCTAATAAACAACACAAAGACAGGAAGTTCTGAGCCAATACTGAACTTGGACTGAAATCCAGCTGAAAGGTACATGATTATAAAAAAAATAAGTTAAAGAATATATTGCAAATAGAAGTGGACTTCAATACAGTACATTTTACGTTTTGAGGGATGCTGATGTTTGCACTAAAGGGCAAATCTGTTTATTCATTGTTTTTCAAGAATGAGTTGAAATTATTGATATAAATGTCATCTATGTTTGGACAGAGCTGATGGTTGGTGGCAGGGGCAGAACTAGACTTTTATACAAGGGGTGGCCAGAGGGTGGGCAAGGCTTTATCAGGGGGTCCATATACTAATAAAGGAAAATATTATGTTACTCTAACCTGGTACGTAAGGAACATGCCTTCTTGACAATTTTCATAACCCAGATGCATCTCTCTCTCTCTCTCTCTCTCTCACACACACACACACACACACACAGACACTATTGTGATCACTGTAGTCATCAACTGCCTATACAAGGTTAATATAACACTGTGATGGTCCATTTTTTCTAATGTTTCTAAAAGACAAGTCCCTAACAGCACCAAAACAACAGTCCAAGTATATTCTTTCCAAAAAAATGTGTTTTGCAACAACTTTAATAGTTTAGTCGTAACTCATAAATCATATTACTGTAAAGCAAAAGTTGGCATGTAACGGGATCGTACACGGTCATTTCGAGCTGCTATATGCATTGCTATGACCTCCCTTTGTTTACATTGACACCTGTCAATCAACTGGGGTGGCACATGAGGTGTCCAGTCAGGTTCCAGAAGTTCCCCGGCCACCCCTCTAACTCCGCCCCTGGTTGGTGGTTAGCCTAGCTTAGCTTAAAGACCAAATGCAGGAAGGAAAAGCCAGAAATATGCTCACCAAAACGTTGAATGCTCATCAATTACATGGTGTTTCTTGTTTGTTAATTTTTTACTCATATAAGTCTTAACACAATTTGTGATTTTAAAGGGAGTCACAGTACTTCCTGGAGTCATGTCATCACAGTGGGGTTGCCAGGTCTGGTACCATCATGCCTGCACAGAGACTTATTAAAAGATTTGTGCTCAGTGACCATAAATCGTGACCTGCACTATACTGTGGCTGAAGTAGCTGAACAGAAGTATTGGGCGGATGGGTGATCTGTTGGTTGTTAAGAAATAGCTTGACCTAAAACCACAAATTCTATTTAATTTCTGCTTGACTATGGATTAAACAAATGAGATATCTTGTTTTAAAGTTCACCCAAAAATCAATTTTTTGAAAATTCATCATTCACACCCCCTTTTTAAGATGAAATCTGAACTGGAGCTGTTAAGCTAAAGGCATTAGCATGCACCCTGTCTATGGTGAGCGCACCAGCTTAACCATCCATCCGTCCAATGCTGTAAATATTGTCTTTCAAATCTTTTTGGGTTCTCAGGGCTTCTGGAGACTTTGAAATATGCCAGACAAGCTGTATTGAGCGGTTTTATATTAAATTGTAAATTATTACAATTATTAAATTGTAATAGACAGTGAATTTATCAATAACTCACCAACAGTTCTGCACAGCAAACAGCTGGTAAAAATACAGGAAACATTGAGCTTTTATCTGCCTGGCTGAGGCATCGAAAATTACATCACCTAAAACATAATTGCTATTCTGCACATTATTATTATTTATTAGAATAAATCCCATAACATCAAGGCATTATTTAATTATTACAAGGATGAGGAGTTATGAGCTTAAAAATATATCTTACTTTGTATTTTATTATCCAAAATAATGTGTGTGTATTTCTGTGTGTGTGTGTGTGTGTGTGTGTGTGTGTGTGTGTGTGTGTGTGTGCACTCCAGGGAGTTGATTAAACAGATGTTTATTCATTTTCAGGATGGCTTTTAATCTGTTTTTGCAAAGGTAATTTTTCGTTTCATTTTACACAAAGGTATCAATTTCAAACCATTGCTGCTGTTTTGTCCTTCTGCCAGTTTCTCATGTCTCCACTTTATTTATCACACGCATAGGTCAGAGTTTCCTGGAGGACTGCAGTTCTCCCATTAAGTTTGTTTTTATACACCCAACTTTGGTTAGAAAGTGCTGGAACTTTCTTTTGTGCATATGCAACGTTTATAAATGAGGCCCCTGCGGTGCTAAACATACAGTTCCAAAGCACTCTGGGGATAGGGTGATGTGAGTCACAGAGACTGGCAATGTAATATAATTATAGACCATGAGACCAGGCCATGCTTAATGCATGCAGCGGTGTACTGCAAACAAATGTTTGTGCAAATGAATACAGGGTGTGTGCAGCAGATATTTCTCCTACATGCGTGACAGTGTTAATGTATGCATGTGTGCATGTTTGTTTGTTTGCACATGTGTAAGTGTACAGGAGGCATCTGGCTGTCTATGATTTTTCACATTTCCATTCAGGCAGAGAGTAAGTAGGCTGGCACCTAATGAGCCGATTACTGGGAGCAGCATATGGTGTGTTCTGTATGGTTCTCTTGGCTCCACCATTAGCACTGATGAGAGCTGAGAGAGATGTGGAGAGTGGGTTGGTCAGTTGGGGGAGAAAATGCACCGATATGCATCTAGTTAGACACACAAAGCTGTTTCAAGATTGCATGATCTCTTTGAGATGGAATGTACAAAGACAAAGGATGCAAAATCCCGGAGCAGCAATGTTTTGGGAATTTTCACTATTTCATCTCATGTCATTATGAAATTCCTACAAGTCCACTTCACATGATGGCCAAATGTGCCACAATGTTTCAAAAGGCAGTTTTTAATTGATGAGGAAATGTTTCTGGCAGTTTGGACTGATGGATATTGTCAGGATAGAATAAGAGACCGAATTCATCAACCTCTGCTTTGTTTTTTATACCACATCGCACATTAAGACCTTCTTCATTCAAAATTACAAACTTGACTTATCTCTGCAAAAGGCTGTATGTGCAGATTATTGCATGTTTACATACAGTAATGGACTTCCAAGGCATTGAAGAAAATCAGCCTTTAGTGATACAAATAGTCTTTTAACGTGAGTGCTGGATTAATGTGCAATTATCTGTGGGTACCAAAAACCAACCAATGTTTTTATGATGGAATACTACACTTCCCAAGGTTTGCTGTACGTCAGTCAGTTTGTCATAATTTTACTAAAACAAAGTTGTAAAGGGCTCTATGTAACAATTTGTAGTAATTTGCATGTACTAACAACTTTTTTATTGGCCATATGAGAGTGAATTGTAACGTGACGTGAAAAATGGGACCTTCACTGTCTCACTTTGTTGGACTATTTGTTGAAGTTGTTCAGTCGGAAAGGTTGTCAATCACCCAGAAGGTCGGTGGTTCGATTCTCTGCCCCTGCAGTCTACATAGTGGTATCCTTGGGCAAGATACTGAACCCAAAATTGCTCCCTGTGGCTCATCCATCAGTGTGATGACATATGAATGGTTATTGCTCCTGATGAGCAGGTGGCGCCTTGCATGGTAGCCTCTGCCACCAGTGTATGAATGTGTGTGAATGGGTTTATGCTGACTTGTGTAAAGCATTTTGAGTGGTCGCTAAGACTAGAAAAGCACTGTATAAGTACAGCCCATTTACCATTCATTGCTACTGGACTGTGGATTTCTTTGTGAAGGACTCGGGTCAAATTTTCCGTGCAGACCTTCCAAAGGATGTGACTTTATGCACGTTCTCGAGTGCCTCATCTCAGTGCCTCTCTCCACTCTGCAAACAGAACAGAGAGCAACAAGTTATTTACCAGTAAAGACAGCCAATCCCATGAGCCCATGGCACCTACATCTTTTGTTTTATTTTCTGGCAGCAGAAATGACATACTGTGCATTTTCATCCATTCTTGACTCAACACAAAAGATGACTGAGAATTAGCAGATAGCCCTTAGTCATATGTTATTTCAAAGTCCTCATTATCATTTGAATTAATAAAATTAATTAAAACCATATACCAAATACCATAATAAATCCTGTGCTTTATCCTAAATTTGCATGTGCCAAATGTGGCCATAACATCTCCCCCAAGTGCCCAGGAAAACTTTGAAATATGTAAACTTTAATAATAAAATATTTCAAAATGAGAAGCCTTTTTATTAGTGCATAATTCAGGCTCATTGATTATTTATCGAAGCGGCTGGGGGCTGACTGCAGTCTGAAAGGTTATATAGCAATATTCCTGCTACAGAAATAACCCAGAAATGGGAGGGACGATAGAGTCATGATTTAAATGAATCCACCATGGGTTTGAGCTGGATGGGCTCTCTGTCTTTCTATTAAGTCATGGCAATGACAACTCAGTCTCTATCTTATATCTGTGCTTTTTCTGCTCTGAACACAAACCCATTGTAGGCCTTTAGTCTGTCTTTTTCAGCATCTCTGTCTTCTGTTGAATCATTTTTGCTGCACTCCAACCCTCATTATCCTATTTTGTCTTAGTCATTTCTATGAGGAGAACACTCAAAGGAATGATGTCTACTGTTAATTTAACAGTCAAAGTTTTTTAATGTATAAAAGTTGTCTTACAATTTCCTGACCCTTTTAACTAGGTCCTAATCATTTTCAAATAAAGTCTTGAAGGTTTCCTTGAAAGACCTATATATTGGCATTTATTACAAGGGAATTGGGGAGACCAATTTCTCATGTAATTATTAGTTGTCTTGAGTTTACAGTCAAAGCTGTTGATTTCAAGAAAAATAATCCCTGAAAATGATGTCATAAAAGAACTGCTCCTTGGATCCCAATAACCTGGTTATCATTTATTTATTGTAGAAAACTCCATTCATGATATATGTTGAATTATGTGCTTGCCTGTAGACCAATTAGTCATATTTGCATGGTCTGCAGACCTCCTGTGCACCAACTAAAAGATCTCTCTTAAACTTGATTAGTTAATTTCTAATAAATGAATATATAACTGTACCACCTGAAAACTGTCTTAATTTTACCAATAATAAATACCAAGTAACCTAGCTTTCTCCTGTCAACATACTCGGAAAATATTACAAATTTACAGACGAGCAAACCCAATAAAAATTTCTCATTGGTTTCCAAAAGAGAAACATCTAAATTCACGGCGTCCTCAGAAAAATGACCATATATCGACTACGAAAGCAGCTTATTACGACCGATTTTGATGTTTGTTTTTAGGTGGCGACGTCTAGTGGCTGTAGCTTTTATTAAGGCAACAAAGGAGGAAGTCAGGTGAAGTCGGATAAAGGGCGACAGAGTCCACATAAGGCAAAGGTTTGGGTGGATGGTTGGATTAGACATCCAGGAAACCGCTATTCCTTTCCAGTGTGGAACCAAAAGTCAGTCGTGATTTATTTCAGCTTACTAATGTAGTTAAAGGTGCTATTTGTAAGAAAAGCTGATATTTTTTTTGTCTCATTCCCAACTCCTCAAATACTGATGCATTAGGATTGTAGGACGGGCCGGCCACCATCCCAAAGCATCAGTATTTGACAAGTTGGGAATGAGACTCAAAAATCAACTTTTCTTATAAATAGGACCTTTAAATTAGGGTTAGGGTTGACCTGAGAAACTGAGACCATACAACAAAGGTACGCTGTTTTTGGAATTTGTGACATTTCTTGTTTATGGGGTCACTGGCAATCAACCTTTTCAGGTTAGGTATGAGGATGTGTTAGGGTGTTCTTAATTTGTTTTTTACTTACTGCTTACATTCAGTATCAAATAACATCAAAAATACTAATTGAATCATCTCACCTTATGTAGGGAAATTCAGATAATGTTGCACAGTCTGTGGCTGAAAACAATTTGAAAACACTGCTATTTGTTGAAATGTTGGTCAAACACTCTGGATCACTGCAGTCAGTTCATAATGTCTTGAATATGTGGAAAGTTGCTGAATTTTAAACTGTACTGAATTTTTAACATACATAATACCTTAACATAACCATATATCGAAAAATTAGCTAACATGCAAGTTAACAGCTTTTTGCCCTTCAAGCTTAACCATCTGTAATGTCAATTCTAAATATACAGTAACTATTGCTAGATGCCATCTACAGTGCAGGGATTCAAATAAAGGATCAATGGCAGTGCATTGACATAACATGCCGCAGGATCCAAAAAAGAGACATTTTTCAAACCCAAAAAAAGCCTTCAGTCACCTTAGTCCCTGAAAAACAGCCCTCAGCTACCGTCATCCCAACACGATTTGGATCATATTTGTCCCTGCAGTGTCTCTCTTCAATAAACACAGCACCATACATTTTTTTTTTTTAAAAAGCAACAAAAGTGGAAGCAGATACAGATCCAGATATTAGATATTAAACTGCCTGACCAAGGATGTAATACTTTTTCCTCCTGTGTATTATTTTGTTGAAATTATCTATTTGTTTTAATACAAAAATTTACTCTTCTTAATACTTAATGTGTTTTTGATGTAACTTTTTGTAATGGTTCATATGAATGCCTGCATTGATCCACTCAGTTTTAGTCTTACTTAGGGGAGCAGTGTTATACAGTCTTGCAGGCCAGTATACATTATTAATAGTATAATGTAGATAACTTATTTTGTCTTTGAACAATGGGCTGTTTCCATTCCACCTTGTTTACAGGCTGAAAGTGCACGTCAGTTGTATTATATTTTTATATATTTATATTTCAACGAAATCTTGAAACTGTCCATGATAGCATCAAATCATTTGAGTTTTATCTGGATTCTTAAACACCAAAAAGTCAGTCAGTCCACCACTTAGGTCCAGGCTGAAATATCTCAATAAATATTCAATGGATGTTTTTGTAATGACATGTATGCTACCATGAAGCCTGACTTTTGTGATCACCTAAATATTTTTCAGCACCGCCAGCAGGCTGAAATGTTTGGTTATGAGTGAAATGTCAACTAATGGATGGACTGCCATGGAATTTGGCAAAAACGTTCATGTTACCCTCAGAATAAACAAATAACTTTGACAACTTCGGCAATTGCAGGTCTACATTTGGACCTCACTGCTTCTCAGAGATCCAGTGTCACCTGTGTGACGTCAGTCAGTTGGCAGCTTTGCCATGCCTCCATTAACAACACCACATGAAAGCGAAAAGGCAATGATGTCTTCTGAGACGGTAATTATAACACTTACTATTTACTGAATAAAAAATAGTTGCTATAAAAGTAATGTTATGTACATAGGGTAGGGCGATGTCTGCCAATTTGGCATATGATAATGTCTACAGTGAAACATCGTGATGGACGGTGACATGGTGATGCAGCAATTGTGATTAGCTTGCCACTGTAGCTGCCACTGTTTCCCACCATTGCTCTTACATGAATCTCCAACTGTCTCACCCTGCAGAGGAAACTATCTCCCGTTACCACCGACATACCCTGTGCCAGGTTTAAAAGCATCATCGTCTCCCCACCACATGTCCATAATTTAGCTTTGTTCAGCCTCATATGCATAAAACAACGTTGGCCGACTAGCCAAGCCACGGGTAAAGAAACACTGTGTCTTGGGTTCGCTTAACTGAGCTGGTTTGATACGAAAATAATAAACAGGACATGGAGACGTAATATTAGTGCACTGCGCAGCAACATGCTTCTTTTCATTTCCTCTCTTTACATATCACAAACAACAACTGGCCTACGGCAACCTTGAGTGGACACGCCACTTGATTGTGCTCTCTGGTGGGGAGGCTTTTAAATCACGATGTTACAATGGTCAGGAATTTGTATTCCATGGCTGTCAGCCATCGGCCCAGCCCTAGTACATACTTATTCATTGTCTAACATTAGGCTAACTTATTCTGGTCGTTATGATATAAACCACCCTCTCTGGCCGACCAACTACTGCTGGGTGAGCACGTCACTAACTGTGCGCTGCTTGTGATATTGTCCGGAAAAGTCGCCACTGACACCCAGTGCACGTCTTTGGTATTACAGCAAATGCAAGGGCTTTCATCAGTGGGCCATAGGCCAGATTATTACTTTAAAGAGTATGGTCAAGACTTGCTCAAATTGGGAAGTAGCATGAGATAACTTTCTTTGTGAATTAGTGCTATATAAATAAAGAGTGATTGATTGATTGGTTGCCTTTCATCTAGCACCATCATCAGGTCAAAATTCACTCTGTCTAATACTTCCTGGTTTAATACCTGCAAAACTAATGACATTTCAATTAGCCTCAGCTGTATTTTGTTTGAAGTGCAAATTAGCAAATGCTAACAGGATGGTAAACATTGTAAATAGGGGTGGGTAGCATTAAAATTTTCAATGTTACTACTACACTTATCGATACTGCTTATCGATCCAGTACTTTAACGGTACTCTTATTGGTTCTTTTGGTTACCTTTATAAGAGAAAACAACAGAACATTTGCTGTATTTTCTTGTACTCTATATAAATGTCCTTGAAGTCAGCACTATTTTGAACAAATAACTATTAGAGTATAATGTGATAACAAATCAATTATCAGTTATTTAAGACATTTTAACAGCCGTGTTCAACATTTCAGTATTAGTGACTATAATGTGATTAAAGAACTGTAAAACAAATTAAATGATTACTCACAACAACATTTAAAAAATACAGCAGTAACACAGGTAACACGTATGAGCATGCTGCAGTCGGCAGCATGACTACAGTGCATACATACATTCATGGGTTAATAACCGTTACTGCTGATATATTCATATCACATATTTAGTGATGCGTCCATGAATCCTGTCTGAAATAGTGAAAGCATCATCCAAGCTGTTGTTCAGAAAATAGCTAGCCTAATTACTAGATGTAATTATACTTGAATCTGAGCCTATCTGAAGGACAGTTTGGATGATGCTTTCACCCTGACAGACAGAATTTATGAACGCAAAGCGAAACATTCAGCTGACTAATGGTTACTAATGGCTATTAACCCATGTTTGTATAATTCAATTAACTCTGTGTGGGCTCCTGCTAGAATAACATATCTGAGGTAGACGGAGAAATGGGAGAGGAACTACGCTAGGCTGTCAAATGCATTTCTGCATCTGTTCTACTACTGTTAGAAGAAACAATAACACCCTGGGGCACGTTTAATACCGGGTTTCGGTACCCATCCCTCATAGCAAATATAACCTTCTAAATTGCACCATGTTAACACTATCAAGGGCATGTTAGCATGCTGATATAGTAAAGTCAAACGCACTCTTGAAGTCGTTAGCACTCCGCACATTCAAATGTATGCTAAACGTATTTGCAATTGCTGATGACTTGGCACCCATTACACTCATAAGACTTTCAAGTTGAGTGCGCTAATTGTTTTTTTCCCTTTTATTAGCATTGTTAACATTACCATTTAGCTTAAAGTGTCACTGTACTTCAGTATGGCTTCATTGTGCAGCTGACAAGGTCTGTCAGCCCGTCCTCATCTGAAAAACAACCAGAAAGGTCGACTGTGACAGCAGCTTATCATGAAACATATTTACAATTCTTGGTAGGCAGCGACCTCTAGTTGCCGTTGTAATTATTATGGCAATAAAGGAGAAAGTCAGGTAGTCAAGTCAAGTAGTAGTAGTCAAGTGGCCTGGCAACAGTGAAAACTGTTGTTTAGGGAGTCACTGTATGTATGTGAATGTAACCATGAAGTATAATGACTATATATAGTATATATAAATGGCTATAACAGGGAGTGAGACAAGCAAAACCGTTGGTTGGCTTAGCCACTCAGTGAGACGTCTTTAAATTTTGGTACATCTACACCATGAAAAGTCATGCTTAATTAAGAAGCTACTCTTACTTTCTGGTTGCACTGTTGCTATGGTAGTTATAATTCGCTGGATAACTTCTGACATGGAAGAAAACATCTAAACATAATTATTATTGGGCAAGATCTTTAGTTATAAATATTATTTTCTAGGATTCTATGACATTTATCTGTAAACAAGATACAACAATCACTGGAAAGAGTTTGATGTATGCCTCTCAAAAGAAGGGAGGCCAGTATTTCAGCCTTATTGTAACTTATTGCATCAATAAGGTTCAAAGGTTTAAAGGAACTCACTGACACTATAGCTCAGCCTGACTTTAGGAAAACAGCCTCCACTCTTGATGTCAGCTGTTGAGGTTCCAAGTGTGGCTCTGCTGCTCTTGTCATTGTTTCAAGTCAAGAGTCATTACTCTGTTAAACAGTGATTTTCCCCTTAGGACGAAAACCAATGAACAGCTCCAACAACACAATTACAATTGGCTCTGTGTGAAAAGATCACACAATGACGGTTGTGCTAGTTGATGGAAATATCCAACGGCATCCACAGATCACTTGTTAAGTGTCAGCCAAAACGTGGGCACACACCAACATATGTATAGACAATCCCCAAAGAAAGCCTGTTACATCACTTTTCTCATTCTGTCACTTGCAGTCTATTGCGTCTGTTTGGCCAGGGTCCGCTAAGTCACCAGTTGATGTCAGCATTTTGCGTAACAAAAGCTTCCTCGGTGTGTCACAGCAAAAGGAACTTATGAGCTGTATCCAGACAGCTGCAATTATTTGGCGTGGGGTTTGCAAGGTCACTGAGGCCTTTAGGCTTCAATGCAAGAGGCTGGCTCTGTGTTTAATGAGCTTGGAGCAGACCTAGACTTTGGTCTGTTTCACCCCTGTAGCAGTCAGAGCAGCCAGTTAGTTCACTGAAGCAAGGAAAGACCCCTTTAACAAACCCCCCACCTGTACAGCCAGGCTGTACCAAAATATTTTGCTTAAATTTGATATTTGCTGCCTTTTTCCTGTTCCATTTTCAGATCGATGCATTTTAAACAGTAAGAAATGAAGTAAGACTGTGAGAAAAACTATAAGACAGAAGGCAAGGGATCAAAGAGCAGCAGAGGAAAGTGAGGTAATTTTCTTCTGTCTAATAAGCACAACCCCTGTTCCATCATTCATCTTAAGGAGGCAGCGAGGGCAGGTTGGTGGGGAGAGACTGCCATACTGATGTTGATGTCGGGGGTATATTCGTTAGTGCCCAGATCAGATGTACCTTAAGCTGACTGTCCACTACTTTGGACAGAAACACAAGACTGCCTTTCTTTTGTTTGTCCTCCATGAAGTTGGAGTTATTTTGTTGTCCAAAACAATTAAATAACCAGTGACCGTGATGAATGAGCATGTTCACTGAAGTTTCTCATTTTTTAGCGAATAGCGAACTAATCATATCCGTTTCTAACTAATGAACATGAACATGAGCGCCATTAACTCCCATGATAGTTAATGCACTGTTTTAAGGCACTCAGCTTTAAAAAGGAAGAGAGTAATGTTTCATATCGGTGTTGTTATGGATTCCACTGCTTTTCTTTAAAGGAACCACCCTGCCCTACCTCTGATTGGTCGACATGTCATGAACACAGTCTCTTATTGGTTAACAGACCCAACCCAAAACATGGCATTGCCAGCTAAGATTCAATAGTAGACAGGTTACAGTCATGCTCACAGCAACAACAACAGAAGACATTCAATTTTGTTACAGCTAAAAGTAATATAGAGGAAATATACGAGTATAAAGAAGAAATTAACATGAAATAGTTTGTTTTTTGGGACTGTCAACTTTGTTGAGCATGGTTAACTATGAATTAGTTCATTTTCATTTGTGTGAACTGATCTTTGAAGTAACTCTTGTGTGAACTCGAATAAATACTTATAATAAAAACCTTGGAGACCTGACGTGACCTAATTTCTTAGATATTTACTTTCTGTCCATTTTGTCCCACACTGTCCACAAAGCTACAATCTCTCAAAATTGAAATAATTGGATTCACTCCACTTTGTGTAGCTAAGTGCTAGCTTTGCTGCCTTGTGAGCATGCAATAAGCCTTGTTTCTATCAAGGACCAGCGGAAGAATTTTCATGTCTGAGTTCATTCACCGGCCCCTGAGTGAGAGAAAGGCGAGTATTGTCTCTCCACGGCTGTTTCCCCCCTTCTTGCTGCTCTCAGACCATTTAGCTCTTTTTCTATTTCTCTTCCTCTACTAACCCACACGTACACACACTTGCATACACATAGTCTCATGAGCGGTTGTTGGAAACTAATTGTTAACGACCCTGCTGTAACATCAGACATGTGTGTCGTGGTAGAATCCTACGCCAAATTCGGAACATCAAAGTCTAGCTCTGTCCAAACCACACTGTGCTTAAAGGCACATATTAGGTCGACAGACAATGTTCCGCCATTGTTTGTTCAGCCTCGTAGGGTCACATCCATTGACCAGCCCTTGGTGTGATGTGGCCACGATGATGGATTTTTGTTGGTTGAAGTAACATTGATTATTTGTCAATTTTGCCAAGATGAATAAATTCTATTATACTGCACGGAGCAGTTTTCTGTGAATATTCGTGCATATGCTTTGTGGTAACAGCTGGTTGTGATGGTCAGTGCTTGGATTCAGTTCCTTCACTATTCCTTTAATTCTAAATATTTTACAAATATTTAACTTTAAAGTGAACCCTTCTTTTGAGGCTGTTTTCCTGTCTGGTTATTGGTCTCTGATTCCAGGGTGGTGCTCCGTTTTCTTGATTTAATAATTTTATTATTAATTTTAGTAATTATTATTGGTAATTTTTATAATGACAGCAACATCCAGAGTAAAGATCCTACTTGTACCACCTTTAAGCACCTCTTTTATGCTCCGTGTACACTCTGAGAGCACTACACTTCACTGTGCAACACTATATCACTGTTGGTTGTGGCCTAACTATATGGCAAGGGAAAAATGTAGACATTTGACGATAGTGCAGAACTTCAGATTACCTTTAATTGTTATAAAAATTCCTGCCTTCTGCGTACATGGCAACTACAGTATGGTTAAGGTAGGGCTGAGTAATCAATATTATATTGTTATGGTGATATTAGAATATATATCATTTTAGATTTTGGATATGGTTATATCGTGATAAGTCATAAGTGTCTTTTCCAGGTTTTTAAGTGATGTCATTTTCTGATCTTACCAGACTGTTCTACTTGTTTTAAAAGTTACCCATTAAATCATTATATCCACAGTACTGATGATTATTTATCAAAAATCTCATTGTGTTAATACATTGTCAAAATTCATCCCTACAACATTGTCGTATTATCGCTATTGAGGTATTTGGTTCAATTTTTTTTAAATATTTGAATGTGTCGTTTAGTCCAAGCATTTACTTGAATAGTATCGCAACATTATTTTAAGGCTCTTTAGGTCAAGGTCAGGTAATGATTGTGGTGTGTTTGGTATGGAAGTACAAAAATGGAGGTGAGGTGGAAAAGTTGAGGTATCGATAAAAGCAAAAATAAATCATGATTTCCATGAAGCATGTGGCTTAGTTGTCACTCGCTATTTTAATTACATCACCTCATTGAGCCCTCTTTTTCTGAAACGCCTGTCCGGAGAATCAGCACCATCACCTGTTCATCTAGATCAGCCCAACTCATAAGATTTGCATAGCAGAAGGGGATGGAAATGCACAATAATTTGCATTTTCACAAAATTGGTGGTTGGATATAAGTTTTATTTATATTAGATTTAAATGTACACACACAATTTTCTAAAATATAATCAAGTCACTTAATCACTTTAGCATTTGGAGGCAGCCACTAGTTCATCCACTTCCAAACCTACATCCAAATAGTTGTGGCATTTCATTAATTAAATGTTGAATTCTTTTTATTGGGGATGAAGGCAAAAGGAGCACAGCTAAGGATTTTTATGGATGTAGAATGAGCTTCATAAGGCTTAATTGGCACAGGGTTTTAAAATCAGGATCTCATACAACTAAAGCAACATATACAACTACAGGACTTTAGTGAAGGAAACCATGTTCTTCTGTAGGTAATTAAAGTAGAAAGAAAGAGAGAAAAGGAAAAGCTGTTTCTCTCATACCTCAAACTCAAAGGTTCGGCAGAGAGTAGGCTCACACTTCAAAGAGCGCGGGCTGAATCCCTCATTGAGGAAACATCTTTTGCCCTGGGCATCTATAGTGCATTCAATGTGTGCCGCTTCACAACACAGCATGCACACCAACATGAATAGCAGGTGGCCACTGAGAGATAAAGACGTCTAATTTAACACAAATTAACACATGCCTAGCAATGATGGTAAAGGGGCAGATGTTACATACTTAAAAATAAAAAGATAGTTATTCCACCACATTAAATTAAGCACATGGGTGTGAAAATTGTATTATGTTAATGCATCTAATATCACACAAGGCCATATTAGAATTAACAATCTAAATATATAAACTGTGTTTCAGAGGCATTAATACGAGTTTCAGAGATTTTGTGAGATGTTATTTATTGCTTAACTAGTTCAAAGGGAAGCAGAATCCTTTTTGGATCTTTATTTTAAAAAATAAAAGGAAATCAAAGTAACAAGACTGTCTGAGTACCAAAAGGAAGACAGATGTGAGAGTGCATGAAGTTAAACATTTAAGATCTATTTCAGCTGCATACATTAAACATGCATAAAACAGACCATGAATCCCTGAAATGTTTAACAGAATGAAATGACACAAAATCGTGTTCAGGACATGATGGAAAGATTTACAGTCAGGTTAAGTCTGGTTTGTTTAGGTTAGGAGAACAGCAAATGCAATCTAAGTGACAGGGTGGTACATGGGTGCTGGGAGGGCTTCGAGGCCACATGAGGGAAACCTGTGTGTGGCAACACTTACTGTGGAGTATATCAGCCGGCACAGTGTTTAGGGACGACTCAAGCTTTCACGCAATTCTAAGGCAAACCTGCTGATGGTGACGCTTTTTGACAGGAGGAAAAGTAGGAGCATGCTGGAAATTCAACAGCCATGGTTTAAAAATGAGAGAGCAAAGAGGGGAAGAGAGGAATATGACAGGATATTTCTCCGGTTTCGGTTGGATGTGTAAGGCAGAATTAGTTAGCATCTCTAGAAAGACCTATTGACATCCTGTCATAGGACCTGCAGAAGTGTAATTATTAAATGAAGAGTGAAATATTAGAGGTTGACAAGAGCAGGGGCTGACACTTGACAAATTGGTAGAGATAACTTAAGGAGACAGAAATCTTTCTTTAATGGATCATTTTTAAGGGTCATACATTAAAAATGTACACTATCATAAAATTTAGATAGTAACACATCTGTACTGCTTTTAACTCCACCACTGTTTGTATTGTGTCACCTCACACTATGATAGATGTAAAGCCACTGTCAGGAGACAATGCTGTGTTTGCTCTTGTAGAAAAATCATAAAAGGAAAAAAAAAGAAGTTAGTCATGCACTGAACTCCTCCTTGCTGATCAGCTTTTGTGATAAGCCTTTTCTTTTATTCAGAATCTCCTCCCTTTCCTGCTTCTTCCCTTCCCTTTTACTTCAAAATCAAGCAAGCCAACCTCATCTGGAGAGACAGAAAAAGCAGATGAATGGCTTTAAATTGAACAGAGAAACAAAGAGAAAAATGATTTAGGGTTATCCACAGACCTGTCAGGAGGTAACGACTTTTTGTAGGAATTACTGTAGAAATGTGATTCATGAAAGCCAAGCGAAATTATAGCTGTCCTCAGAAAAGAGTCAACCAGTCAAACTATTTCTTGACCTTGTCAGTTAATCTAACTCTACTAAGCCTTCTGGCCTCTTTTAGCACATTGTTTGTCTCACAGCTGGCATCCACCCTGTAGGAGCTAAGCCAACGCTTTAAGCTACTGAGGTGCATCCACTCAGACAACTTAATTGACCCGCTGATTATTTCTGATTTATGCTTCAACGTGACAACGTTTCTTTCTTGAACACTCGGTCCATTATTGTCCATTACACGTTATTTATGATGTTCAAACAAAATATTTCTCCTTTGCAAACACAATGATAGTAACTTAAATGCAGCAACAAGCTGCTTCAGCCTCAGTGACAGACAGCGACAGTGGTCAAAAACTGTTTACCTTCCAGGCGGAAACACCTGCCCGCACAATGGTGAGTTCCTACTTACAACATTTGGTGCTAATTACACCCAATTACATAATTCACATTATAACAACAATATTATGGCCCCAACACACCAAATTTTCAGCAGTGGCAGGCAGCTGTTTTCAGCCCCCCCAAAAAAGAGAAAGATTTTATAAACCCAATGTACGCTAAAGTTAGCTACTAGCTAGAAATGAAAGTTGCACAGCCAAAGTGGAGCTATCTCTCATGAGTTGGTCGAGTACAAAATCAAACTAAATGGAGTGTAAATATTTTACTTACATTAATCAGGTGGCCAGGAAAAACATTTCCAAATTAATTATATAGTTGCTCCATGTCTGTTGGATGTGAAAATAATGCAACATGTTAGCTGTAACAACTAAGTTCACCCCTGTTCAGGAGGCAGTGGACCAGCTCTCCATCTAAAGGGTTATGTCCCTAAACCTACAAGATGTTGCTTCAATATGGATTTTAACCAGGGACTGCTTAAGCTGGTAGCGAGGAGACTCGCCTATCTTCTCACTGCCTACATCTGAACGTCTACCCTGCTAGCTCTGGCTTTGCACATGACTTGAATAGGCCTTAAGTCAGATACAGCCACCAGCCACTCCCATTAACAGCAGCACTCCTCTTAATGATCTGAGCACTTGGTATGGGACCCGCTGCCTCTTCTCAAAACCAGCTCACACAGCCTGTCTGGGTGGGGGCGTCAGAAGTGGACTATCTCCGCCTCTTCCTCCCAATACCCTTGGCATTTAAGTCCCATTAGTGGCCTACAGCCCCACGAGCAGTACTATCCAGGAGTTCGCAGTTCTAGCTTTATCCAGATGCATCGCGCCATCTTATGTTCTTTCCTTAACAGAATCAGCATCCTTAACACTATTCCTTCATCTCCATCAACTTGGAGGTCTTCCATGGTCCATCGTACTTTGGTGAGGTTTTCTTCTCAAACAATGTCCAACCAAGTCTGTGTAGCATTCAATGTTGTTACCCATGCCTTTGAACCTTGACTCTGCACCTGTCGCCAGTGAGACAGGTTTACTTGGGTATGGTTGTCATCCCATGCAACAATCCCGTACTGCCCCACCAGCTTTGGGTTTGTCATAATGGCAGGTCAATCCTTGGATGGCCCTTGAGTCATGCACAAACCATCGTCTTCGCAGGCGGGCAAACTCTGTGTCACCGGTGCGTGGGAGTGAATACTCGTCTTTGTAGAGCTGCGGCACTGTAGTTCGCAGATCTAGGTGTTGGTTTTCAATCACATAGTACCGCCAATCTCTCGCACGAGGAGATGACGATACATCTCAGGACTACTGCTAAAGATTATGTATGATCCTGACCAGACATCCACATACATCTCCTGTATCAGGAGTTAATTTTTCTTGCTTCTCTTTGGTCCCCAACCTTTGGCGAATGAGTGGCGGACCCGGGATCCCAAGGGACTAGCCCCTCTTGCTTCTCCTGGTCTGGGCAGAGCTTGACACATCCTCCACAACTTTGACATTTTGCTCCAACAGCAGTCACTCCTCTGAATGGAACCAAGACCATTTTTAATGACACTTTGACCCTCAGGGTATGTTCCGGCCTTATGGGCAGCCGCACCCATAAGGCCTGGTGGCCAGAGTGCCAGGTGTTTGTATGACACCATTATGACACCACTCCTCTGGGGTCACAACGAGTTTGGCGAAATCTTTGCTCTGGCTTTGGCTCCCGATTCCCCCAGGCGTCGAGACCAGTGGCACAGTAGTTCAGATTAGTTCCCCCTGGCTCTTTCCTCTCTAGGAACATCAGGTAAATCTTCCAGTTGGGCATCAGTATTCTTGACAACCTCTTCAATTAGGTCGCCCCAAGTGGTGATTACCCAGGGTCCATCCCATCCGTTATCTGAAGCCAAGTCTCTCATGTCGTCAGGCATTTTTTCTAATCCTGGAGTGTATCCTGGACTGGCTGGGTTTCGATACACTCTCATCACCAGGGAAACTTGAGTTGTAGCTGGTGGAGGTGACGCCATCTGCCCATAGAGGGGACTGTATGGCAATGCTGCCTGGACTGCTTTCTCCAAGAGGGACTGCCGTCGGTGTTCTGCAGCACTCACTAGGTTCACTGGCTCCCAGGGGCAGATATAGTGGTGGAGCTGAGGGACTTCAATCATTCCAGTGGATCAAGGAATCTTCTCACCTGCCATCCTCTTGCTTGGCCCACTTGAAGTAGCCTTCCACCCCTGAGCTGGAGGGAACAGCTGCTGCAGTACTGGACAAATTCACCATCCCACTGGCAGGCACATTCAGATGGCTCTTGTTTCATCCCTCTGAGGTCCCACTGAGTGAGGATGATAAGTCAAGGCAGGCTCGTCACTCCGCATATTCCACAGATATAGGCATCCATGACTTTCACTGGTTTGTAGTTTTTATATCCAAATGGCAACTTTTGCCACACGTATGCCTTGCCTTCGTGGGTGAAGGCTGTCTTTCCTTGTGATTGTTTGGATTGCCTCAGGGAAAAGAATCCATTTGCCAGGTCAATGCGAGATTTAAACTTTTTTACTTGCAGTATTGTCAGAGCACCCTGAGGATTGATCAGGCTTGCTCTGTACTGTACTAGTGCCTTGAGCTTTTTGACCTCTTGAAAGTCCTGTCCATCAGTCTTGATCTTAGATGGTTCTGGTTGATGATCCAGCCTGGTCTTGAGGACGGCTGCTGCTGCTGCTGTTGCTGTGGTGGAGCGTCATCACCAGGATCATCTGAGATGTCTGCCCGCATCTCTTCGAAGGTCTGTTTTCTTCATCCTCCTCAGCATGACATAATGGGTGATGGCCAGATATGCTGTTCTGAACTTGCTGGTCAACTCCTTGCAGGCGGCTTATGAAGGATAGGTTGGTATCATCAGAATGTTGGCCCATTCTCCTACGGTAGCCTTTACCCCCAGGGTCTGCATTTCATTCAGTCTGTCGTGCCATGTATCTGGGAGGATCATAGCTTGTCTGTGTGATTTCTGGAGTATAGGCCTGTCTCCCATCTCTGGTTGTTACAAATCCCCAGTTCAGGTCCCTTGCCATCCTCTTGGTGGTACAGTGCACGTTGCTCAGCTCCTTGAGTTCCACCTCATTGTGCTCGCCGGCTGAAGATGCACTCACTTCGTCGTCACCATCGTTCCCTTCTCCTCCTGAGTCACTGACATCGTCGCCTGTAGCAGCTGATGACTTTTCCACCTGAGGCGTGGGCTGTGATTTCCCTTGCTTCGGTTGCATTCCTTCACCTTCGGACGGTTGTTCTCTCTTTGGTTTGGTCTTGATTTCACTCCTCAACTCCTTTTCCTTTCACATCACAGCCAGGACCTTTGTCCTCCTGATGTTGCATAGAGGAGGTGGTGATGCAAATAACCACCCTTCGGTGGTCTCTTTTCTGGTACCCTTCGATTGGCACATGTTGGCACTTGTTGGAGTGCGGTTAGTGGGGCCCTGGGCCATCATGGTCATCTGGTCCTCCTTTTGCTGGGTTGAGTTCACCATTGCCCTCGGAGCCAGATTGCTGACTGCTGTCGTTACCCGATCCCCTGGGCCCCCCGCAGACTTCCAGCAACGCTGAATTCCTTGTCTCTTGTGCGCCTCCTCGAGGGTTCTCTCTTTGAAAGCTTGTAGTTGGTTCAGTTGGGATTGGCACTCTCTGTAGCGGCTGTTTGCTCCATCCTCTAGATTCACCAGCACCATGTCGACTCTTATTTCACTGGCTATCATGTTTATTATGGTGTCTTACCCTTTGGATGGGCTCATCAGGGTAGTCACTCTACCCTCTGGCCAACTGCTGAGCTGCATGAGCCACCAATCCAGCCATGTCTGTATATCCTTCTTTTTTTTTCGGGTGTGGGGGGATTCCCTGGCACTGCCACCACATGGTTTCCCATGAGTTGTTCTGAGGAGTAGATCTGGTTGGCACTACATGTTTCTTCCACCTCTTCTCTGAGGGTGGCGTGTTCCTTGCTTGGGTTACACTTTACGAAGAAGCTTGCTACTGTTGGATCCCAGGTATTGACCCCATCTCCCCTCAGGATGATACTGCATGGGAGCCTATGGGTTGCTCCTGATGCTTCATGTTCCTTGGTCTTTGCACCAGCTGAGTTGAGGATCCTTGGGTCCTCCATCATTGGTTGCTGAGCCCCCTCAGCCATGTCGTCTCCTTTGTCATCTTGAGTTGTCTGTTCACTCACTTCCTGCAATTCTATGTGGGTCTGGCGACTCAGCTGACCCTTGCTGGTTGTGCGGATATCCCCCTTGCTTCAGTGGATCTCTCGCCCCAGGCGTTGGGCAGATGTCCTTTCTGCTGCACGCCTCTCTCGGGTCGGCTCACACAAACAGCGTCTGGCTCTCCGCTGGGGTTCTTTTTGGCATGACGATTCCTATCGTCAATCCCAACATTGGGCGCTAAGTGTTAGATCCTAAGTTTACCCCTGTTCAGGAGGTAGTGGACTAGCTCTCCATCTAAAGTGTTAGGTCCCTAAACTTATAAGCTAGCTCCCAAACGTCTACCCTGCTGCCTTTAGCTTTGCACCTGACTTGAATAGCCCTTAAGTCAGATACAGCCACCAGCTATGCCTGTTAACAGCAGCCCTCCTCTTAATGATCTGAGCACTTGGTATGGTGCTAGGATGAATTTTAGCTTGTTTTTTTTAAAACCTGAAGGGACTGTTTCAATTTGGTTGGCTAGAGTAATCATAATTTGCACACTTACCACCTAACTTTTTACTTCCATCAAAGAGCCATCAAATCAGTGTCCACAACTTCTACTTTAACTGCATTATATAGGTTTTATTGCAAAGTTTTAGTAAAGCCAAAGCATATAGCTTATACTTATCTCAATTACTATCAGTCATCATCGAGAATACCTATTTGTAAAAAATCACAATTCAGTATATAATAAAGATTCATCTAAAAAAGCTGAGGCTGGTTGAAATACTTAGGTGTAGTAGAGATGGAGAGGGTCAAGCCTTCTGGTAAGCCTTTCCGTTCCTGCTGAAAGTCCAAGTCTTTTCGGTAACTCACAACTTCGTTCAAGGTCCCCAAGTTTCCTTAAAGTCCAAACTTCATGCCAGCAGAGTGAACAAAAGAACTCCAAAATCCAAATTATAATCTACAGTTGGTAAAAATGGTTAATCTGTTGCCCTCTTGATTCCTTGTGATTTTGACTGTGAATTTCTTTATGTCCTTTCTGTGATGTTAGGCTGTTCACATACTCCGTCTCATGTGTTGATCCAAGGAAGAAGCGAGAGGAAGAACCCCATTCTCTCTGTGGTTCTTATTTATATACTCTTTCGGCTGCCCCCCCTCCACATCTCTCCCACACTCTGAGCACCCCATACATCAGGAATGTTTTTGCGTATTGCTCCGGACAGTGGCTTAGTTAATCCCCTGTAATGTCATCTAGCTCGAACTCTGCTCGATGACTAATGGTCTCATGATATCTTTGCACAGTCATTGTGATACTTCAACTTTCTCAACCTTATCCTAGTACAATACTTTTGTCAGATTCATTTCGTAATAACAATCATTATCATCAATGTTTGATTAATAACACAATACAATATACACAATATACTTGTTAGAACTAAGTATAATGTCCTTTTTACTTGCAGATTGTGTATGTTATGAGTGTATGGATCTCAACTTTTCTGACACAACCTTTTAGGGGAACCGTCATACTTTGTATAAGTCAGCTTAATGTAGAATTCTTCTGCCTCCAAGTGACCAATAAACTCAACTAATTCAGCTTTAATCAACTATCTTAAACTGGCTGTCATGATTTATTGATTAATTTTTTTTGTGTTGCTCTTTGGCTAATCAAATAGCGATCCAATCCAATCTCATATGATTCCCAACTATGTAATACATCTGAAAATCATTAATTATGGATCGAAATCCAATTGCTTAAAATGACAGAGATGGTTTGAAACCGAATATTGCTACTGTTCAATTCATCATCGACACACAATCTTTATTCTTTATTCTTTTATCTGTAACATTTTAATGGAAAATTCACCAGAAGTGCATCCACAACATCACCACAGATATTAGGCAGATAGAGCGGGAGGGACGAGAGGAGGAAAACTGAATAGGATGAAGAGTGAAGGAGGTAGAGGAGGAAAACTGGATAGAAAGAAAAGTGAAGGAGGTAGAGGAGGAAAACTGGATAGGAAGAAGAGTGAAGGAGATAAAAGAGGAAAAGGTAAGGATTTGATCTCAGGGCCTGCAAATTAATTATTTCAAACAATGTTTTTGAGATAAAATACATAACTGAGGCAAGCATGGGAATCTGCTTGCCATTTATATAAATAGTGTACTACTTATTGTTATGAACAAGAGAGGAAGGAGGGTTGAGAAAGAAGGAAAAATTAAGACTAAAAACAATGGCCGTTCACATTGGACAGGTCTGTCTGGTCTGTACTGTTTCTATGTGGCTAGTTGTTGTTTTCTCAGAATGTATATTTGTAAGTAAATGTATTAAAGCATTATACTTACGTATACATTTTATATTTTGTTTAATTTTGTACCTCTACTGTACTACATCTCAGAGTCAAAATTGTACTTTTACTCCACTACATTTGTCTGACAGCTTTTATTATTATTCTGACGTTATTATTCAGATTACAATTTCTCCTCCCCTTTCTGTCCTGTGACAACCATGTATCTGAAGATGTGCTGATGTTGAATGTTTGTGATAAACTGAAGAATGAATTGTTCCCTAATGTGTTGGGAATATTCTCCTCCTTCTTCAGCTAAATAAACTCTTTAAAACCCCTCTTGGATGAGCTGAAAATGCATGGTCACAAAGCTGAAAATAAGCTGTTTTTCTGACTGTATAGAAATATGTGGTTCTGTCAGGACAGCCACGCTACAAATGTAATGATCTTATAGAATATGATGCGTTGCTGTAGATTAAACCAGCCAACATTAAATAAAGTTGTTAAAATGAGCTCAACATTTAAGAACTACGGCAGTGAAATGACACATACACATGTATGCAGCAGTAATATTCATCCAAAGACATCAGATATAATAGAAAAACACAGACAGGGACCATTTTACTGAAACATCAATACTTACTTTCGATACTTTAAGTAGCCTACTTTAAGGAAAAACCTGTACCAAAGTTTTAGTACAGCAGTTAACACAGTCAAAATGCATTAAACCAGAATTGTCCCCGTTTTTCATTTCATAGATAATAACACTGAATATTTTAATGATATATGATATATCCAGCCCAAACAGTTGCTTATTCATGCATCTAGCAGTTACCAAGTAGAATTATCATTTATTTGGAGTTGTGTTTCTGTGAAAAAAATCATTCTCTTTTAGCTCTGTTGTTGGTCTCTACCAACTCCTGAATGAAATATATGGCTCTTCAGCTGCTTAGTCCTCCAATATGTTCACAGCTAGTCGCTGACTTTGTCTGCTTTTTGTTGTTTTATAGTTGGTTTTTGCTTGCCTGCTTAAAAATTCAGGGTTTGTCTTGTCTGTCTTTGTGATAAGTTGTACTACAATGAAACTGAAATTAGCAGGTTTTTCTCTGTGTCATTCAAACAACAAGGAAAAACAACTGCACAGATTTATATGAATACGATGAAACACAGCTCACAGAGCTGCTGTGTAGCTACAGGTGTGCTCTTGTGTGCTTTTTGTGTCATGTGAACACGTGTAGATGAACATAGGGGGCACATAGAATTGCTTTTTACAATAGGTTTTGGACCTCATACAGGCAAGAGGGTTTTTTGACCCATTTTAACTCACATATTGCAATGCTGATAAGTGAGTCACCACATTTAGTAGCACATTAACTTGTTACGGACAGCATCTTGATGGAAGTAGAACTCAACTGAGAACATCTTAAGTGGTGTCATGGGAAGGAAATCTGGCAAACGCAGGAAATTCAGAGAAATAATTTAAGTGAGTGAGATGCCTACAGTAGAGAGAGCAGAGTTAGGCCTGAATGTGTCAGTTATAGACCTTGTTAGCCTGACCTGTACAATATGTTAAAGTCTATAAGTCAAGTAAGAAAAGTGGGTGCAAATTACAGGAAGATAATGACAGGATTAACAGCAAAAAAGAACTAGAAAAGAAGATGGTACCGATTTTTTTTTTCTGGTCAGTCAGTGGCTTAACACAATAAAATGAAAAGTATACTGACTGTGTGAAAATTAGGATTAAAAATATCAATTTCAACAAACACATTTTTGTAAGTGTCTTCGTTAGATTAGCTGTGATGTCTTCATTTAGTTTTACACACTCTCTGTTTCTGTCTGTATTTCTGGGCGCATAATAACGTGTGTGTTTTGTGATCAAAATATTCCTGTCATGTAATTTATTCATAAATCATTAGTAGATACAAAACTGGCACATTAATGTTGTTATTGTGCACTCTAATTGAGAAATGGCATTGATTAATCACGGGCTTGTCAGACTGCCCCTGTGTAAATGTCTGTATGTAAAATGTAAATTTGCTGTTGACACATAGTGGGTAACAGTTCTGTTCCCAACATATACAGTATATAACGGATAGCACACCCAGTGGATTAAATATGTTAGCAGTTCAAAGCGATAGGCATGGATATTGACAACAAATCTTAAAAGAATGTACTGTCTGTCGTGTGGGGTGAGAAGAGTAGCAGCAATCTGTGATACTACCAGAGGACAGTGGTTGCTCTTAACATCTCGCATAAGCCTCAGAAAGATAACTGCTGAAAAGACAAAATTAAAGCACGAAAATTACATCTAAAACTGTGCATCAAAGTAGCTCATGCTGCTCCTGAGACTCCTTCACTCTGAGCACATTTTGTCAGTATGAAACCTGGCTACTACAGAAGTGAGGGCTACATACTGATGGCACATCACACATAATGAACAAGCAGGTGCCTACATGATGCAGAGCCACCCCAACACCTCCGCAAATACTGGGCCAAAAATGGCTGGCGACTTATCCAGGGTGTACCCCTCTGTCGCCCATATCCAGCCCCCCCGTGACCCTGAAAAGGATAAGCTGTTTCAGATAATGGATGAATGGAAAAATGTCAACACTGGGAGTAACTGTGCTTGAAAGTTCCACCCCACCCACATGCACGCACACAGTTAACCTAGGAAAGAACTCCCCCCCCCAAAAAAGGACCAAAATCAATTTAACACAGTGTGGATTTACAGATATACAAAAATTGTTTCATATTATATTTCATTGATAACTAAATCATTTGACTTGATTTTTTTGTTTATATTTGTTCAAATGTACTTTTAATTGAACAACAGAACATATGTTGTTTCAAGATAATTGGAACGGCTAAATTAATTGAGCAGCTTAACACCATTTTTGTTATTGTGACAAAGACGTCGGCTTTCCATGACTATTTTAAGGCTAAAAGCCTGATGTTTTCGTAACTTGTTTTATATTAATTTGTTCAAGAAATATGGTCAGAACAGGTTAAATGTAATACAGGACACACTATTAAAGCATTAGAATTGTTTTAAACAAATTATTTAAACTTGACTTTAGTAAGAGAAAAAAAGCTTTTTGAAATTACCTACTTCCTTCATTTGTGGAAGGTCACATTCTGTCAGTCACATGACTGTCACATGACCAACACACCAGGGTGTTTAGTATGTCACGTAGGGACTTAATGAGTTAAAGTCAAGTATAAAGCTGTACACAGAAGATTCTAGGACATGTACAGTGTTTGTTACCTACGTGTCACCATGGGTTCTTATGGGTAACATTTATAAGCATGAATCCTCTGGTTATTTTTAGCGAGGGAGCCGGATGTTTTGAACATATGCGTGAAACCACTGGATATTTCGAACAATTATGATATGTTCCAGCTGTGTTCGCAGCAACAACATCGAATATTTTTGACAAGACATTGGGACCATTTCCATTTCCATGTTGGTGGCGACAGGAAAAGATTAGCCAAAACATCTTTTCCTTACCAAGGTGAGTTGCAACATAGAGAAACATTTCCATGGTGATGGGGAGTTTTGTTATTTAAAGCAATCTGTCAAACTGTCTGCTGTGAGAAAGGTCTATAGTATGGGTTTCATAACATCAACTTTCCTCCAGTTCTAAATAATTTTGTTAGTTTATATATGTTTTTATCCATCCCTTGACTAAACTGTGTTGATTCTTAGTAAAAACAAGGGAACATTTTGAACTCGTAAAGTTACTGTTGTTGTGGCTCTGTTGGGCAGATGTCAGTGTTTTCTTAGAATAACTTCATGTCCATTATGAAAGGATATGGAAAGGTCTCCAGAAACATCAAATCCCCTTTTTTAACTCACTGTCTACCTGATGTTAACAAAGTAAGTGACTCACCTCCTTCTTGCCATGTTTATTAAATGGTCAAGTAAATGACTACTTGTCATTAGAAAGATAAGGCCTACTTTTATGCAGCACCAGCAGCAAGTGCAAGTGTCTACTCTTCATACAGCTTTCTGCACACTCATTTCTTTGGGGTGGGTTTGGTGGTAATGAGAAAGGCTGGTGGTTAAGGGCCTGAGGTTGGCCTCCCTGCTGTTTTTATGGCGTCTCTTCCTGAGAAGCTAAACAGATAACACTACAGCTGGCAGACGCTATGCTAATCAGTTTCTGAGGGTACAAGTAGTAGTCCCTTGGGGTAAATGATAGCTAGTGGCTTCCAATGGATCATCATGCGGCAGATGTGAGAGAGCATGACTGGACCCTGAAGCAAGCTGGGTTAAAGCTGAAGGGTGGACATAAGTGCGCCTGGAAAGTTAAGATCACATAGAAGAGAGTAAAGGTTTGGGACTGTGTGGCTGTAGCTAAGGGACCAAAAGGGCCCCAAGGGCCTAAAACTGTCCACCTGTTTCTGCACCTACAAATCTGACCTGACTGAACCTGTCCAATAGTGAGTTTAATACCCGAACCTGACCCGAGACCAAGGTCATATTTTTGTTAAAATGTCTTCTTCAAAGAAAATCTATATACACTTAGGCCAACACAAAGTTAATTCTTGAGTCTTCGGCAAAAACATGTCCCACAAAGAAATGTTCCAAATTCGTCGATCATAAATAACATTTTCTTCTTAAAAATAATTATGGTTGATCATCTGTGGGTCTTGGTTTGCATACGAGTAACATTTTTACATATGTTTATTTATAATTGTATCACTTATATGATAATATGTCAGCCCAGTACCCACAAAACCAGTTGTCCCCAAACAAGGGAATAACATTTCAATTTGAGAAAGAACTATGAAAAAATGTAAAAAAAAAACTAATAGCAGTGAATTTTCTTTTTTTGCATAATATGTTTTGGCCTTTTTTCTTTTGTCTCTCAAATTTTTGTCAACACCATCAGATATTTATGAAAAAGCAATAAATCAGGCACCCACTCGGTCAACTATATTCTCGAGGACCTTCCTTTCCACCCTCCATGTTTGCTAAATGCAACAAGGTCAAAAAAGCTGCTAGAAGTTTGGTATTTTTTCAATAATCTTTACATATACATTGTGTCACAACCATGACATGTCAACACTCTCTTTTGTATATAAAGGACTATTTTAAATTATGACATAAATGTATGCATTTTAAAAAGAAGCCAGAAGCAGCAAGCAAACAGAAAGAAAACAAGATGGCTCCTGTATACAACTCATGAGTTTCTTGGAAAAAGTGTGTTTTTGTCACCACTGTCAAATGTCAACACCGTCAGATCTGCTGTCTGAAGGTGGTGACACTTAGTTTGATGGTGTTGACAAAAAAAATCCAAATCATCCCTAAATGGAGCCTTGAATACAATTTAGGATCACAATAAACAGTAATAATGAACTTAAGTTCTAAAGGCGTACATGTGAAGTAGTATGAAAAAAAAAAAAAAAGTGAATATTCTACATTTAATAGAATATATGTGTACTTATGGTATAGACATAATACTTAATAAGTTCTGAATCTATGTATGCCTAAATAAATAGGAATAATTAGCTTTTTATGGTGTCTGATGGTGTTGCCAAAAACTAAATAATGACAGGAAAAAAGTGTATTTAATGAAAAAAGTACAAACTCAGGAAGTTGCACCAAAATACTACATGATTGCTGAGACCTTGTTCCATCAACATATAACTTTGGATTTCTAAATACTGTTCTAAATGTTTTATCCAAATTCTCAAGAATCAGTGATTCACATTCCTACATTTATATCAGACATAATCACTGAAATATCTATAGACTAACTTGTCTCATTCTGGCCGAGGAAATCCTTACATTTACTGGAGGAAGACGAAGTAGCATGCCATGGCAATGGCAGCACATGAAGCAGCCGGTAGCTTCTTCAAATTTCACTATATTTCTGTTTTTGTAACTGTTATTTTGTCATCATAGGAGAAGAAAGCGCAGAGTTTGATTTAAGAATAGCAGACTTTCAGATGACCACTGCCCTCAACATCTTTCAACCATCCAACTCTACCAGCTGGACCAACCTAGGGAGCAAAGGGGAGAGATCCATAATTAAACATACAACATGCGTAATATGTAGGGGCATCTAGCAGAACAGACTTGGCAGAAATGGAATATAATATTCATAAGAATGTTTTAATTAGTGTATAATCATCTGAAAATAAGAGTGTGATAATAAGTTTGTTTTCATTACCTTAGAACAAGCCGTTTATATCTGCATAGGGAGCGGGTCCCCCTCCACGGAGGTCGCCATGTTGCACCTCCATGTTTCTGCAGTTGCCCAGAACTGACAAACCTGGCACTAGTGAGGGCCTTTCACGTTTTTCGTGGCTGCCGGAAATGAAGAAGAGTGAGTGGCTGCTGTTTCCTGCCAAGCAATCTGAGAAGTTTGAAACTACAATCTGATGGAGGATGATCATACTTATTTTGTACAAGAAGAATCTCAGGCGCATGAATCGTTGTTGAAGAAACGAAAACTGCAAGACGCTAAACAAGATCGGGACAAACAACAGCACAAAGAAAAAGAAAGAGCATTGGGGTGTCCTTTCCAAGATGGAATCTCTGATGATAGAGAAATGTTTGCAGACTGATGCCGAAATGTCCTGTTTTCTGCATGACAGGTAAGGGAAAGGTTAAAGATTACAGCCGACCGCAATATATATTTCTACCCGCTGCTAATGATACAAAACCTAGATAATGTACGTTTGTTAGTCTCACTGAAAAGAAATGCTGGCATGTATAACGTTAAATATTAGCTCCGTAGCCTCAGTTTGTGCCTCTCAGAGTTTTTGGTGGTTACGTCGTGTCAGCAAGATTTATTAAGATGTATTCCTTGTCTGTTGCAGTGAGACAACACATGGAGTTATAACTGACTAAGATATTGAGGGCTGGGAGTGTGCCAAAGGCAGTTAAAGTAATGACTTAAGTCTGCTCATCACCCAGTTAATAAATTCTGTGAATATTTTTCAGTGCTCCATTATTTCTTTGTATGAATTTAAATAAAAAAATGTTTGAGTTATAACCTATAGTTTTATAGACTAAATAATTAAATACATCTTAAACTCATCACTTGAATAAGTAGAAATACTCAACAGTGTTGTGAATGAGTCCATATTTAGAAAATTAGCTTCGACAATGTCTTTGGACAGGGTTGGCATCACAAAGCTCTGTTACCATGTTGACCACAACAGCCTCATCAATCTCAAAATTGTGCTGTAAAATGTCTTTGATGATGGGACCTGATGCTGAATGAGAAATAAAATCTAACTCCACATCACTATAATCTACTGTATTTGAAGAACTTGCATACCTCTTTTGCAGGTTGTCTTGCAGTGAATGAGGAGTATGCTTTCAGCTTCTGTGGGTGGCAAATGTTCCATAAGTATTAGTGCTGAAATTACAGTTCTTTAAAATCCAGATGGCAGCCTTGTGTTTATTCAAATGTTGACCAAGGTGTTAACAAAACTTTCTTTCTGTGGTGATAGTGCTGGCATTGCAACATTGGCAAGAGAAAGAGAACCTTTCTGCAGATCTCACTCTTTCCTGAGTTTTATGGGAGGGATTTCTCGATAGATTTGATTTAAGGCTACCCCATGTTTTAAAGGAACAAAAGCATTATTGGTAAAGACATGGCAGAGGTTGCCCACCATGACCATGGCATAACCTGTAATGCTTAAGCAACCCTGTTTTTGTAATAATAGGCCTAAATGAGCATTCATTTATATTTTCACATGATGTGGCAACTCTGCAGTGGGCTACTTATGCTTACAGTATAAGGTACTTGAACTTTGTATTTCCATTTCAATGATGCCATGTTTTAGTGCATTTATGAAGAGAGAGAGTAGAGTAACAATGCAGAACTATATATGCAGACCTACTTAAGTCCTCCCTGTGTTTGTAAAAATGTACAAAATAAAAAGTAGCCTCATTTGATAATAAATAAAACACATAGTGGCAGCCTAGATTTAAAAACAGTAAAAAAAAAAAATTAAAAAAACGGTACAGTTTTAATTTTATTTAAGTCCGTTTCAGTGTGAGTTAATCCTTCTTCTTTATCCTCAGCCACATACAGCAATCAACCCTCGGGTTTGACCATAAAACACAATGATATTAAGTCAGGATCATTCAATTAATCACAACTTGATAGAACAGATACAATTCTGTGTTGTAGGCTGCACATTTTTACTGTTGGAGAATGCAAGAATCACTGTAGGCCTAAAACAATGATGATGATGATAAAAAAAAAAAACGATTCATTTTCATGTAAAATGTCAAAGCCACAGGGAGCCACTGCAGAGGGGCAAAAGAGCTGCATGTGGCTCCAGAGCCGCAGGTTGCAGACCCCTGGGCTAGAGTCACATAGTATCTCTGCATCAACTCTAGATGTCTTAACATCAAGTAAATCCACATAGGTCTGGGTGAGACTGACAGAATGACATTAACAATATTTTACAAATCTTGGAAAGACGTGTTATGCAGCCCTTAAGACAGGGAAAAATGCTAGCTTTGAGTTGAATCACAATAGTAGGCTAACCAAAATTCACAATCTTTTGCAATACCATATCATGTCTAACATCTCTGCAGGATTTATAGGAATCAAAGCAACACTCGAAGAAATTAACAAGAAAGACAAAAAAGAAACACTGCCTCTACTAAATGGACTTGCATTTCTATAGCACTTTTCCAGTCTACAGACCACTCAAAGTGCTTTACAACACTTGTCACATTCACCCATTCACACACAAATTCATACACTGATGGCTGAGGCTGCCGTGCAAGTTGCCAACAACTACTACTACTACAATTATCTGTCTCACAGAACTATCCACAGTCCAAATGCTGCTTAATGTGTTAAAACAACAATTGCCTAAAGATTTGGAACTGAAAAGCTGTGTATATGCAACAAAAATAAATGTAAAAATGTGTCTGCAAATAAAATTACATTACACTGTACAGTTGACAGTTACATGAATAAGAAAAAACTGAATCTTCTTCACCACGGCACAAATGAAAAGCTGAGAATATTTTTCAAGATATATCATTCTCATCTACTGTTATCTACAGGGTAGGATGGCTAAATTATACTGCTAAATATGACGAGCGTTAGCTACTTGAAATAGTACAACATATTCCATCAACTGTGTTAGCAGCTGTAGCCTAACCTACACGAATCCACCACTGATCATAAGACAACATGCCCAAATGCACTGCTTTAGAGGAATTTATTTGTAAATGAAATGAAACTCACTATGAAATTTCCTTTGTATTGTATTTGTTCAGCCAGACCATCTAACACACAGTCTTGACTGTCTAAATCTGCCAAGACATGTTAAGTAGCTAGGGGAGGGGACTTGAAATCTTAGGGTGGAGGTGGAGAATAATTAAGTTACTGAGCCAATTTGATTGAGTTTCTACAACTTGAATTAAGTCAATGTAATTCCCAACATTATGAAGTTATCACAACTCTTCAAAATGATGCTTTGCAAGATTTAAGATTACATTTCAGAAATACTGATGGTATAGTTATTTTTTTTACATGATCATGTGTTGATCATGGAACTCTCAAAATATCCTTTCCTAAACAGGAAATTTCATTATAAATGTCACTTGATATTTGCAAATGTGATTTGTGCTTAGCTAATCCATGTGTGAATTATAAATGCATGTGAATGGCTTAAGATGTGGCACTGTAAATTGCTTTACTCTTTGCTTTGAATTCTAATCACCTAGATTTTTGTCTAGATGATGAGTGCTTAAATTCCTGCCCACAGGGCCGTACAATACAGCATTATTTATGCCATCTATCAAAAAAGAATGTAAGAACATGTATGGTGTTTATATACAGTAGTTGTATCCATATGTGCAGGCCTGTGATATATGCTTGAATAAATAGGAAATTATACAATTCAGCTAAATAACAGACACACATCATATTATTAAACTATGTAGTCAACTACTATTAAACTGTCACTGTGAGCATGTTGCCATGCCAAAGATAGCATTTAGCTTAAACCACTGCTGTGTATAAGCTTGAGTCACTAGCACAAGTTTATTTCCACACAAAGCAAGAAAAGCATTTCCTGCTTTTGCCACTTTGTAGGGTGCTCTTCTTAAGCACCATCTCTATGAGAGAAATTAGCCTTGAATGTACAAGGACAGCCTTGTATGAATGGAAGAAACAAATGGAGGCAAATGTATCCACATGGGAAATGGAAACAGTTTGATGATCTAAATTCATAACCAACCTAATTAATGTGTCCTATACTTTGTTGCTCCTCAAGTAGTTTTTCATCATTTTTATTTGTTTCCTATTGCAACTGTGAGAACACTTTGCTAATGAGGTGAACTGTGTTGCATACGGCCCACTCTCCTCATGGAGAATCACAGGCTCGGTCAGAGCACAAGCCCCATTGAGATCCATGGTTCACTAAATATTTGATACTTTTGCCACTGCTGACACTTCTGTGAACCTTTTGATGGAAATCATGTTTATTCCTTCCACAGTTTCTCTGTCAGGGATTGCAGCTTTGTCGCGGTGCCCCACTATCACTGAATGGATGATGGATGTACAGTGAATAATGACTCTGTGGGGATTTTACATACCACCTCTTATTACTATGACTAGTGCTGTGTCACTCCCTCCATTTGGACTGGAACTCATTTTGTTGGTTGGAGGCACTTTCAGTGATGTGCTCAGTCAGACAGACCATAATTGCTTTTTTTTTATAATCGCGGCCTGCTGTTCAACAGCTAAAACATGGCAAACAGAACAAAAAAAAGAAAAAAACAGAAGAGGAGACCATTTCACCCTTCACATCATCAACACACAGAGAAACACACACACATATTTTGCTATTGCTGTGTCCCCATTTCCTCTGGTCTTGTCAGCAAGCCCCCCAGTGGTTGAGTCAGCTAGCCGTGAACATCAGGACCACGCTCTCCCCGAAACCTTCCGGTGCGCCCCACCAAATCCATCTGTTCAGACCTCTGGTGCTGGGCAGTCCACAATGTCTCCACACAGCCAGGGAACTGTTGGATCCACACAGCTTCCTGTTTGGCTTTCTGGCTGATTGCTGTCTATCATTCTTTCACACATACACACACCTCACCCTCACGTCTATTAGAGGACCTTACTATGAATATGCATGCCACTATATTATGCAAACAAAGAGGTTAGACTAGCATGTGCGAATGCATACATACTGTGATGAATATCTCATCTGGATGACATTCTATACATTTGTGAAATCATGGCAAGGAAATGGGTTACCATAGAGATGCCAAATATTAGAATATTCTATGCGTCATCTGCTGCTGAACACTGAAAAACAATTATTGTCAAATCATACAGAACGTATCCACACAGAACAATCCCTTCACAAAATGCCCTTCTTTATACACAAGCTCATATACCTATTTCTGAACTTGCTTACTTTTGTTAAAATGTTTGTAATGTAAGATATTTGTGAGTGCGGCGTGGTGAGCAAAGCAAATACAAAATTTGATAAGTTCAGAAATAGGTATAAGAACTTGGAGTCAATCCCACTGACTTATGCATTAACATAGAGCCATGTTTCCAACAGAGCCTCTGGATTTGCTTTATAACACCCTATGAGATGAAAAAATAGTCAATCAGGGAGTAAGCTATCTATATCGATTAGATAAAGATTGAAGACATTAGTGCAGGAAGAAGAAAATAAAGTGTCAAAGATGTCTATGACACTCTTCTTTTTTTTCTATATTTCTTCTTCTATATAGTACCAAGAGCTATCAATGTCAAAGATGTGTTTTGTCTATTCCTTTATTTGTTTAGCTGGATATGTCTGGTATTATTGAAAAATCCACCGAGCAATTCTATGATTACTATAGTCAATAGTCTCATAACATTATGGCTCATATCCACCAGTGCTGACATAACTTATTTACATGTTACAATTTAAATGATAACTCCTTGCCATTTTCAAATTGTTTTGTGTGCTTTTGTTTTGTTTGGAGCTATCAATGGTTTCATAAGGGAGTTTTGAAACTTTTGGTATATAGCAAAGACTTTCAATACAATTATCATTTAACATCTAGTTTTGCCAAATGGTGCAGATCTGTTTTAGTGTATTATTTTTATTAATATTCCGCTGTCCTCCGGATCTGACAATGAAAATGGCCAAATTCCAGAGATCCTGAGTGATTTTCAAGTTCTGTTTTGGCTGCTGCCTCATCCCATGACAGCTTTTTCAAAAAAAAGAAGCAATGTTGGCATAATAAGTCCATTATGGTTAACATGTTGAACTGAGTATGCACTGTTTAAAAAAAGTTTGGATTCCTGATGACTGAAACATGAAGCTTTCCTTTTTAAGCAGAATCTTTCACTTCGTATGCCATCCTTTAAACAAGATGTTTATGGGAAAGCACTTCTTTTACACACAGGCGACATTCACTGGATGAACCAAAGCAATAAGAACAGGATATTTACTTTGTATTTCATCTCACATTGCATCACTCTGCTTTGAACAACATGCTGGTTTACAGTATTAGGCATAAAACAAATGGTTACAAGTTTAGTGGTAATAGGCCGAAAGCACAGTGTGCTATAGGATTAATACAAACCTCCAGACCTATATTTTTCTCTCAGTACTTCAGATCATGGCTGTCTTTAAAGTCCTTGGGCAGATTTCATAACGTGATGTGTTTGGCTAGGTAAGTCACCAGTGTGTTCAAGGCTGAGCCAATTCCTGGATATGAAATGTCCAACTGCACTGTTTCTTCGGTGGTCCCAGTTAGTCTTATTCTTAAGAGTGTACTTAAGTAGCACAGCACATGACTTGATTACAAATTATAATGTAGCTCAGAGGGTAGAGCAGGTGACCAGCGATCAGAAGGTCGCTGGCTCAAATCCCGGCTCCCCTGGGCGGAACTGAGCTACATGTCGAAGTATCCTTGAGCAAGATACTGAACCCCAAAATTGCTCCTGATGCGCAGTTGGCGCCCTGTGTGGCAGCCTCTGCCATCAGAAAAGGGCCCTGCGATGAGCTGGCAACTCGTCCCTTCACCCATTGAAAACTGGGATTGGCTCCAGTAACCCCCGCAACCCCCTGAAAGGGGGGGGGGATAGAGCGGCAACATCCCCGCGACCCTCACAGATAAACAGCAGAAAATGAGATGAGAGTAATGATACATACAATGAGGCCATGGTGTTTTCACACAGTTTTTTTTACTAAATTGAGTTCTTTTTAATTAATTACCTTTGCTTTCGATTAGTTTGTTTAAACTCTGTGATGATTGGTCAAGGTCCTTTAGTCCAATACAATGTACTCAGTGAAAGGTTATGTTGTTTACAGTGACTGGTGACCACCAGTATAATGTGAGTTTTCACATGAAGTAAAATATCTCAACAACTTTTAAATAGAATTCCATGAAAGTTCATACATATTCATTGTGCAGAGACGATAATGACTTTAGTGACTTTTATTGACTTTGCTCGTAATGCCTAATGAAGTTGACGATTCTCACTTTTGGTGAAAAGTCTTGAAAATTGGGTTGATTGCCACAGAATTTGGTTCAGATTTTCATGTTCATCTCAGGATGAATTGTAATCGCTTTGGTGAATCCCTGAATCTAGTGACTATGGTTCATGTACGGACTTTGATTTTTAGTGTGAATTACAAAATGTTCACAAGCTAACACACTAAAGTAAGTCAACATGCTAAACAGTATACCTTATTTTCATCAGCATGTTAACATTGTCACTGTGAGCATGTCAGAATGCTGACACTAGTGTTAAGCGTAAAACACTGCTGAAATACAGTCCTATGTAGCTGCTAGACTGTAGACAGCAGACAGGCTTGTTTTATGACAAATGCTAATGAATACAAGTCCTTAGATGATATAGCCAGTAATTATGGAAGCAAATTTTGAAGCATGTTTTGACTCCAGTTATTTGATGGTTTGCCCCTGGCAGACACGGCAGACATGGCAGCACCACCAGTCAGCCTGAAACTGGCAATGACAAACTGTCTGACAAAAGTGGTCAGGATTTTTGTCTTGTTATTGCTAAAATTTAACCTTGAAAAGACAGAGAAGGGTTGAATGTCTGTCTGTCAATCTCTTGATAAATTGGTTGGTCGGTCAGTCAGTAAGTCAGGTGGTCAGATCATGAGAGACAGTGAAAGGAACAAAGGAACAAGTGAAGATCTAAGCAGAGATATTGCCGCACATGTAGAGTTAGAGAGAGGCGGAGGTCAGGTCAGGTCAGGCTACACTGGCACTCTCATTAAATAATTACTGCCTGTGGTCAAAAAGCTGTGAAAAAATGTGACAAGGTCGCAGTGCTTGTCAGTGGAGGACACCCTCAGAGAAAAGTCAGAGAGGAACCTCAGCCTTCTTTTCAAACTATCAAAGACGTGATATAAAAATATGATGAAACCAAAAAGGAAATCAAAAAAGACTTTGATATATACTGTATCTGAACTCTTCCTGTGATTTGGCATTCTTTGACATGAAAGCCTCTTTCAGTCATACTTTCTGTTTTCCCTAACAGTCAGGGCAGTGCATTTATAAGGCAGACCTCATTGGCAGCAAGTTCCAATTGGTCTAGAACAGCATTTTAATGGGGATCAAATGGAACAAGCTCAAACAAACAAACATTAAGCTCTGAGTTAATGAGCTTGGCTGCACAATATAAATGACCTGCACGAGGCTGCAGCATCCTTCGCTCTGTGTCGTGCAGCTGCACTCTCTAACTTGAGAAATCCAGTGCTACACAATTTAAAGTGGGGGTGAGACCGAGTGAGCAGGTGAGTGAATGAGTACGTTGACTAGCGTTGCTGGATTCATTTGTTTCATTAAAGTTATAGCTGTAAAGTGCTTGAACAAAGGTCCCCGGTATGTCAACGTAAAATCCTTAACTCCTAATCATCATTCAAGCGTTTACATCTTTTCCCTTGCAAGACAACATTATTTATAAATTGTTCTGGCATGAGAAAAGTCTCCTTAACAAATTAAAGCTGGCTCGTTTAATGTTTTCTGATATTTAACTGCTTTCATTTTGATGGCAGTTTGTCACAGTACTCCTAAAGGCAAATTGAAATAAAGAATTTTTTTTTTTCAAGTTCGAATCCCTAGTCCCTGTTAAATTTTCAGCTGTTCTTTGGTTTGGGTTAGTCAAGTGTCTAAAACAGCATTAGTAATTATTGATGAAGTAAGATGATAAATTCAACTCTGTTATGCCAGTAAATCCCCCATGTTTGAATTATAGAGCATCGACGTGTCTTAAAAGAGGTGTTTGCTAACGAGTGGCTAACTGTCATCACGCCAAACATGGAGACTCGTCTACTCATTAATCCGTCTTTACAGGTGGACTTATGTTGCAAACAATTATAAATCTAACAATTCAATTTATAGATTAAACAATTTCTAGTAAAGTGTGTATAGTATAGTGCATTAAGAAGGTTAGTGTTGGTGGATTTGAAAGCATGTGACCGCAGTGTAGTTTGTTAATAGCATTAGCTTTTTGCTACTTTTTTACAGCCTCCATTACACCAAAGAACCTGAATCTCTGCTTTTGGACCTGAGGGAGACACAGTGGAGGTGCCAGTGTTTTTGAAGTATTGGACTTAGTTGAAACGAAGACTTGAGCAAGAGGGAATGAAAGTGGCAGTCGAGAGAGAAAGCACTCTCAAGAAGAGTCTGACACACCTGGCTTTAATGCATGTGCACAGCGACATTGTGGACAGACTGAATGTATCAGCCCTTGTCAGGAGCTTCATAACCTGTACACCTGAGCCAAGGCCACGTTTGGCAGGTAAGATGTGTTTTTTATTAATAATGCTGCCTAATAGCACTGCTTATTCAGTCGCTTTGTGTGTATGTGTGTGTATGTGTGTGTGTGTGTGTGCGTGTGCGTGTGTGTGTGTGTGTGTGTGTGTGTGTGTATGTGTGTGTGTGTGTGTGTTTGCACGTGCTAGGCTTTATATTTTTGCTTTGAGTCATTCGTTAACTTGAAATAGTGTGCCAGTTGTTGTAAAAAGGCTTCTTGTAGCAGGATTATAGGTTACAGCAAAAAGAATCTAGCTAAGTTTGAGCGCTGATAGCTGCGGTAATAGTAGTAGCTTTCAGAGGTTGCGGATGGAGCTGCAGTAGATTTTTTTATATATCTATCTTGTCTTTCTGCCTTTCTTTGTTTCATATATCCAAATGTACTCATCCATGGTGATCTCCTGCTTGTCTTACAGTGGAGGGAGAATCAGGGACAGTGCCAAAGCTGTTTTTACTGTTACCACAGACAGGTAACGGAGCTTCAAATGTATACCACAGAGGTATCTTTATCATGCAATGAGTTTGTGTGGGTAAAGTAATAATGAGAGTTTTGGCATTTTTTAATACTGCTTAGTGCTTCGTGGGTTGGTGTAGCAGACTAGCTGTCAGGTGTTGCAATGATGCTTCTGATTGATATTTCTGTAGTGCCACTACATTACAGTGCTGTAAGATTACATAACATCTATCAATTGATGTTAATACGTGCGTACACATACGCTGTTAAACACACATGCATATATATGTGTGGTAACAGCCACCTCAGAGCAAGACAATCCAGTGCCTGAACTATTTGATTAACTTTTTCCAAACTGATTTGTCCACATAAAAGCTGTTTCTGCGGTAGAGGTTCCTGATGTACATGAAAGGCTCAAATAGACTGATGCTGCTTGAGCTCCAGCTCAGTGACCTTTTCATTTACGCTCAAATAAATCCTTCTTTTCTACATCATGTGTTGCTGCACGTACAGATGTGTCAGAGGGAGAGACTTGTAGACACATCCTCATACCTTAACGACTGATAAGGTCAATTGAAAGCATCTCCCAAAATGACATATATCACCCCTCCAAAACCATGACCATTGCAGTGTAACAGCAACGTATGCACCTGGCCTTACAGCTCACCAATGTCATACAGTTGTAGTTTGGTTAGCATTATGGACTAAAATTATGTGGTTGGATGTATGCACTAAAACTACTTGGTTAGGTGTATGCACCCAAACTACACTGCTAAAATAAGGGGACACTTAATTGTCACAATATAACACCAAGTCAGTTAAACTTCAGGGATATCAATCTGTCTTTTTAAGAAGCAAAAGTGATTGTGAATAATTTTCACTGGCTTTGGTGCAAATGAATGTGACAACAGGTGCAGTGGAGAGGCAAAAGAGAGACAGCCCCCAAAAAGGGAATGGTTTTGCATGTGGTGGCCACAGACAGTTGCTCTCTCCTTATCCTTCCTGACTGATTCTTCTCTAGTTGTGTGTTCTGCTGGTGTCCTTGTCATTAATGGTAGCATGAGGCGGTACCTGCAGCCTAATCAGGCTCACAGGTAGTCCTCCAGGATGGCACATCTATATGTGCGGTCGCAAGAAGGTTTGCTGTGTCTCCCAGCACAATCTCAAGAGCATGGAGGAGATACCAGGAGACCGGCCATTACACGGCCAGAACTGGACACGGCCACAGAAGGGCATCAACCCAGCAGCAGGACTGGTATCTGCTCCTTTGTGCGAGGAGGAACAGGAGGATCACTGCCAGAGACCTACAAAATGACCTCCAGCAGGCTGCTGGTGTGCATGTTTCTGACCAAACTGTCAGACAAAGACTCCATGAGGGTGGCATGAGGGCCCAACATCCTCTAGTGGAACCTGTGCTCACAGCCCAGTATCATGCAGCTCGAATGGCATCCACAAGAGAACACCGGAATTGGCAGATCCGCCATTGATGCCCCGTTCTCTTTACAGATGAGAGCAGGTTCACACTGAGCTCATGTGACAGGCATGAAAGAGTCTGGAGACAGCGTGGTGAACTTTATGCTGCCTATAACATCATCCAGCAAGACAGGTTTGACGGTGAGTCAGTAATGGTCTGAGGAGGCATATACGTTTTGTATCAGTGCATCCGCCGCCAAGTACCGCCACAGACTGTCCAGGAGCTCACTGCACCACACAGCAATAATTACAGCTTTACTAATTGAGATATGAATAATAATAGTGATGATGATGATGATGATTATGATGATGATAGTAGGACTCAAGCAGGACCGCCATCCATGGGAACCTGCAAGACGAGAGAGCACAAAGACTCTGGGGAAGAAGCCAAGTCAGTAACATGCATTAATGAGACATGAATATGTACAGACAGAGAGAAAGAGAGAGTAGCTCAGTGCATCATGGGAAATCCCCCGGCAGTCTAAACCTATGGCAGCATAGCTAAGAGCCTGTGCAGGCCCTAATTATAAGCTTTATCAAAAAAGAAAGTTGTAAGTCTACTCTTAAACATAAAGTGGGTGTCTGCCTCCTGAACCAACACTGGAAGATGGTTCCATAGGAGAGGAGCTTGATGGATGAATGCTCTGCCTCCCATTCTACTTTTGGAGACTCTAGGAACCACAAGTAACCCTGCATCCTGAGAGCACAGCGTTCAACTGTGGTAACAGTGTACTATAAGGTCTTTAAGATATGCGGGTGCCTGGTCTTTAAGGGTTTTGTATGTGAGGAGTAGGATTTTAATTTTTGCAGTCCTTGAAATTTGTTTTATGTGGGAGTTAGAGGACAAATCCTGATCAAAGCTTACTACCAGATTCCTTACCGTGGTGCAGGAGGCAAGAGTAATGTCATCCAGAGTAGCTATATCATTACATAATGTGTCTCTAAGATGTTTAGGGTCCAGCACGATAACTTATTTTTTGTCAGAGTTTAGAAGCATAAAATTGCAGGTCATCCAGGATTTTAGGTCCTCAACACAAGCCTGAAGTTTAGCTTACTCATTAGTGTTGTCTGGCTTAATGAGTAAATATAATTGTGTTTCATCTGCCTAACAATGGAAATTAATGGAGTGTTTTCTAATGATATTTCCTAAAAGAAAAATATATAAAATGAATTGTATTGGTCTGAGCACAGAACCTTGTGGAACCTTCTTAGGTAGTAAGGATTCAAGTAAGGATAACTTGTACGAACTGAGATCAGTCAGTGCAGTTTCTTTAATACCGATTAAATGTGGCAGTCTTTGTAATAGGGATAAGAGCTTAGATCAGGCCCAAAAATCAAGCCCGACCCTACCCGAGCCCGTGCAAATCTGTTTAGAATTATCTTAATGAATAATGCAACAAGGACGAAGCATGTAGCCTACACTGCGTTGTTTGTTTATTCAGAATGGAATGGATCACAAATAAATGAAGTAATGATTAAAAAAACAAACAAAAAAACCCCCACAAATGCTTGATCAAGGGCCCGGCCCGGCCCGGCCCAAGGATAGTGGCGGGAAATATCGACCCAGCCCACGGGCCGGTTCGGGTCAAGTCCGGGCTCGGGCTTGGGCAGAGAATCTAAACTCTAATAGGGATGTGATGGTCAATGTTGTCAAAAGCTGCACTAAGATCTAACAAGACTAGCACAGAGACAAGCCCTTCATCAGATGTGATAATTTGCCACTTTAACCAATGCTGTTTCGGTGCTACGATGCACCCTGATTGGAAATTCTCAGATAAACTATTGTTATGTAGAAAGTCACACAGCTGATTGGCAACTGTTTTCTCAAGAATCTTAGAGAAGAAGGGAAGGTTAGAAGTGGGTCTATAGTTGGCTAAAACCTCTGGATCACGTGTAGGCCGTTATAAGCAGTTTAATTAGAGCTACTTTAAAGGAATGTAGTACATAACCTGTTAATAAGGACATATTGATCATGTCGTGTATAGAAGTGCTCAGTAAAGAAAGAACTTCTTTAAACAATTTAGTTGGGATTGGGTCTAACTGACGCCTTGATGGTTTAGATGAAGAAATTATTTAAGATAGCTGGTGACTACTACTGGGCTGGGTTTAGACCCAGAAGATCTTTTTGATTAGGTTTAGGTTTAGAAGTTACTTCACTACATTACTAAGTTAAAAGGACTCACAGTTGACTTCTGGTTTCACACTGGAGCAGCAGTCTCCTGAATGAAAGTCCTGTGCTTGTTAAACCTGACCATCCATCCCTACCTCCCCTCTAGGTCACCACATGACAACAAACACAAATATATGTCGCAATAATTTCATTTTCAACCTATATCATCGTTTTTCTGATTTGGATGGTCTCCATAAGAGACAGAAAACTTATAACCAAGATGATGACTGGTGTCTGAAAAGTATTTCAGATTCATATTTCTGTTTGATTTATTTCTGTGACTCTCAGTAGTCAATAACTGCCATCTTGATAAAGCTGGCAGGAAATTGCAATCGTAAAAATCAAGCAGCGATGACAACTGTTGTACCAATGTAAACTTAACAGCTCCCATTGCTGTTGGATGACTGGAGATGTGTGTTAAGGTTGTGTTAACAGCCTTGGCCAATTTCAATTTGTATGAGATCAATACAGCTTTCACATAGGCTATCCTGTTCAGGCTTTTTTTTACCTCTTCTCTGTCCAGCATAAAGCAAGATAAGAAACATCAAATTACATTCCTCGATTCTTTCCAAATCAAATTAGATTTCTGGGTTGTATTATACTGCTCCCTGAGCATGGTTCTGCTAATCCAATCATGGAGTGCCAAGGCCCACTTCACCCCTTTCCAAGATAACATGCACAGAATCAAATGATTTTATTCAGGAGGGATTTATGAATGAAGCATTCGTATAATGGTTCCTTCTTCTTGTTGGTGAGAGACACCCCGAAGTAACACTTACCCAGGAGGTGATGGATTATGAATGTTTTCACTGTATTTCTGTGACTCATGAACAAAGTGTGCACTTAAATCCAAGGACGGGCCTTTAAAAGTAGCTGCTGCTCTGGATACCAAGTGAGATGAAAAATCAATTTTTAATATTTTCACGGGTTCAGCTCAAGCCCACAGCTTGTCTACAAACTGAATAAGGTTAGTAGCATATATTTGTCTTCGCATTCAAAGCAGATCAATCTTCCTTATGAAATACTTGTACTTGTTCAGCTGCTTTGGCAAAACAAAAAGGTTGAACAGCCTTTTCCTTTCACCTCACAGGTGACTGCCTCAGGCTGTAAAGAAACAGGAATTAATGCTGCTGAAGATGATTGATTAAAAGAGGAACATAGGATTAAAATCAATAGCCTCACTGCAATGCTCAAGTAGAATTTTATTGTTTTAACTACGTTGACTGTCCCAGCTAAGATTTCAGATTGATTTATCGAGCAGTGTTTTTTGCACTGGTGGCAGATTTTCAAGCAAAAAGGGAAATATTCATGAATGTTTAAGTGTTTCAGTGTCTCAGGGCGCTAGTTGGAGGTAAAGACACATTCAGAAATCCATTACTTGGAGACTGATTTGAAAATCCTGCGTGGCCCTTTGTGACAGCACTCATTGTGGCAGCTAAGGGCTGTAGGAGATGTTATTCAGCACCCTCAACAAGACATTGCTTTAATGGCCAACATGGGAATATTGTCAGGCGGTTTAAAAGTTCAAAATGGAATGTAGAATTGAATATTTTTTTTTACTAGGTACAAAAATGACAGCTTAAAACCAACCAGAAGTAGTTGCACTGTAACACGCTGTGACATAGGAGAAGACTGAATATGAAGACAGTAAGCAAAATCAAAGTCAAAGTTTGGTAGGAAGCAGAGAGGAGAACATTGACTTCTGATACTACATCTCGAGAATTAGTGCAAAAAAAAAAAAATACAGGGCTGAAATGAAAATCCTTACAAAGGAAATGGAAATGAGAAACTCCAACTCTACTCAGTTACACTCGGTTAAAAATAGGGAAAGCATATGCTGAGCTTTTTTTCACTTGAAAGCTATAGAGTCAAACCCTAGCTAAGCTTCAGAAAGAGGAACTGGTGGTATCTTTCCTCTGCTATTATGCTTTAGTGTAACACAATGTCATGGGAGGAATACAACTAGATGTCTCTGACTGTCATAGATGGAATACTGCATGTGCAAAGTGGGCACATGCCCAGGGCCCTGGAGCTACTGGAGACCACTGGCTTTGAGATTTATTATCTTTTATTATATTTTATTTTTGCTCTTATATTATCTTTATTATTTGCTTAAATGTGATTTTAAAAATATTTAATTATTATAAAATCATTTGAATGTTTTGTGAATTAGCCAATTAAAGCCAATGAAATGTTGTAGTGATATAGATTATAGGTCAAATGTCCCTTCCACGGTCAACATGGAGAAACGCACAGTTGGCGATGCCTAAAAAATTACAAGACGCCACAGATCCCTCTTTGGTACAACAACTACCCGCTAATTTCATATTTTTCACCAAACAAAACAAGTGTAATGAGCATCATTGGTACCCATGTACAGAGCATCAGTGAGATTGGTGAAGTGAGGTATCTACACAAAGCCGAAAGGATACTAAAAGACTACACCCACCCCAGCCACAGTCAGTTCATTCTGCTGCCATATGTCAAAAGATACAGAAGTATCCCCTGCCGTACCACCAGACTACAGAGCAGCTTCATTCCTCAAGCTGTAAGTCTCCTGAACTCATCATCAACACTTCATCATTAAAAAAAGTTGTTTTTCTTGTGTAGCATAAAGGGACAACAACTTCCATTTTTGTTAACCTTTTGTTGTAAAATGACAATTAAATGAACCTTTGACCCTTTGGATGAAGACTACTCCTGATGCAAGACTGTTAAGGATCCTGTGCTGCGGGGGAATATATCAAGTGACAAAGTAAAAATGCTTCTCATTGAAAGAGGGGCCTCTTCGTTTCACAACAGGCAAGCAAGATGACATGTTGTGTAGTCATTGCTAACGGACAATAAGCACCATAAGAGTAGCTGTTATATTCACCATCAACTGGACATATTTTCTAGTGCCTGCAAACTTGTAAAGAACTAAACAAACCTAATCTGTCAGTAATTTAACATGTCAAAATGATGATTATAATTTCAAAGTAATACGTGTTGTGTGTTCCTGGGTTGCCCGTTGATACTGTGCAACAAAACTCTTGGAGAGAGCGCAAGCAGTGAGCGTGAACCAATTGGTGCGAGACTGAAAAGTGTGTGTCGAGGGGTCAGTCTACTTTGATGACTGTCTCTGCACATTAGAGACTATAGAACAGCACTGCATCATAAGAAATGAATTTACATGGCCTAGTGTAGTCGAGCTGCCTGTTATAGTGCATGGTAGTACAAAGCCTTTCTGCAGGGTGTTGCTTTGATCAGTGCCTTTTCTCAACCTTTTCTTTTATAAGTTTTCCAGTATTTTAGAGAGGCTGAGACACATAACTATGATGTCTTTCAGTAAAGGGGGCAGTGAAAATGACGCAGGGGCTCTACTCTACTGTCATTACCACCTGGATTGCTGGTTGTCTTTCCTCTCTATAACATCAGTGTCTGTTTGTACTAGCAATATATCCAGCCGACAAAAACATGTTGAAATTGTGAGACAAATGTGGCGAGCTGAGGATAACCGCCTGTGTTGCAACCAATAATCTAGACAAAGTGCCAGCATATAGCCAGGAGTCATTGATGATAAATTGCCATATTTAAATCAACTCGCTTCCTCGCTCATTTTTTTCCTGCCTCATCGACAACACGTGTTAATGTTTTATGTTCAACGCCCCACATGTTGCAATTTATGGAGCACATCATTGGACCATATGTTGGTGAGTGTCTTCAATTCTAAGGTCATCTGTGCTCATACACATTTGTGTGTGCATGTGTGTGTGTGTGTGTGTGTGTGTGTGTGTGTGTGTGTGTGTGTGTGTGTGTGTGTGCGTGCATTGGATAATAATACACAAACAAATAAAGTATCCCAGAAACCATTACAAACTGTTACTTACACCTCTAATAAAATAAAAATGAATGTGCACAATAAGCTGACACACGTGTTCTGACAAATATTTAAATTCGCATTAGCTGAACCTGGGGTACAATTTTTGTATTCTGTGATTTCAGCACCTTTTCAAAATGAAACTGAAGGACTTATTTTCCGTCTGAAGCACTGTTCCAGTCATTGGAAAGCTTTGGGGATACATAGTCTGAACTTTTTTTAATTCCTGGGGCCTTTTCTCAACTTATACTGCTACTCTAGTGCCGGGTGGAGTGTGGTGGAGATTTAGGCAATGAAAAATGTGCCAAGGATTGTTATGCCTTTGAGATTAACACAGTATTCATGGAATGGTGCTAAGCCTAGTCTACTTCTTGAAAGAAAGCTATGAGTTATTTACTTTAATGTTTTGTTTTACTTCGTAGATAATGGCTATGCCTCTTATCGGAAACATAGGATGCTGGGAACATAAGACACTGGGAAAACAGGACTATGGGGAACATAGGACCTAGAAACATAGGACGATGGGAACATAGTAATGATTCCCTATCTTGCACTGCAGAAATGGCAAAGATATGTTTGAGGTCATTCGCAGAGTGTTACATTGCTTGTCTGACTTGGACTGTATCTTAGTGACGATTCTTTGATAACCAGAGTAAATTGATGCATATGAGTTATGTTTGTTATATATGTTTATTTAATGATAAAAATACAGATGATACATTGTTGTCTGATGTTTTGTAACTCTCAAATATGTCAGCATATTAAAGAAAATCCCTTGCTAGTTGGGCTCTGCTACACATCATAAATGCGTGGACTTGTTTGATAAGTTGACAAGGTGTCAAGTCAGTCGCTCATTAGGCCTGTATGTTTGTACAGGACAACACTCCTTCGCTCCTACATGTCAGGCCTGCTCACAAAATCCTGCATCTCTTAGCGAATCAGAGTGTGGCGCAGTACTGCCCTGGCCAATTAAATATGAATGGGCACTCATCTCCTTATACACAACAACGATACAATATTTAGCACATGATGATCTGTGTCAGGAGGACTTTCCCTTGCATCTCACATCGAGAGCCCTGAAGAGCAATTAGGGCCCTTTTTTTCAAGAAGAGGAGAGATGGCTGGGACTTTAAAGAGCTATGTTTTAGAAGCAGCAGTACTCCAGATCAAAGCCTGGCTGTCAGAGCCTCTTATAAACCATTTTTGGGCTCTGGCTTGTGTATTGTCAGTGAAAAGTAGGCCATTGGTCCATACTTCTACGGCTGCCGTATATTTCTCTATATGTTTCTATATTAGGGGACATCAAGGAGCAGCACAGTTTTCCACTGTATGCCTGAAGTACTTTGAAATTTGCTGCACTATGAGATGCTGAAAGTTATAGGTTTCAAATGTTTGTTAACCAAAATAACAATAAATATTTTCATTTACCCTCACTGTTACCATGCTTTGCAATTTGATTTGCTTTCATTTACCCAGGTTTTAAGATGTTTTAAGATAGGTAATTAAGGTCAATCCAATGCACTTAAGGACAATTTTGCATAATTTTTAAAAAATGTATATTTCCTGAAACAATGTCCTCATTACTCATGGTCATACACAGAACATGTCAGCATTTAAGTTACATTTTCTTTGTTGCAGAATAGTTCCAGTGAACTATGCCAGTGGATTATCTAGAGTAACCAAAGCCTGATAATCTGAGGGAACTGCCATTTTGTTTTCTCTTTGGAGTAGTTATCATTTAGTCCTACCCAACACTGTTATCCTTTTGTCTACCTCTGTAGTAGTTTATTAAATAAACTGTTGATCTCGATGCAACGACTCCTATATGGATATATAAATATTCACATGAGGTACAGAAGTGGATGGAAATGCACATGAATTTGCATTTGCTGTTGCAGATTTTCTGAAAAATTGGTTAAAATGTGTGGAACATGTGGCTGAAACCTGGCTATTTTCAGTCAACACAAAAGCAGTTAGGGGTTAGCAGTTAGTGGTGCACTATGCTTAACGTGTCTTCTCACAACCTCTATGAATGTGGGGGTGCATACTGGGTGCTTCTGTCTAAATGAACGGCCAATTCAAATGCAACTGGGGGAGCTGAACATACAGTATAAGCCACAGAGAGTTAGTTATTTCAGAAGACTGGGCATTATGCCTTTTTCAAGAGTGATAGATATAGTGTAGGTGCAGATGAGGATGAAGGCTACATTTCTAAGAAACCTAACTTTAAAAGCAACAAGTGCAAAAAGACACAAAGACAAACCATTGCCATTAAAACAGAGTATGATATAGTACAAAATTGTAAAAGAGAAACAAACTCTGACCCAAAATGATGACATCGCCACCCTTAATTCTGCCTTCAAAGCTCTGGAAGGCTTGGTTGCATTTCCAACCGGGGAAACTGCTATCAATGAGCCCAGCTCTAGAACCTCTAACAACCTGAGATGTGGGCATGGACGCAGCGGGCTGGAATTCATTTCACTTCTATTTTCACCACTAACTAAATGCCATTGACCTCCATTGCATTGTTGCGGAGGCAGAAATCTCTGACAAATTGAGGCAAATCAAACCAACGCTGCCTGCATAGCTAGAGAATTTATGGGGTTTTTGTTGTTCATTTGTTGTTTTTTTCACCTTTTTTTATTTATTTGCATGACCTTGCCCTCTAACAAAAAATCACCAAGTGCTCATGTAGAGTAGATACAGAACAAGCAGGCTGCACTGCATGTAAATATATTCTATACGTTTTCCAGAGAAACACATTTAATACAGAGCAGCTGGATTATATGAAATTTGACACGTGATGTTGTGCGTAAAATAACATGCCAGGTTGGTCCTGTTGTAGTTACATCATGGGGCTGCAGGACGTGTGACCTTTACTATGAAACACAGAGGGTCTTCATATGGTCTCAAACAGGATGAGGTAAATGAAAGTGACAGGCTTATATACCTCACACCACTAACTTCAGAAGCCCACGGTGAGGCTCATAGCTTATTCAGTGTGTCTCTTGGGCCTGATTCTCTGTCAGCCTCTGCTTTAGTTTGGGGGGTTCTCGAGTTGTGCCCGGGGAGGGTGACAGCCACTGTGTATTGTAGTCAAAACAATTTGCTTGTGACATTTTGATAACTGCTATTTTTCTTGCATGACGAGGAGTGTGCCAGTATACCATTTAATTTTGTAGCAGGATGTGGGCTATGAAGTCTGAAAGAAAGCTTACAGTGGTGAGAAAAAGCCTATTATTTTTATGTCTAACAGAATATGATGAGAGTATACATAACAGAAACAGTACAAAGGGAGAGAGCCGGTAAAAGGAAGGACGCAGTGAAAAGACACAAATCTCTTGAAAAAGTAAAAAGGTGAGAGGTAGAAAAAACAGTCAGGGGCAAAAGTAGCCTGGATAAAGGCAAAGAGATCTAAAGGATGACAGGTAGGTAGATACACATGAAGGGATAGAGGGGAGAGAGAAAGTGAGAAACAGGATAAAAACAAGAGAGTGATCGCGTCTTTGAAAGCAACGGGGAGACCAGTGAACATTGCTAAGTGCATTCAGTGTCAGAAAGCATGAGCATCTGGGTTGTCATAAGAAATGGGCATTTCGTGTTCTCCCTTTGGCCGCTGTCCAGTGGATCGTGGATGTTGACCTCCCCATCAGATCCTGGGCTCCCATCCATCACTTCAGGGAGATGTATTAATGTGGCAGCATGTTTTTAACTCATCCATCACAACATCAGATGGCCCACACAGAACTCAGGTAAGGACACAGTCTAGTCGCTCAGACAATTGATTAATCAGACACCGTCTGAGTCTTTTAAAGGAAAGGCCATGTTGTATTTACAGGATACGTCATGCTCTGAGAAGACAAAGAAAGTGAACGCAAGCACGTTAATTGTTTCTTTGTTTGTGGCTGAATCACAAGGCTGATTTTTATAAATGGGTAACCAAAACATACGGACAGACTGTGTAAAGGTTTGTTATATTAGTGGTTGAGCTGCAGGTTTAGCCTTTTGTAATGGAAGGTTTTCTGCAAAAAGCTATTAGCTGTACTTCTTGACCTATATCTGGTAGTCTTGGTCCAAGGCCCTGGGTCATGATCAGTGAGCAAGAGGTCGTACAGGCTCCTGTACTTCTTGGATGCACTTGACAGGCAGTCGCTCCTACACAGCTTTCAGCAATGTGCGCCTCATGGCCTGGACATCCTCAAAGGGCTATTTGTCTTCAATGTCTTTACATGGCCTCTTTGAGTCATTGGTGGGACAGGACTGCAGCTGTGGAAGTATCATTTTGTTGGCAACTCACTTGTGGATTCACTAAATGGACACAAAATACCTTTGGAAGAATGACTGGTCTGCAAAACTAGCAGTTCTTGGATCAAGGTATTCAGGCGTTCAAAGAAGACTTTGGCATCATTCATCAGGACCCCATTTTCATCATTTCATTGAGCATGTCCCCCAGAAGGACTAGGATCATCCCTCCCCCGAAACATTCACTCTGCAACCTCAGAACAGGTGGAATGGTGCGCTAGTCAGAGAACAGTCTGAGCTTAATTCCATGGGTCGTTATCTGACCTTTGAAGATCTTATGTAAAATCAATCCAAGATGGAGAGTTTCTGCCATGAGGGTCAACATTCAGAGTGCTAGAGAGTACAGGCAATCACAGACATATACTGTAATAGCAGAAACACAGGTGGAAGCGATAGGCCAATTCTCACGTGAGCAGTAACCAGGCTGTTCACACTAGAAGCACAGTTCCAGTCATCCAGAGATTCTGCTCCTTTGTGCTGTCCTAATCACACTTAGAGGTGAGCTGCATATTAAACACTTGAATTTATAACATAAAGCTTTTTATGTGTTCCTGAATAAGCGGATTGCCTCTTCTTCAGTAATAATGATTGTATAAGGACCCTCAGCTTGTGTGATGATCTGCAGGGAGGGGCTTCACTTCTGCCTCTGTGTGTGTCAATAGCGTTCTTTTTTGTCAGAAAAGTTCTTTCAGGGTTCTGGGGAGCGGTGGGATGAGGCACTTATGCCCACACTGCACAAGGTTTTTGACATAAGTAACATTAGCTATGTAGCTGACTTATCGGCATGTTAAAGAAATAGTCCACTCTAAAACAAAATTCAGTCATTATCGACTCACCCACATGCTGGTGATAAGTCCAGTGTAGTTTCTTATTCCTCAAAGTGCAGCTGGAGACCCGCGGGGGTACGCTCCGGCAACGATAATCCATATAACGAGCTTAAGTGGCGACCGGGAGAAAACGTCCATAAAACGACACCAAAACTTCGTAATATTCCTCCATACTGCTCGTCCGCTGCAATCCAAGTGTCCTGAAGTGGCGACATCCAGAGTTTACTCCAAACGACGTCATTTAGTACATTTTTCTAGCCTTAACAGTCACTATGCTATGTTTACACGGAGGCACACTCTGCGTTCACGCGAGTCTCCCTCGCAGCTGATTGCACTACGGAAGCCGCGCCGGACGAGATGAACGAGACTCGCGATAGATACACACCTGTATTTACTTGTCGCCACTTCAGGACACTTGAATTGCAGCGGACGAGCAGTATGGAGGAATATTACAAAGTTTTTGTGTAGTTTTATGGACATTTTCTCCCGGTCGCCACTTACGCTCGTTATATGGATTATCGTTGCCGGAGAGTACCCCCGCAGGTCTCCAGCTGCACTTTGAGGAATAAGAAACTACACCGGACTTCTCATCAGCATGTGGGTGAGTCGATAATGACTGAATTTTGTTTTAGAGTGAACTATTCCTTTAACAGAGGGTTGACTACACAGCTAACAACAAGCTTACAACGTGAAGGGTGATGAAACCACAACACTCAACAGCAACATTCAGTGTCCAGCTGATCTGCTCCAACAAATAGGCTTTTCTTCTCATGAGACTTATCAGACTTTTGGTCAGGTAAAACTGATAAGGAGCGACAAACACAGCTAGAACAATCTGCTCCACAATTTCTTGGTTAACAGGGTGAGGACTGATGCCCCAAATAATACACAATTGGTGCCTGACAAAGAGCAATATTGAAAACATCGGCGCATTTCTGAAAAGTTCAGATATTTTATCTTGAAGCACGCAGAGCCAGCACAAAAAACAGTCACAGCGCACTGAAAAAGACTGGGTGCAGGGCTTTTTCTCAAGGTGGCCACATGCTGCCGCGTGCTCTCTCTCCCCATTGTGACCAATTGAAAAGAAAAGGCTCTCCAAAAGAGCCTGAGTCTTCTTCTCTACTTACTGACAAATGTGGATTCAGTCATTTTAAAAACACAATCACACACAGTATTGATTCTAATAAATATAGCGGAAAAATCTGGTCATCTCGCTCGTTCTCGGTTTAAGCATATGTGACCAGGGCAACTGTACGCCACTCTGGGAATTTCACCCAGAGAATACCCACTTAACACACAAGTTCTGATACAGAGACAAGGAGCAGAGATGTGAGTTCCACTTCAAACACTTTTCCACCTTTATTTAGACATCAGATCAATTTGGGGCTCAAAGGATAAAAAGATAAGATCATGTTAAAAGTAAATTGCTTTATTACAAAATATACTTAAAACCCTGAATGCTAAAAGGGTTAGCAGTGCAGGACAGAGGGTGGCAGATAACCCACAGGAGGGAGCAGGTGAAGGGAAAGGGGGGTCACCACCACCAGGCACGGGAAGGAACAAGCCGCTCACACTGCAGAAGACACACAGGTTACTCATGCAATTATAATAAGCATTTAAAACTCACATCTATGTATAAAGGGACACAGTAAAGTTAGCATGCAATAGACCCAGAGGGGGGAACCCTCCACCCAGTGACCCCAACCTGTACACCTATAACAGCCCACCTGCACTGGCACTAAAACAACCCCTCTACCTGTCACACATAACTGACATTAGTGGATATAATATATGGAACAAGTATGCAGTTTAAAAACACTATCTCAACAGCAGCGATGATATTTCTAATAAATATAGTGGATGGACAGATTTTGATATTTAATCAAATGAGGGGAAAACTTGAGGGAATTAAATCTCTCCAGGAGAGCAGCGGTGTGAGGGGCAGCAAAATCAAAGGGGTTGGCAAGTATGGGATGTATATTTCATCATACATCAGAATCTGATCATTTATACCAGATCATTTATATAATTTATTTTAGATTATCGGTATGTATTAACATATTGGCAGACAAAATAGAACAGATGCCAAAACTGTGCAGATCGTGGGCTGGCCGGAACAGAGGTTCAGACAGAGTGAACAACGAGGGCGCCAAAAGGACGCGGGCAGTGCTTCCAGGGGCTCTGCTATGCTACCACCTCCTGTGTGTCCCCGGTGTTAGGCTTTTGTGTTTGATGCAGTGATTGACAGTCTTTTGACAACTGTTGGATGATTTTAATCTGCCTCTGGGTCAGAAGATGAGGACTGGTATCTTATAGTCAGAGTTTACATCAAAAAGAGTAGAATCACATATAGTGTACATCAGCTCATAGTAAGTTAAGTATACTCCATCATAATCATCAAAATTGGTATTGGTTTCAAAAATGAAATATCGGTGTGTGTGTGTGTGAGAGAGAGAGCGAGAGAGAGAGAGAGAGAGAGAGAGAGAGAGAGGGAGAGCTAGTCACCATTTAGCCAGTAAAACAAAAGATATGATGACAAAAATGTAATGATTTACTGAACTGAAAGTGAAACTCTGACATCAGGAAGGCAGGGGATAAATTATACTGTTGTTCCCGTCTTCCATTACTGCTGATCAGATGACAAAGATGACAAAAACAGCCCTGGTAAAAGAACTAAACTGGAGTCATCCTCAACTGCTGAGGTCACTCAGTCCATACAGAAAGTGGCTTAGATGTGTAGAAAGACACCAGGATCTATACAGTGAACTGCAAAATATAGACACTATACAAAAATAACAGTTTGTCCCACAACTTTATGAAAGTGCATTGCTAAGTTGTGAGATTGCCCCTTTAATCATGACCTCACTGGTTGAATAAGAATTTTTTTTCGAAGCAGCTGAAGAAGATGTTAGAAGAGGTTTGTACCACCGAGACACTTGCAGTCATGACAGAGAGGGAAGGACAAGGAATATAGGGAATGTTGTATTAGCCAAGGTGTGTGTGTGTGTGTGTGTGTGTGTGTGTGTGTGTGTGCTTGTGTGTGTGTGTCCTGTCTCTCTCTCCAGTCCACAGATGTAGGTTTTAGTGTCTTCCTGTGAATCTAATGAATCTAAAAAAATGTGTCTTGATGACACTTGTCCCTCTCAGTCTTGCAATCTCCTGGCACATCTGATGCGCCTCTTCTTCTTTTAACTGACACCTATGGGAGGGGCAGGTGAGCCTGTAAAGAGGAGATAGAGAGAGACTAGTGGATAATAGATTTGATAGTGTCACAAGCATTAGGGTTATCACCCTATTTTCTTTGTCTCTGGTGGCATTTCATGGGCGACTTCTCCATTTTATATTGAGGATTTACTCAAGGAACTCAGGTTTCACAGCAGCTTGGGAAAACGTTTTTCTTTTTTCTTTCTGGTGTTTCACCATCCTTTCTTTATCTTCTCTATATTTGGTCTCTATCTCTCTTATCTTTCTCCCTTTCATAAATTACAACCTCCACTACACAGGAAATGACAACAATCCTGCAGCAGCATGAAGAGAGCTTCTCATGTGAAATCAGAATGCACATCATGTGCCAGCACATCAAAAGCAGGCCGTGTTGGCATGCTCCTCCGTCTCACAGGAGACGTTAAGGATGCTTGGTAATAAAGCTTTCCAATCGTTTACATCTAAATGAAATATAAAGTTAAAGTAGCAAATTTGTCCTGCTCAAGATTAGAAATGATCTTCCATCTCCTGGCAGTGGAATACAAGCGTTTGAGTAGATGTGGTTATTTTGTCTGGGTCCATTACATGATGAAGTGTGTCCAAGCAGTGCCCCCTTGTGGCTGCATGTGAAAGAGTTCACCTCTGACAAATTATCCATTGAATCTTTCAGACATGTTTCCATGCGAAGTGTGAAAAAAATCAGGTCCATCCACACTTAATCTGAGCACATACTACCACCATTATTACTTCTAGTTAAATTCAAGATGACATGGCTTGTGTTTCTGGAGGTATAAAATGAGGACTCCAGAGCCCGTCCTCTAATCGTAATTTTAAAATGAGTGACATAAAGTAAAGGTGTTAGCAACATTGGACAAATTTAGCTTGGTATAAATGTAAAATCAATAGAGGTGGGGGTGGTTGGATGGTTGGGTGTGGGGCTGACGACAGTTAAGCTCCAGCTAAGCATGAATCATACCCTAAAGAGCAGTTATTTCCATGATACAAGCATACAGTGCAGCAGTTGGATGCAGTCAAGGCTCTGAATGCCAAACTAAGAGCTTTTCTTTCCATCATCCCATTGCCTCAGGCTCAAGGAGGCTTTTTTTCTGCGGAGATTCTCCCGAAGAGGAATAACATTAGATGCCTCTCCACCTTTCCAAAAAGGTCAAATATCATTCAGTTCCTTCCTTGCTGAGGGCTAAAGGAGAGGCGGCACCTGAAAAAGCAATACTGGACTCCCAGGACTGCTTAGTTCTTTCTGCAGGCAGCGTCACCATCCACAGCGAGGAACACTTTGAGTTGAGAGCGCTGTGTGTGTCTTTCATCTGCACAGTGTGAGGCTGCTGTCAGATTCTTCGCTCCTGCTCCTCTTTCTCTCTCAGGCTCTTGCGCTCATGAACATGAATGTGTCGGCACAGAAACACACTGTGGACATACACGATGCACACAGAGACATTCACACAGAGAACATCAGAGCCGAGGCGCTCCTCTGCTGCTCAGTTGAAAAAGTGTGCTGGTGGTCAAAAGTTTACCTTCAGGTCATGTGCTGACATTCCAGTGAGAGCTGCTCATTGGCCGATGGGAGCAGCTTCTCACTTGGGCAGTAACTGCTCACTTTCGGGCAATTCAAGATCTGTCAGATGCGGGGGAGGGCTGCTGGGAGAAACAACACGATGAGGTGTCCAAATGGCAGTTTGTGCAACTTGTGTAGTCTTTGAGTGCAAAAGCAAAGAGCAAAATAAATTACGTTTTGTTTAACAGTTTTCAGTTGTGTTGCTCAGCAGTGGCCATTTGCAAAATGTCACTAAGCACTTCAAGCTATGGCAGACCATAAATGTCAACAAAAAAATCAACTATGGCACGCTGACTCAGATTGAGTGCAGCCAAACGATAGAGGCACCAGCTGAGCATTTATCACTCTCCAGGCCAGCAACACTTCCGATTGGCACAGTGGATAAACTTGGCTCTGCTACACCTCGCCACGGCCTCAGGAACAGCTGAAGCAACGACGGAGAGAGTGGGAAAGTATAAAAAAGTATTTGTCCCCTTGGATGTTTTTCCCCTTTTATTTTTTTTGACAAAAAAAAATATATTTTAAAAGAACTCTTTAATGTCATGTGAAAACAGATTTCTACAAAGTAATGTCAATTACTTAAAAATATATAATGTAATATAAGTGATTGCATAAGTATTCACCCCCTCTAAGGGGCTGTTTGTAAGAAAAGTAGATTTTTGAGTCTCACTCCCACCTTGTCAAATAATGACACTATAGCATTGTTAGGGTTAGGGTGTAAGGTTGACGGGTCGGCCGCCATCCCAAAGCGTCATTATTTGATCGCTAATGTGTAAATCTGCCTAGAGCAGGCTGTCCTCACAAACTGAACGACTAGGCAAGAAGGAGACTAGTGATGGAGGCCACCAAGACACCTATGACTACTCTGAAGGAGTTAAAAGCTTCAGCAGCTGAGCTGGGAGAGACTGGCCATACAACAACTGTTGCCCGGGTTATTCACCAGAGAGCACTCCACTGGAGTTCACCCAAAAGCATGTGGGAGACGCCAAGGTCAACTGGAAGAAGGGTCTTTGGTCTGATGAGACCAAAATGGAGCTTTTTGGCCATCAGACTAGACACTATGTTTGGTGGACACCTAACACTGCACATCACCACAAACACATCATCCCCACAGTGAAGCACGGTGGCAGCATCATGCTGTGGGGATGCTTCTCGGCACCAGGCCCTGGAAGGCTAGTAAAGGTAGACGATCAAATGAATGCTGCAACATATAGGGACATCCTGGAGGACAACCTGATTTAGTCTGCAAGAGAACTACGACTTGGAGAGGATTTACTTTTTCAGCAAGATGGTGACCAGAAGCATACAGCGCAAGCTTCACAGAAATGGTTTAAAGACAACAAGGTGAATGCTCTGGAGTGGCTGAGTCAAAGCCAACAGACAATTTGTGGCTGGACTTGAAAAAGGGCTGATTACATCTGATCCCAGTGCAACCTGACAGAGCAGTCAGCAGTCAGTCCACACAGACTTAGTGCTGTGATTGCGGCCAAAGGTGCATCTACTAAATACTAATTTGTAGGGGGTGAATACTTATGCGATCACTTATTTTACATTATATATTTTCAATTAATTGACATTACTTTGTAGAACCCTGTTTTCACTTCAACATTAAAGAGTTCTTTCTGGGGGCTGTCTGGGCATATCTATTCCACAGCACAGCAACACACCTCCACTGTTATCATTTTGCTGCTGTCTTTTTAAATACAGTTATCTCCCTGACTTCAGTTCATTCATGCTGCTGTTTTGTGCACGCTCTCCACCTCCACATCTCTGCCCTGTTTTTGCAGATTCACCAGTTTTATCGTACCATCAGCCTCATCAGCCACCACCCCCCCAGTGTCTGGACTCCATGGGGGGATTCTTCTTGCTGCTGCTCACGGGAGATGCACTTCAAGGTTCAAGATGTTATTGCCATATCAACATGGAATTTGTCTCGGTGAGCTCACCCAAACACAGACAAGGGAACCACTCACTCATATAATACATCATATACATTAAACGAATGTGAAAAGATATGATAAAATCAGAGGAATGAAATAAATACATAAATTCAATAATACGCTGAGGACAGAAATATAAATTAGCATCCGAGCCACCCACTAGCACAAGGGGGGGATTAGCCTACTAGCACTGCTCTGCATCAATTGCATTAAGTGCATAGTAAAGCAGAAACATTTGCTACCTGCTCAATATTTAAAACCTACCGACTAGTCTCCTCAGGTTATGTGCTTTTCTGAAGTCTGGATGTTCTCGTCTGAATACTTTTCAGTCTTTGTGAGAGGGGAGAAAATTTAAAAGGCTGTTAGCTGGGCATATCTTTTGTAATCTAGCATTATAGATTTCTGCTAGCGGAAAAGGTCACACCCAGTAATTTTTGATACAGTAAGCACCACCTTATTCGATAGTCTCTCATCCTCTGCTGACAACTTAATCAGACAGTTAAAAGGTAAGGTTGCTCTCTGCAATAGAACAGCATCAAACCATTGCTGGAAACACAATATTTTTTTGGTTGTCTTAAAAAGAAAAAGTCTCTGATGATCTTTCTTCAAAATAATTGTGCCGTTATCCTGCCATTTCAAAGTAGAGGAGACTGTCACTCCCAGAAATTTGTAGCTGTCACACGACTCCAATGAAAGTTCACTCTAAACTCCTTGGTTTTAGAGACATCTAAATTAGTTCCAGGTTGTTTCTGTTGCACTAGACAAACAGAGGTGAAATCTCACTGCTGTATACAGTTTAATCATTACCGGAGATCAAATCCACTTCTATAGCATCGTGAGCAAATTTGAACATTATCTAACAGACCAAGAATTTGAAATACAGTCATTTGTATACAGTGAGTAGTGTCCAAGAAGTAGACTGTGGAGACAGCACACATCCATCTGGGGCCCCAGTGCTGATGGCTAAGGGTTTAGATATTTTGTTGTTAAGATTGACCTCCTACACCCTCTCTGTTAAAAAACCAAGGACCCACTGACACAAAGATTGTTTAACTCCCAAATAAAAGAGCTTGTCACAAAACCTGGATGGGAGAATAGCATTCAATGCTGCACTGTAATTGACAAACAGAACCCTCGCATAGGTACCAAGAGCCTCTAGATGTCGAAGAATATTGTGCAGGCACAATGAAACAGCATCATCAACAGACCTGTTTACTCTATATGAAAACTGCTGAGGCTCTATGGCAACACTGGAAAGATGATTACTTACCTCAGATTCTCACCAAACCAGCTGTCCATCTCACGCTCCATCTTTCCATGTCTCGTGAACAGTGGCAGAGATGGCCTCAGACTTAGAGGTGCTGACCCTCATCCCGACCGCTTCACACTTGGCTGCAAACCAACCCAGTGCCTGCTTGAGGTTATGGACCGAAGAAGCCAGCAAAACCACATCATCTGCAAACAGCAGATATGGAATTTTTCTTGCCCATGGCTGCGCCTTGAGATCCTGTCCATGAAAATCACAAACAGGATCGGAGACAAGGGACACCCTGGACACAGCTCCCACTTTGGTTATAAAGGGACTGGATCGCCCGCAGCAGAGGGCCTGGTACCCCATACTCCCACAGTACCCCCCACAGTACTCCCCAGGGGGCACAGTTGTAGGCCTTCTCCAAGTCTACAAAACACATGTAAACTGGTTGGGGAAACTCCCATGACCGCCCCCACCAAGACCTGTATCCTAGTGTTTCAGGTCAGTTATTATGAAAAGTCCCCTGATGACAGTGAAAAAGTCATCAGACAGGCAAGACTAATTTGCAACAGCTACTTCTCTTAGTTACTATGGTCTGTTAGCACCCCCAGTGGTGTAGTTGAGAGAGTGAAGTGAGATTGCATTCTTCTTGAGACAGACGCGAGCAGATTAGCAGCTCCAACAGTAAACTGTGTGCAGGAAGTCGGATTTGGAAAAGCAGTATGATAAGAAAGCTAACAACTATAAACAAGGAGAGATTCTTGGAAACTCAGAGAAAAGTTATTCAACAGCCATGGAGCTGCCGACCTCGTCCTAATGGCGTGTGGCTTGAATATCCCGGGGAGTTACAAACCACTCAGGATTCGCTAATATCCTGATAAAATTATCAATTGGAGATGTTTAAGTTTCATTGAATTTGTTAAATACTGTGCATTTAGACGACAAAATGCTAATGGTTGGTTAATGCAGCTATGGACATAAACAATCCATGTTTATGTATTTTCTGTCCTGTCTGAAATTACAGTTATTAAGATATGTGTAATTTGTGGGAATATTGTGTATTGCGGTTCTGAGGAGAAAACTTGTGACCTGTTACAGGGGTAACTGAGTAAATTCTGCACATTTTGTGCAGGCTGGTGTTTGTTTGAGACTGTACTACAGACAGAACTGTGCTGCTCAAGTCACCATCATTCCATTGCCTCCTCGTTTTGATCCCCATCACCATCAACATTTTCTTACGACTTGTTGGATCTTCGCCATCATCATCCGTCTTCAGTCTCCACTACTCATCAGATTCTGCTGTTTTCACCTTCTTCATTCCATCGGGAGCCGGGACAGTCTCTTTTTTTGAGGGTGGTAGTAGAAACATAAGTGCACTCAAGCAACTCATGATATTGGGTTAACCAGACAGAGAGTAATTAATTTTTTTTTTGGTTATGGTTAAGTGTTCATTCTGAAGTCTGATGTGAATTTATTCTTTCCTATTGATTCATTCTTCTTGTGTCAATTATATGGTCATAAATTGTCATAAATTGTGGCTGAAGCACTCTGATGTCACTGCATACTGTCAGTGTGTCTGTTGATAAGCTTTCGCTCATTCCCATGTTATAGTCACCATTAGCACACTTTTCAAGTGAAGAGTGAAGATGATTTCACTCATAGAATTTTGAATTTAGCTAAATATTTTGCTACTCCAGGAGAACAATGTGAAGCCCAGGTGGAAAACCACACCATTAAATGAGACCAATAGAAGAGGAGAGAGAGTATTCATTTCTTTAATTTATTTATTTACATTGGCGAAGTTTAAATATTCCATTGCACCTGAATACACCCCTCAGCCCACTTGACCCCACGTGGGGGGGACCTAACCCTCAACAGCCAATCAGAGGTTACGCAGACCACGTTCAACCTGTCACCTCGGAGGTGAAGTGCAGACGTGTTTTTTTCCCTCGGTGCATTCTGATCTCAGAAACGGGAGTGAGCGGCAGCTACTTGCTAAAACAACAGAAAAAAGAGCAAAATCACGAATTAAACTCTGATAACTGGAAGATAAAGCCAGCGAGCCCACTTACTGGAAGACCGGAGCCGAGTGACCGAACGAAGGAGAAGAGTTACGTCGGTAAGACGAGTCATTTATTGGATTAAGAATATGCTTGCTAAAAGTCATCGTCATCGCGCATGCTAATGCTAGCTCCGTGTCTCACAGGCTAGTTACCTGCCATGTGGTGAGCTGTTGCCAGTTTCGACAACGCTGTGCTTGGCTTTGAACACAGAGCAACGGTGAGAAATGTAACTCTTTAACTGCTCTGATGCACAGTTTTCTGTTGTAGTTCTGTGTGCTAAAGAAAGTGGTGGTGGTCTCTGGTCTCTGAAAGTGGATTGAGGTGAATAAGGGTGCACAATATGGAGTATATTGTTATTTTATGCTGATGTGTATAGATTAAGAGGAAGTGTTTTGTTTTCATAATTTGAAAGGTAAATTGATACATGAGAGCACAGTTGTAAATACAGATTATTGAAGGATTTATTTCACTTAAAACTGAGAGTTGAAGTAAATTAGAGGGTCATTTTTAGTGCAGTTTCTCTCTCACTAGAAGGCCTATAGTGTAGGAGTAATGAAGCACACTTCTTTGATACCTCTAAAAACAATACTCCATTTATATACTGTTCTTTTACTTATACATATTATCCTGGGTTTTGATATGATTATTATATTTGATATTTTGAATGTTAATGGTTCCTTACCATAAGTGTTGAAATGCTGTTTACATGAAACCTGAGTACTTGAATGTCTAGTCCTCATATTTGATGTTTGATATATCTGAATGTTGTACAACTAAGATTTGAGATTTGATAAGATTGAAGATTTTGAAGATTGAGGTTTGATGCAATATTTTGTATTTTTGACATTTAAACCTTTAATGATGCATCTGAGAATAGAGTTTAATGAATATGACCTTGTTTATAGGTCAGGTTTTTGAGAGGACGGGAAAATCCGAGGACCAGGACGAGATCCCGGTTGTGACAGATGGCGAGCTAGGAACTTTGAAGGAGAGACACAGACAAGGAGATACACACGTACCCCTTCACACACACACACATTCACATCACACTTCCCTGAAATTCCCTGCAATTCCCTGAAACAATTCCCAGTTCATAAGGGCCCCAACGGACAATCTTATTTCATTTTTGTGTGCACACTTTTTGTTTCTATTCGTTTGGGTCATTTGTGTATATTTTTTGTATAAATTGGCTATTTTTCTTTATTCACTGTCAGGGATGGAAATTAGCACCCGCCAAATGCGGGTGAATTTGTGTGCTGGCGGGTGAATTGAATCAGTTTACCAGTCACTGTGGTGGGTTCATTCCAGTCAGATCTGATCCAAATTATCTTAATGATCGATATCTTGGTTAAGGCATAACAGTGCGCTTTCCACAACCATAGAGTTAGATCCGGTCAAATGATATGTTTCTGATTGGACCAAAGTGTCCGTTGGACTTCACTAGCAAGCCTTCACTTGGACTCTTCACTGCTACTAATTATTACTCGGTGCTCCGGTCAGCCGAGCCGGCCGTATATATGTCTATGGAGCCGGCTACCCCGTTGCTTGGCAACCATCGACTCTAAGTTGGAACTATTTTTTGTTGCGCACGAATAAAGGTAAGCAGGAGCTACTTTTTTGTCGGAGTTTACAAGAACTGAAGTAAATTAAAATGTGGCGTTACATCGCGGGAGTTAAAAGAACTGCTGAGGAGAGTGTAAAGGAGAAAGGGGAGCCAAGCGAGGTAAAGGCCAAGAAGAGATGTTTTAATGAAAAATGGAGAACAGCAGATAAATAAAGAATATATTTGTGAGAGACTTTACATTTTGAATATTATGGACTTTTGGAAGAAAGTGTGCTCATTCATTTATAGGCTAAATATAAATCGCTATTGTATCATATTTGTCTTAAATCCAGCTCCATTATAGCAGGTAAAGCACATCCTGACAGCTTGGAATACTACTGTCAGATACTGTTCCCCCTCTGTTCAATATGAAAGGAGGCTCACACATCTTTCAAATTCATACTCCTGACTTCTTTCCCCACAACAGATAAGTCCTGTGATTTTCAGGCTGATATCATTAAATTTGACCATTTACAACAGGGGGAATGCATCCTGACAGCTTGGAATATTACTGTCAGATACTGTTCCCCCTCTGAACAGTATCTGTTCAGAAGGGAACAGAACAGTTCCCCCTCTGAACACATATCTGACAGTAATATTCCAAGCTGTCAGGATGTGCTTTACCTGCTATAATGGAGCTGGATTTAAGACAAATATGATAAAATAGAGATTTATATTTAGCCTATAAATGAATGAGCACACTTTCTTCCAAAGTCCATAATATTCAAAATGAAAAGTCTCTCACAAATATAAAATGTTTTATTGATAGAAATAACAGTAGTTGGTTGTGTTAATAAAGACATAAAAACACAAACATATGTGCTGTTGTCCCAGTTTAAAAATATAACTAGACAGTCGTGAAATTTGGATTTCACTTCTACAATACAACATCTTCAGATAAAACTTGCAAAAAAAAAGTCAGGTTTGAGCCTTAGCTCTCTCCACAGTGCCTCTGTGGTACGAGCACAACAGCTTCGGGGCGAGCTTTTTGTGAACGCGCGCCTCCTTTTGCCTTTGGGCCATTTCGGACGGGGGCGGGATTTGGGGAAACAAATCTCAATGAGGAAACAGAGCTCGATACAACACCGGTATTGGCTTGTGTACGAGGAGGAAAGTCAACTGATGTACTGCTCGGTTTGTCGTCAACATGCATCGGACACTCAAAAATCGAACAGTTGTCAAGCACATTGTCAATCAGTTCTGTTGTTGCTTGCATGTCCAATTGGTTACTTTGATCATTTTTGCCCCAAATTACCTACTTTCCGCCACATGTTGGCTTTTTGATCTCTCTGCTTTTTGTTATAAGTGTTATAAGTGTTATATTTTATCTATAAGTGTTGATATTTTCCTCAATTCCGAATATATACATTTAATGAAAATAAGTTAAATGTTAAATAAAACCTGATTTAACATGGTAGATCCTTTTGTATTGTTTTTCATATGCAGTTATATTGCTATATATTACTAACCTTCTAATCACCTAATGATGCAATTTCCACTTCCTTTGTGTGGGTCCAGTGCAGTTGAACATTTAAATAAGTTGAAGTAGGCTCACTGTAAATTCCTGTAGTTGCAGAGAGATATTGATATAGATTTCTAACCATCTAACCTTCATTTTGAACCACTTTGTCTATTCAGACTTCATTTCCTGTTCTTTCACGACCTAGTAGATGACCCTTGGATAGTTTTACCCCTGTAATCATTCATTGGTATCACATAATTACTGAATAATCAACTCTGGTAACAAGTACTGATTGGGAAATACTATGTGCATGTCTTGTACAAGAAAAATATGTTTCTAGGCATTGTACTGTACACATCAAGGCTTAAATATAAAAGTGGCTGGTAAAAAAGTTGATTGGCTGGTAGATTTTAGAATTTACCAGCCACAGTGGCAGGTGGACAAAAAAGTTAATTTCCATCCCTGTTCACTGTAACAATATAAGAGTGGCTACTCAACAGTTATCCCTGTGTTGACTCATTATTGGTGTTCATTTACATGGCTCCCTACGAATTTGGGTTCTTCTGATTCTAGCCTATGTATTATTACTAATCTAAGTTATTTTACTGTAATTCATTTTTGTCATTGCTAAATTGGTTACAAATGCATAATCATACTGTCACTGAGGAGCCTTCATTCTACTAACAGTACAGTATAACGTTAGAGCATATTTTATTGCAGTTTTAACACAGAATATGAATTAGATTTAAATATATCGTTACTGCTGTTGCACCTGATGACACAAGGTTTTTGTAGCCTTACATTATTTTTAGCAATTGAATAAACACACACATTGTTAATATTCACTGTCAAATAACATTGCAGATTGAGAAATGCCCATAGCAGCACAGAGGACAAATGTCTCTGTTTGGACGGACACAGACATGTCATTGTGGTTTCCATGCGAAGAAGAAATCAGAAGTCTTGTATAAAATCATCTAGTTAGTGTTGTATTCTGTATTATTACATTTCAGTTTCTTCTCTGTGAACAAGTAACCTTCTAGCCAGGTCCCATCCTCAGTGACACCACAACCAGGACCCTCATCTGCATCAGCTTCTACCTCACCAGATGTAACACCTGACAGTGACACCTGGACAGACAGTGCCAGTGACCCCTTACAAACCCATCCAGTCTTTGGCATTGGTAAGTAATGAGGATTTAATCATGCTAATAATGCTATCATTAGTACTTTTTATCTTCATAGATAAAATTTACAAAGCTACATTTAAGGTTTCTTTTTTCTTTTTGTCAGTTTACAAAGTCACATGTAGGCGGATCTCAAGGTGCTGACTTGTTTCCGTTTTTCTTGAAGATGTTTCACCTCTCATCCAAGAGGCTTCTTCAGCTCTAACTAACTGGAGGGGAGTTGCAGGTTTTTAAACTATGTACAGGAGTGTCCTTACTCCTTGTGGAGTCAACTGGCCTTCATGTGGGTTGTAAGTGGACAGCAGAGTCTTGACCTGAGGAGTTGGTCCCCCTGTGTTGTGCCATTCGTTTATGGAGAGGTTGTTTTGTCTCCCCAGTATACAAATCTGTGCAGTCCTGGCTACATTGAACAGCATAAACTACATAACTCTGTTTATGCCTGGGTGATTTGTCCTTAGGATGGACAAGTTTCTGCCTCAGTGAGTTGGTAGGCATAAGGAGTGATGATGTTAATTTTTCTCGTCTCCTCCTCTCTGTCTGCTCTGAATCTTTTAGAGGTTTTGACAAAGGTCCAGTTTGGGTAGGGTAAGTTTTCAGTGCTCCCCTGATGTGCTTCGGTTCCTTCTCCTTCCCCTCTGTCTTTGTGGCATGGTGTCAGCCAGATGGTTTATGGTTCTGATGACCCCCCAGCTTGTGCTCCAGTGGGTGATGAGAGTCAAACAGCAAGTATTGATCTGTGTGTGTAGGTTTTCTTTACACCTCAATGTTGAGGCTTCTATCTTCTTCAGTGTGTATTGCACAGTCCAAGAAGGGCAGACTGTCTCCTCTGACATCTTCCCATGTGAACTTGATGTTATTGTCCACAGCATTTATATGTGCAGTGAACACTTCCACTTTCCTTGTTCTGATTTTGACCCAGGTGTTGTCCACATACCTGAACCAATGGCTAGGAGCAGTTCCTGTGAAGGTAATCAAGGCTCTACTCTCAACTTCCTCCATGTAGAGGTTGGCAATGATTGGGGACACCGGTGAGCCCATGGCACAGCCGTGCTTCTGTCTGTAGAAACCTTCACTGTACTGGAAGTAGGTGGTCATCAAACCGATGTAAGGCACTAATGTGGTCTGGGTTGAAGTTGGTTCTGCTCAACAGAGTACTGTCCTGTAGCAGACGTTTCTTCACCATCTTTCCCGCTTCTTGAGTGGGAATGCATGTAAAAAGTGCGGTGACATCATAAGAAACCATTATTTTATCTGAGTCCATCAAGTGTCCTTGATGGAGAAATCCTGTGAGTTTTTGATGTAGTGTTGAGTGTTACTGAACAAAGGGGCTAGGATACTGTTATTATTGGATCTATCTTAGTATCTTATTGGATATGTTATAGGTAACTGAGTTGATGCTGCTGCTGATGGGTCTGAGTGGTGCTCCTTCCTTGTGTATCTTAGGAGGGGTCCATAGATGCATGGGATGGCTTCCCCAGCGTACAGTCGGTAATACAGTGGTCTGCCGATGACTTTGTACTTTTCCAGTTTTTGCGGATATTCTATAACCTTCTTTTTGTAGCTACTGGTAGGATCTCACCTCAGTGTATCGTTGGTGTGAGTGTCACTGAGCAGATCAGTGACTTTGGTGCGGTAGTCCGCTGTGTTTAGCATTACAGTGCATCTCCCTTTGTCTGCCGGCAAGATGGTGATGATCTGGTCTCTTTTGAGTGATGCCAGGGCCTTCTTTTCCTCAGTAGTGAGGTTGGAGGGGGGTGCTTTGGCATTTGCAAGTGCGGCTGATACCTTCAACCGTAGCTATTGTGCTTCTGTGTCTGCCAACTTGTTTTTTTCTGATGGCTGACTCTGTTGCTCTGATGAGATCTACTACTGGTATCTGTTCTGGAGTTACTGTGGAGTTCAAATCCTTTGGCAAGGACATCCTTCTCCAGTTGGGTAGGCTCTCTGTTGGACAAGTTTTTCACCCACTTCTCTTGTATGTCTGGATGTGCTGTGTTGTTGATGTCCTTATCTCTCCAGGTGAGAGCTTCTGTTCTATGCCAGTTGCTTTGACATGCCTATAATGTTTGTAATGCTTGTGCCTTCTCAACAAACTTGGAGACATTTTCCAGGACTTTGTTTGGTAGCAGTGATGTTGGTTCCTCAAATGTATGGTCAGTCTTAGTAGTGAGTGCATTGATGGTGAAATTAATCTGTCGCACTCTTTCATTGAATAGCTGGTTTTGAGCCCTTGAATGATCCTTGTGGCCCTGTGTCCTTTCATGATGGAACCCAGTCGTAAGCTCTCAAGTCAAAACACAGGTGGTTCCTGTAATGAGCCAGCTTTCTGGATGTTCTTTTATACTCCCGTACTGTATGAGGCCAAACTTAAGTTTGGCTGGGAAGCATGTAAGCAAGGTAATGTAAGGAGAATGAGAGAACTTGAATTTGATTGTTCATATGCTTTGTTACTGTTTTTATGCATTTCATTCCGTAATGATATGTTGAAATGGCATAGTCTGTTATGCCAAATTATGATTTTTTTTTAATGTTTTCTCAGTCCGCCAGTAGCACTTCTGACTCCTCCTCTAACACCATTACAAGTGCCATGGCAAGGACACCATCACCTGCTCACAGTCCCAGGATGTATATTCAGACTATCTCTGCTCTGTCTCTCCTCCCTCTCCTGTGTTCGCAGCCACCTCAACTTCCTCTATGTCATCAGCTGCTGCTAGAGCTGTGAGTAATTTATTAATTAAAGCGAGGGTTGGTCAGATGGAAAAACCATCAAGTCCATGCTATAGTTTGAAAGTATCCAGCCAAAAAATCCCACTCACTCCACTCAGGCCTCTCTCCAAAGCCACTCCCCAAAAGCGTGAAAGTGCAGTGTGACGACTGCCCAATGTTGCCGATGGAGTGACAAGTCCTCGCGAGCGGTGAGGAGGAGAGTGTATTGGTGCATCGTTTTCATCAAAGTGAAAACAACAAAATTAGTGGTGGGCCTGCTACACATTTTTCATTTGTTAGTCTCAGTGATTCACAGATAAGCATGAATATTGTATTGGACTCATGATAATATGATGTTTTGCATGTTAGAGCTTCCATGATGAGAGAGTCGTTGACTCTGATGATGACTGCACACCAGAGCATTCCAGCTTAGTGAAACTTTCAGATTACAACTTTACTTGTCCAACTCCTCAACTCCTGTGAATGAGAAGTCATCATCTCTGCAAAAATTATAATAATTACAGAAAACTGGATAAGAATGAAGAACTGCTGCAGCCTCTGGTACAGTACCTCCTCCGCACCTATCGCTTCTGTGTCATCTGCAACCAGTGATGTCTGACCATACCACCTCAGGATCAAAAATGGATCTCAGCAGCTCTTTGGAAGCAGCAGCAATTGCATACCGACCTGAAAGTGTTGTATGATCCACCAAAGCCAGTGCTTATTTAACATCAGGCCCCCACTCCAGAGCGCTTTTTCACCCACCAGCTTATCTTGTGGATGCCATACCACCTCTGGAAAGTCAGGATTTCCTGTCTTGTTTGTGGCAAACAACTCACAGGCTGCAGGGTCCACAAGAGAGTCTGTAAGGTTCTGGATGTGGATAGATATTATCTGCTGATAACAGAGACTTATTGGTGCAGTTCCATGGGTTGCAAAACCAGTATGTCGTGTTATTGTGTGAATTTTTTATTTCTGTTGTATTCTTTTTTTTCCAGGCTTTAGATCTTCTGAACATGGTGTCCTCTGGCCCATCAGCTGTTACCACCAGCTCTGCCTCCGTCCATCCTCTCCCTACCACTATCACAACCACTGTCTCTGCTGCTGCAGCTACTGTTCACTCTGGATCACCAGACATCCCCCCAGCAGCACCACAGGAACAACTGGCAAGTCTTTTTTGATATGCTGTATCATTACATGTCTGTGGTGTCATTGTTTTGCTTGTAATAATGTCATTTTGCTGATTTAATTTATTTCATTTAACAGACTGTGTATAAGTACACCACCATGCCCCCTGGCCCATCAGCTGTCACCACCAGCTCAGCCTCCATCCTTCCTCTCCCTACCACCCTCACAGCCACTGTCTCTGCTGCTGCAGCTACTGCTCACAGCCAAAAAAACAAACAGTGCGAATGATGGTCAGTACCATCATTGCCCTGTGGTAGAACCTTCTGCCATACGACCAGAGGTGAATAGTATATGCTGCACGACACCAGACTCATCTGACAACAGGACGCTTCAGATGTTCAAAAAAGAAACCTGAATTTACACCAGGTGTGGAGAGCATGACACATTGTTTCTTATGATCAACAGGATCCCCTACCCAGTGGCCAGACTGTAATCTTTTGGTAGACTCGCCCTTTAATTGTGTGTGTACAAAGACAATAAAGGCAAGGTAAAAGGTGGTGTCGATGCAGAGGTATGAGCAGAAGGTCTGATTCAGTACATGTCTGATTTACTGTATGCAACTTGCAGTTCTGAGGTCAGGCTTATGCAAATGATGGTTCAAAGCTTACAGCCAAGAGCCTTGAAACATGAGGCAGAGCAATCTATGAAAATGTACCGTCTACCAATCATTTTCTACTTGCTCTGTGTCTTGCTTTGCAGGATGTGATAGATTGAAGTGGAACTTCACTGATTTATACATCAAACTCTATTTGCATGTCTTGGTAGTAGGCTACTACTGCATATATAAAGCCTTCAGTGTTCCCAGAGGGAGCTTTGTGAAGTCTAATAAATGTCCTCAAATGATGTCACCTGAGTGAGCGTTGCTTCTGGCTGAAGACTACAAGTTTGAAAATGAAACAAATCTGAAGGTGTGATGTTAGAGAGGAGTGAGCCCTCCAGACCTCTGTAGCCCGTTTCTCATCTCTGCTTGAGGCTACAATAGTCACTGCTAGAAGGACGCGCCTGAATCTCTGACCAGACTGTTGGCTGTTGACCTGCATTGTGGGTAATTTAAGTGTCAGGTTTTAACAAGGAAAAAAGAATGAGTAGAATAAAAAAGACAATATCTCTGGTTCAGCTGCATCGCCTTGGATCCGTTGTGATGGGACTGTGATATAAAAAACAGTTAGTTTTATTTAAGATCTCTGTGGGTAACATCTCCAAATGAGAACAGAAGTCTATTTCATGCATGAATTATTAAATCACAAAGTAATCTCTTTTTCTCAATGTTTGTTTTTTACTCTTAAACAATAATTGCTATTTTGAAAGTGTTACTGCAGTGGATACCATCCATCAACAGTATGAATGATTAGTCTTTTCATCCTCAGAAACTTGAATGAGATTTTATGATCTTTTATCTGTGACTGAAAATACATCTGTCCACTGCAGTGGACATTATGTGCCAAAGGGCATAATCTAGTGGGCCTTAATTTAGATAAACTGGGCCTTTATTCTATACAATACATTAACAATTGCTATTTAATTAAACTATTCAGGTGAAAATTATATAATGATAATCATAAAAATAATATTAATAAAAATAATAAGAAATAATCAGAATCTGGACAGATATATCAGTCATAGAAAAAAGAAAAATATTTATAAAATCTTAAGTATTTCTAACACCCTGGGAAGTGTGAGAAGTATTTGTTTTTACCTGGCATCCTCATACCTAAACTACTGAATAGGTCATTTGCCAGTGAGTCCCAAAATAACATGACTGTTGGACAGTCACGGTTGGGTTAAGGCAAGAAAACTACTGGGTTAGGTTTAGGAAGACATTGTAGTTTGGTTTAAAATAACTACTTAGTTACTCATGTAACTTCAGTTCTGAACATACAGACATTACTACATAGCATCGTAATATAACATCAGATTTTGTAATTTGTGGTCCATAACCTTGTAAGTTTATCAACTCTGGTTTTGCTTTCACACTGCAAATACAAAAAAAGCAAATCAAATCTAATCGATTTTATTTATATAGCCCAAAATTCACAATCACATTGCCTCAGGGGGCATTACAAATCTGTACAGTGAACAACACCCTCTGTCCTTAGACCCTCGGTTCGAATGAGGAAAAACTTTCCATATTGAGAAAAAAAAAAAAACCTTTGAACAGAGGAAAAAAAAGATAGAAGAAACCTCAGGAAGAGCCACAGAGGAGGGATCCCTCTCCCAGGACAGAATATCTGATACAAATTATATAATATATGTAAGGTGTGTGGATCCAGGAGACAACTGAGCAGACAGAGGTATCACCAAGTGGTGCCCGAGCCACACAACCTCCTCTCCACCATTGTGATCTGGAAGAGGGCAGGACACACAAGATAATTAGCAGTAAAACAGAGAAGATCAGAGTGAAGAGGCATCAGATTTTACAGAAGTACAGATATATGGAGATAATAAAACAGAGGAGAGCAATGATCCAGCGGAGCCCAGGGTATGACGATCCATATCCTTCAATATGTGAGGCAGCAGGAGGCAGGAGAGGTAGATGTTCCCAGGGGCCCGTGGTCCATCAGAAGGGAGCCTGAATGAAAAGAGAGGAAGAAGAGGAGGAGGAGGAGGAAGCTATAGAGAGTGGACACAGAGAGCGACAAGGCTTGCATCTTGTGGGAACAGAAAGCAAAAAATAGAGAAATGCAATGTTTATCAGAATAAATTGCTTGTTTCTCGTCTGCAGGACAATGTGAATTCTAATGCTATAGGTAAAGTAAAGCAAAGTAAAGCAGTCTCCTGGGTAAAAGTCCTGTGCTTGTTTGACCCAAACTTTCATTCCAAACCTCTACCGCATGCAGACTTGTCATTCTATGTACCACTTTGTCTTACTTTGCTGTCATAATAATGAGTACAACCACTAGAGGTCACCCCCTAACAAGAAACATAAAGATGGGTCATAATAAGCTGCTTTCACAGGTCACTTTTCTGATGTGGATGGCCTCGATTAGTCATTTCAGTCATATTTGTGCATCTCCTCTTCCCTCCACCATATGAATTACAATTCTATATGTCAAAATGGCAAAGAGATGCAAAGATAACAATCAACTGGAGTTGTGGTCAAGAGGGAGCCTGCCATTTGGTGGTTGGGACATGGTTCTCCAACTTAAATGGTTAAAAAATGTCTTCCAAATATCTGTCCACTACGTATAAAAGAGACAAAAAACACCAAAATCACTTGACACCACTTTATCTTGGGTTATACCAATCATTTCCAAGATTTCTTGACTTATCAAACGCAGAGCAAAGAAATATAGGGAATAATTAACTAGAATTGTTTCCAAGTGCCTTCTCCAGGTTTCTGCCTCCTGGGAATTTAAAAGTGGAGTCAAACTGTCACGGTCTGAATGTTTAAAGGGTAATTGTGCATGAGCTAAATCATAGGTTTCTAGAGACTGCTCCCATCCTCATGGAGAAAGGGAAATCAAATGCACCAGAAATTACTATGTATAGGAGGGTTCATTGCAGTCAAATGACAAGTGATGTGTCATCTGCACATTATCTGCACCCACGGAAAGTTTTCATAAAATTATTTTCCTCATTTCTCTTTACCTGCTGCCAACAGCTTAAAAGACGGTAATTTAGTATTGTTTTTATATTTATTTTAGTTTGCAGTTGTGTTGTTGATCTGCCACTACATCTGTAGTAAAGGACTTAACAATCTGTCTTACAAATTGGACCTTTAAGGTAAGTTGGACTGATGAAGGGTTAAAACTACTAAAATAACTATGTAAAAAACCTCCACCACCAGATGTTTACCTTTTTTCCTTAAAAAATTATTCAAATTGATTATTGATCATCAAAATAGTTGGCGACTATTCGATAGTCGGTACAGTAAGTTTAGTCCTGTGCCTCCAAACCCTCAAGTGATCCGATGGGTCATGAGGTAATTAGGAAAGAAGAAAAATGTCGCTAATTTGTATTCATGTTTTGTATGTTTTTCTGAAATAATGGATAATTTGCATCTTTGGTTTGCATTTGAGAGGTTTAGAGGAGAAACATCTCTATGGCGGAACTGATAACAAATCATACACATGACAAAAGTGATAAGGTAAACCGTTACCTAAAAAAGGCTTTTTTTAATCTAAAGGAAAGTGCAAGTACCCAAAAATGGTACTTAAGTACAGTAATACAGCAAAATGTCCATTGTTGTGGTATATTATTACCTTAGCCAAGGACGTAAGGTTTTCACCTGTGTCCGTTGGTTGGTTGGTTTGTCAGCAGGATTACACTAACACTACTGAATAGATTTCCATGAAACTTGAGGAGTCTCAGCCGAGAATAGACCACTAAACTTTTGGTGCAGAGCCGGATACAGGGATAGATCCAGAAATTGTTTTCTCACTGTCTTTAACATTGCAAGATAAGACATTTTCAACATTTTTGTTAATTTTTCAGGGAATAATTCATGGATCTTGATGAAAAAAATCAGGTATATTTAGGTGGCTGGTATCTATGAGTGGATACTGTTGGGCCTTGGTGGAGGTATGCGCTTCGTGTCATTCTAGTTACATATTGTATTATTATATTATTAACACTGATGAATCAACATGTCAGCAAATTTTTAACTTTCTAGCTGTTTGAGAGGAAGCTCATTTTAATCATTTTACATTATGCTGGGTAACAGGGCATCACATATTTCAGTGTATATATTTTGTATATGCAAAGTAACTAACTGTACAGCTAGTCATGTACAGTGCCTGAGTAAATGTATCTATTACATTTCACCACTGAATTTCAACCATGAAAAACTTAATTAAACAGCTTAATCCAATGCTGGAAATTCTACTTGTTCAATATAAACTAGGTATGAATGTTAAAGATGTATTTCTGAAGATGTGTTGACAATTAAAAGTAGAAAGGACACGTGTCTTTCAGTATTGTTACAGGACAAATGATTTATTAGAAGGCGCCACCACAACTCTGTTTAATCACTCATTATTTTAACTGAGAGTTCCACCAAGGCTTGGTCACTAATCAACAGGACACAATCGAGAAACACTTACTTCTTCTGGAATTACACTTCCTTGGATTTTTCCATTGGAGTGAATAACCCTCATCAGTTGTACTGGCTGTGTTTATGATAGACAGCGGAGGTGGAAAGCAAAGCCAGCCTGTCATTGGCTTCTTTTGTTGTGCTGTTTATTGTTGATTTACACTAGATGGCAGCTTCACACAGTTCATGAGGCATGATGAAACGCTCATCAGGCGTGTGTGTTTTACACATATGACATTGTCAAAAAGCTGCACGTTCAGAGGCGTGCAGGTCCTGACTGAGCTGGAGCTACCTCTACGTGTGAGGTGATACTGTAGCTAGGCCCGTATGCACGCCTATTGTTATTTCTTTTATTGCACAAGTATCACTTTCTTACGCGTGACAGTGAAAGGACATATGAGAACAAACTCCCATTTCTTTTTAAATAAAGCTTACCGTAGCCTGTCAAAAATGCTGTTGAACTTGTTAGCGTGTTTTTAATGAAGTATTACCGTGATGTCAGCTGTTGTGTGGGAACAGTACGAGCTCTCTGAAGAGGATTATTCGCTCGTCAAATTCCGCTGATGAAAAGCCAAAAGCTCCGTCCAGGACTCAGCAGCGTCAGTGTGAGTGCACACACCTGTGTGCTGCCTCTTCCGCTGTGGTGGTCCGGTGATGAGCGGAGGACTTCATTAACACAACTGCACACACTCACTCGTGTTTGCGACCGAGGAGGAAAGTGCGTATCAGTCTTATTGGGAGGAGGAGGACGGTGTCTCAGCAGGGGACAGGCAGCAGTCATCAGTCGGATAAACAGACTTCCGTCAAAGCCGCGGTGAACACCGGTCAGCACCTTGTCATGGGCAATAATGTATCTGGTCTATCGATGCTGCAGAGAGGACAACAGCAGGGGTTTCACAGACTCCGAAACTCTCACAAAGGTCAGTAATCACAAACACACCACACACTTCATTATGAACGCGTGTGGTTAAGGATGTGTGTAGAACAGCACTGAACGCACTGGTGCTGGGGTCATGTGTCGGGCTGCTGCTGCTGCTGGAGCCCCTGAGCTGCGTGCAGGTGCTGAAGAACAGCTCCCGTCCCCGGCTGCAGGAGGCGGGCCTGCTGCCTGCTCGGTGGAAGACGCTGGTTGGGGCGTGTAGAGGTGTGATCTGATCTGCAGCCAGTGACAGCTTGTCAGAAAGAAATTGCTGGCTAGATAACAGTGTGTGTCAGCCTAAATAGTTATTGTGTGCAGAGCATAGTCGGCTATGTGATTCCAACTGCCATTATTACCATATTTTTGCTCTTCGTGCATTTGTGTGGATTAGTTTTGTTTCCCACATTGCTGTTTTATTAAATGTTGTATAAAAGTGACATATTAGTACCAGAATAGCTTCTTAATGGACACAGACATGAGGTTGGTTTGTCAGCTGCTGTTTCAAGGTTGAGAATGAGCTTTGAAGATGTCCATAACTGTATAGTCCATTGTTTGTTGTGTAACAAAGTTCCAGTAGTATCTATTGCACAATATTCCAGTAGATAGATGAGAAGGTTTCCAGCACTCAGCTAGACTCTTCTTGGCTGCTGTTCTTTTATATATGAAAGCTTTTATTAAGCAAATGCTTGTTGACAAGTGAGCGTGTCCAAGCTGTGAGATGCCGACCTCCTTTATTGACTGGATAATATAATTATTTCCAAGTTTTCTTCATGGATTTGTTGCCTGTCAAACAACTATGTTAAGGAACTGGATCCTTGAAGTAAAACATATGGATTTGTGCACAATGAAGAGTACAAGACTGGAAACATACGGTAGATGCAGTGCAGTTAATGATTATAGTCATTAGCCACAATATGAGAATGTAATAATGTACATTTATACTAAGGCAACTAAATCCAATGTGAATACTTGAATCAAAAGTTAAAAAATGAAGTTTCTTTCAGCCAAACCTATTATTCTCACATAACCACTGTAAAGCACTCTCCAGGACCCTCTGGACTGAAATTCATGTGTATTCCAATTATGGATAGCACACACATACACACACACACTTTAAAAAGGAGCTGTCATCAGGACAATCACCATAAGTACACAAGTTTGCCCTTTCACATCCTCTCTTTGTCCAACACCCTGTTTAGAGCACATGACATGACTATTTTCACATCGCAGTAATACAGCGTAGAACAAGTGAGTCAGGCGAAGAGATGCAAGGCGATGCATGAGAGGAGAGGGACCATTATTCAGCCAGGTTTCCTTGACAACCACACATAACATGTGCAACAGTTCCCATGGTGATGGTTTCCAGAGTGCGTTATCAGCGGGAGATGATGGCTGATTGGGATGAGGGCCAGACGACGTCACTGACAGCCGTTCAGTAATGAAAGGACAGGGATGTGCTTGTGCTGCTCTGCATCCCAGTTTATTAGACTGGTGTTCAGACAGTGCACAGTGATTGGTTCGATATGGAACAGATATATCTGCAGATCGAAGCTCAGCTGAGGACATGAAGCATGCACTCAGTCACTTATGCAGCTTATATTCCTCCCAATACACACACACACACACACACACACACACACACACACACACACACACACACACTTCCAACTCACGTCTCAAAGACACACTCACTTCTTCAGCACAGACTTTCATTTGTTTCCTGCAGGATTAATGGCCTTCTCTGAGCTCTGCTGACTCAGCTTTGCAGTGATGACTTTCCATACTTTGTCAGAGCAATCTTCATCTCATTTCTTACATTACCACAAAAGGCTATTGAAATACTGTGTAATATTTGTACTATAGGCAGCTCTTTCATTTGTCTGTAATGTCATCGTGTCTGCTGTTGTAATAGAAAAAGAGAATTGAATTAATTCTTGGATAGAGTGCAGCTCACATTAGAGGTGGGTAATATGGATCCAATTGTGTATTTTAGAGAACAATTAGTTGATAAGTTGCAAAAATAGGGAAAAATTGCTAAACCTGCTCTTGTTTCAGCTTCTGAAGTGAGAGCATTTCCCACACACAAATGCTGTGATGTATATTTGAGTCACTATTTACTAACGTTGATATTTTTTATTACATTCATTCACATATGCTTAAATTTGTCATTGCCAACAGCTCTAAACGATTTTATGTTAATAGGCTGCTGAAAAGGTCTGGCCCATCTACATTTCCTGATTTTAATATCTGGGACAAATGAATTTGTAATTGAATAACCTACATACATACATACATTAAAAATCAGGGCATTTCATCAAATTGTTGCTAAAATATAATATCCAATATCGTCATAAAGAGGAGTGAGAAACAATGGATCAGTGTCTCTTCAAACCTTCTATAGTGAATGACTTGGCTGCTACTGTAAGGTGAAAGAAATAGTATAAAGAATAAAAAACAGGGCTCTTTTTTGGCCAGCAATAGTGTTTTATATTTTATTAAGCTAGCTGATATGAAAACGATGATTTTGTTGCTATAGCTTTTGAATTGCTATTTTGTTCCCTCTTCAGTGACATGTTCGTGTATGGGCCAGTATGATAATCTATGATCCTTTAAATGCCACTGAGCACAGCTGGTCAGCTGTGACAGGGAGATATTGGGACAGCGTTTAGACCAGAGTCATCCTCGGGGATGCTGCATCACCAAACCCATATGAACACAGTGTGCAGTGGCAGCCACTGGCACAAACATGATGTTAGGAAGTACAAGCTGCTCTGTGTTCACACTAGGTGCATGCAAGGAGACAAGAAAACCTGACACACAAACAGATGTAGCAGAAGAAGACATGTAGTGTGATAATGTGTGTCTCTCCCTGGGAATACAATGAATGCCAGACAAAGACAGAGGTAGACATGGGAAATGCAAATGCACCACCGAACACGATGTAGAGTAATTCCTCCTGGGCAGACAGCAGTTTAGTTCCAGGCCATTTCTCTGTCTTTTTAGAGATGAACCCCACCTTACCTGACACAGTCTTGCCTGAATAAAGTCAATTGAATCTTTAATACCTGCAAACTTGATGTCTTCCTCAGGTACGTTTTAACAGTGAGAGAGAGGGAGAGAAAACCATCCACTTTGAATGCTTGTGAGTGGCAGTTGTAACACTTGGAGGTCAAAGTTGTGCAGTTGCTTTTCATCCTGATTATCTCACAGCTCCTATGACAGGACAGAAATTGCGTTTGTGGAAAGTGTTTTATAGGCTGGCATGGTTTGCTTCATTGAGTTGTGACACAGCCCATTTAGACAGAGACCGGAGTGAGGAGTTAAACAGGCTGACTGAGCTGTACATCATCACTTTTTCATTAGAGCCAACTGACTCTGGCTCTGTTCATACCCCTACATGATACTACTGCGAGGGCACCACAAGGGCATGCTGTTACCTCATACACACTTATACAAGGAGATGGACTGACAAGTTCCCACACTGCACAGCATATATTAGTGTGTAATGGAGGTCATTTCTTCATGACTAAATCAAAGATCAAGTCAATTTTGTTTATATAGGCCAGAATCACAAATCACATATTTGCTTTAAAGGGCTTTACATCCTTACAGCATACAACCCTGTCTGTTCTTAGCCCCTCCATCTTGGAATAACCTCCCACACAAAACTTTAGATGAGTGATTTCAGATGTACCAGTGAACTGACACAACTTCCTGTCTGTAAAATGTGGGTGACAAAGCCTCACTCAGTTGCTGTTTTCAACCTGTTCTGCTCGTCACGACTCCCCGTTTCCACATATACCTCAGTTACTATAGTGACAAGGCTGATGTGAACTCTATTTTATTTTTAACCAGCTGCGACAGCATCGGCTGGTATTGTTTCACCGCGTGAGTCTGGAGACACCTATTGTAGCAGTTTTGAGTACTTTGCCAGGAGATTATATGTCTTTCTATATGTCTGTTGACATATTTTTGTCAGCCCTATAGCATCACAACCGTCCGTGATACAGTCACAAAACTTAACAGGTGCATAGTTCAGATCAAAATAAAGGCCGAGTTCAAAGATAGGTATGGTTCAGGCAAAGGAGTTGAAAGTGGGGGCATGTAACCACAACTTTATGGCCCTGGCCTACATTTGTGTTCCTGGACACATCTGTTGTAGCAGGAACTGTCACAAAAGCAGTTTTGAGTACTTTGCCAGATGTTTATATGTCTGTCTGTCTGTCTGTGGACACATTTTGTCAACCAGATGCAGTCATGAAAGAATGTGTAGTTCAAGGGTCAGAATGTGAATATGTTGACTGGCATCACAGTTGGTCCCAAGTTTATTTATATAACACAATGCAACTTGTTGCCTGTGATGTTAGCATTGCACTTAGCTTAAAGCTGCAATAATCAATATGTTTACATTAACAAGGGAAATGACTGCATGGCTTGTGAAAGTGGTCACTCATAGTAATGAACCTGCAGAGTTATCACCCAACTGCAAGTAGCCCACAAACGCTGCTCTCGACCTTTCCAATTGCAGTTTCCAGTTAACTGTCACACAATGCATGCAGGACGAGAAGAACAAGACCGAGATGATTACTCCACTGCTAACCTGTCACACCTTTCAGTAGCCTAAGTTTACCTGTGTTGTCTTACGTATTTGTAGTGGTTCCTTAAAGGAGCTAGTTACAGTATATGTTGGGGTGACCAGATGCCCCCCGTTTTTAACTGTCTGTTTTTTATGTTGCAAGAAAGACCGGGCAGCGGAGACTTACGGCTATCTCAATTGTGTTGAGCTTGTTTTGACCAACAGAGGGAGCAGCTCACTATAACAGCTTCAATTCACTCTTCTTCTTCTAACTACTTGCTTGCTCTAGTTTTAGAGAAAACTGTGTTGGAAAATCCAGGCAAGTGTCAGGTGAATCCACAACATTATCACAAATGTCTTTTAAGGCCAGGCAGAGTGAAGAGGAGGAAGACCTGATAGGAAGAAGAGTGAAGGAAATAGAGAAGGAAAGGTAAATATATGATTACAGAACGTGCCAGAGGATGAAGAGAGAGGGAAGAATGAGTAGAAAAATAATGTCTGTTCAACAGTTCTGTCTTGTTTCTGTGATACAGTTGTTTATCACAGTGTGCCTGTTAGTGAGTGGTGTAATGTTACTAAGTTCATTTACTCACCCTGCTAGCTCTGCTGCACCCAAATGATCATGAAATGTGGTAGTCCATCTCTAGTACCTGCTGAATAGGCGCTACATAAGTAAAACTCTGTTTTTGTTGTTGCTAAGATTCCTTAAGGAAATTAAAAACATTGACGTCTGCTGAAAATAATGGTCTTCAGAATTCAGTTGTAATAGGAAGTTGTTAGTCATATGAACTGTGGACAAGGCCTAAACAGAACTACTAGTGTACTTATTCTTTGGGGAGGGGTCTTTAAATAGAATTGCACTGTATTTGTATTAGAGAACTGTAGACATAAATTCAAGCAATGCCAAGTGCAGTACAAAACACACTAATAATATAACTCAGGAAATGCTGAGAAAACATCTCCACCATGTTCTCCTCCTGTTGCTGTGGCAGTGACCCCTCTGTTTTTCTTTATGTGACAGTTGACCCCACTTATGCAATGTGGCTCCAACAGTACAGCTGCCTGCCCGCAGTGTTTTCTAACATCCTTAACACCTGTCTAAATAAGAAACACAAATACAGAGAGGTGATAGAGGCACATTGCTACTCCTGAGGATTAGAGCACCTCGGGCACTGAACTGCAGCATTCACACTTTGTAAACATTCGTTTCAAAAAAAGACTGCCTGCATTTTATTGTAACCCAGACAGTTGCCTGTGCTAGATGAGCTCACCAGGTTAGACGATGTGTCATACTTATATAAGACAATGGAAAGGCAAGGAGCTATCACAAGATTGTTATTAATGCTTTTTGAAATAGCTTAAGAGTGCCTCTGTGACAAGGATGCATCGTTTTGCTCTTGGAAATACAACAACCTGTTATATTACAATGTATCATGTCATGTATTGTCAGAAACATTTGATTAATTTGATAAAAAATATGCATTTGTATACCTTAAACAGTGACCCAGTGAAAAATGCATCCATGAATTGGCTCTGTAGGTGTTTTTGTTACTTTGGTGACAGTACTTGTTTCCCAGCCCTTCCACTACGATAACCATGACAGAATTATGGCAATAAATCCCCTTGTAACTGATGACCTGGACATTATATTGCCTGCTTGTACGCACAGTGACAGATGTGTGTTTAATGGTGCTTTATGGTGATGTGAGGACAAGCAGGTTGTCTTGTGTACTCAGCGGTTCCACAGCTTTTGTAAGGGAAGAAGTGGAATAATTAACAGCTTGAATCATGACCATGTGCCTTTTGTACATGCACACTGAGTTCTGTGACTCACAGGAAGCTCATAATGAATGTAGGGAACAGTATGTTAAATTTAGGTCAAGGATTCATTGAAGTTTTTAGAATGGTGTAAAACCCACTGCATGTCATTTCATGAATGTTTTTCAAGGATTGTGGTGAATTACAAAGTTACAGAGGTCAGCGACAACCATGGTGTCGTGATTTTTGAAGTGCACATTTTAAGCATTCTCGGCTTCAGGTCCAGTGATAATGTTTTGTGGGAATGGATCCATTAACGTCTGACTCTGTCTTCTTTGGAGACATTTTCTGAATAAAATTGAACTGGGTTTTTTTTTTTTTTACACAATTTGCTTGTGAAGCTATGATACAAATCCTTTTACTGATCACATGTTTGAGGTTTTGCCCAAGAAAGGTTTGACAAACAACCACTATGGGCAGCTACCTTGGGGCTATCTTGACCCCCAAAGGTTTAATTTGCAAATTTGTTATTAACGTATCTGTCGTAAATGTTCACACTGATGGTATACCGATGTGCGTTTTATTTATTTCTTCCTACAATATTGACTCATAGAAGCTACAGCATGACTACACTTTTTGTCAAGTTACGGGCACTCACAGTTGGTTAAGGTCAGGGAAAGATAATGTTCTCCTTAGGGCAAATACACACCAAACCAATCAAAGAACTACTGGCAACAAAGGCTGGCTGTTGCGTCATCTCTCATCACATCATCTCATTGAACACAAGACTACAGCCAACAGCTAACTGTATCAGAGGAAACGACTGTAACTAAAACCATGACGTTTTGTCATAAACCTGCAAAAAACATTTTTTTTGGCAACTTGAGGACGGTTCAAGCGAGGAATAAACCCAATGCTGAGATACTAACCAATTTTAAATAAATATCGCAAACATGTTAGCAAAAAAGTCATGCAGATATAGAACATCAGCACTAAATCTGAGTTGTGTTTCAAGCAAGTCCAATATTGACTCTCTTCTCAGCTATGTTTTGCTCTCTGATAACTCTTTAAAAAATGTGTGGATCCTTAGCAGCTAAATGTTTCACTCTCTTTACCAGCTAGATGTTTACTTTACCTGGGTGTCATTTGGTACACTGGGTTTTTAAAACTTTTTCGCTACTTGCTGCTCATTTTGAATGACCTGACGAGAGCTGTGAGAGTGCAAGAAATCAGTGGGATCAGAAGTTGTGTACTAAAAAAAAAAAAAAAAACAGTGAGTAAAAAGAAGCATTACAGTCCTGTAGAGCTGAGGGGAACTGCAGTGTTGCGTAATACTTATCTGTGGGTTTGTCATTACAAGCAACTATTTTCACATAAAAACAGTCCTGTGATCCACTGATATTATAAAAATATTGATAATGTCAGCTTGAACCATGGTGCTTTTGTTGACTTCAAACTAAACAATGAACCACTGTCGACACTACCAATGTCCTGCATTAGTACACCACCCACCCTGGTTATATAATTGTAAATGTGATGTTAAATTTAACTTCTAACTTATTTTTCTTTTCAGTGGATATTATGTTTACATGGTGTATGTTCCTAAATGAATTCATAATCAATCAAAATACCACAGAAGAAAGGGGTAAATACACCCATAGTGCCCATAGAGTGGGAGGAAGGCCTCACAGCAGATTAATGTGGCCTTGTCACTAGCATGCAAGTTACAGTATGTGTGTGTGGCACTGATTAGCGCTATATCCATGTCCAGTCAAGGTTTGCTACGGAACAAGGATCAATACAACAAAAAGGCATTTTGTGGTTGGAAAATGAACTGACCTGGAGAAGCCAATACCTTGTCCTAATGTGACCTAATGCTTAAAATGTTAAACATCTGAAAGAAAGAAAGAAAGAAAGAAAGAAAGAAAGAAAGAAAGAAAGAAAGATTATTGTTGTTTTTCTTTCCGACCAGAACACCAAACATTTTTTTATTCTACATGGCACCAGATCAAAAGAAGCATATCAAGCACACAGTTTTGATTGCGCAGTTAAAACAGAGAAGAAGTTGGAATGGAAGTCAGAAATGTGGAAGTAGATGTTGGCAAAATGACAAGTCAATCAGGATGTTGAGTGATGCCTTACGTTTGGTTGCATGATAACACTGGCAACATTGTGACAGGAAGGTGATTATTCTTTAATTTAAAAGGGTGAATAACACGTCATTTAAAATTCATTCTACATGTTGTTTTAAACTGCAGAACAGTAACATTTGATAATGATGTGATCATTTTAAAACAGAAAATCAGAATGTAATGTTGTGAAAACAGCATCTACATCTCATCTGCAGATGAGCAGTTTCCATTGTGTGCAGATGCAATTAAGTTACAATTACTAAGGTATTTGTTCTTTCCATGATAGGGAGCAAAGGATTTTGGTGCGGATCACTGCATGCTGTCATAGTTTCTTCAGAGAAACACACAGTAGGTTATTACTTGATGTAAGGTTTTAGCTAAGCTTGGCTTTTAACCGGCTACATTTTAAGCTTAGTTTATTGTGGCTACATTTTCTCATTGTTAACATTGTCGGACCAAAATCTAGCAAAAAGAGTCTGGACAAAGAGTTTAGACAGTCCAGTGTAGTTAGATGACTCTTTGTGACAAAAAGTCTTATTTAATAAAATAGGTGTTGAAAAAGGTTCAAAGGTAGCTCCAAAACTATAGCTGACAGCACATCCACTAACTGCTGTTCTATATACTGTTTGCTGTAGTTATCTTTGGCTGTAGCGACTAGCTGCTGTTAGCAGGTAGCTCACGTACTTGGTAAGTACAATATTATCATAACCAATAGGAATGATGACCAAAAATATGAACATTGGACCCAGGTTGTAATAAAGTGGACTTATGCTTTATTTCAATGCATTCACATAATGATTATTACATATTTTGGTGGCTGAGGTGGGTGTTGCCATACAGGTAGGACAATCCAAAGGTACCAGAATCAAGGAGTTAAAGCAACTACAAACCACTGAAATTAAGACATTTTTAGAGTTATTGGTGTGTGAATCAGTCTTGTGTGTTGATAGATGGAAGCTCTTTACTCCACTTATGATAACATGGTAATTAAGTACTTGTATGATTTCTGAATATATTCCAACCGAAGCATGTGGCTGCCGTTCAAACACACACAGGCACCACTTTAAACTCATTATACACACACATGCGCACACAAAGAGGGATCTCCCCTCCAGCCTGCTTCTCTATGGAGCTGCGGTCGTGTTTCTGATGGGATAATCTCTACGTTGTGCTACGGCCCATGTGAGGAAGGGATTACATATTTATTTGGGGAGTTTTCATCCTGCCTTTACCATCTGTCACCAGTAGTATGGCCATGGGACATTTACGAGAGCTTTACAGTGGAGTGCTAGGATAAGAGTGGGTGTGAGAGAGATTGGGTATGACTGACTGTGCATGAGTGAGAAAGAAAGAGGAAGTCAGGAGTGGGAGCTACCAACAGTGTTGCCTGCTTGAAAAACAGGCCAAGGTCCCAGCTATAAATCACCTGCACTTTCACTAGTACCCAAAATCCCCCTTGACACCTTCTGCAGGGGAGTATTCAGTAGTCAGTGGAAAGTAGCAGGCTTCCCACTGGAGACAAGCTGTGTCGTCTGGGACTTTCCCATGCTTTCTGTTGGGAGAGAGAAGTCCCTCCAAATATCCTCTTTTTAGTCCCAGGGTGATTAAGAGCCAACTCAGCACTGATGTCATAATCCACATCCCTGTCGCTTACATTATGGCTGCAATTTGATGGGAGGTCTGGCTTACTTAGCCAGTCCTGCCCGCTTAGAGAAGGGGTGGGGGGGTCAAAACAAGTGATATCATACATGACACTACAAGGAAGTTCCCTACTTGGATGAAATTTAAAAAGATATGGTGGGCTTAGATGATTTTAAAGTTGTAATGTGGAGGGTTTGAATATATCAAATCCTTTACAAAAGAAAATGGTGTTTTACTGTCAACTCAGATCCTCAGGAAGTTCCTTTAAAAAATTCAAACATTTAAAAAAAGGTGTTCTTGGATGTTTTAGACTTGCATATTAATTTGTGTCTACATGTGGCCTTTCCTAAGGTAGTTGGAGCCATTTATTATAATATTATCCTAAGTATTTTTCAGGGAGAAGGTGAAGTCTTATATTTAATTTACTGACCTTTTAGATGTGTCCACGAAAGTTTAGAGAGTAAATAGAAAGGTTATTAAATCTTAACAGAGGACACAAGCAAAAGTGACTCTTTTCACTGAAATATTTTATTCACTGCACATGAACAACTAAAATAGCATGGCTACAACTGCTGCCCATTGGCCCACAGGGAGAAATGACGTGGGTCTACTTGATGAATCAATGCTGCAGAATGTGGTGCTGTACTCACATTCACTATGGAACAGCCAAACGTTATTAAACCTAAACAACAATAGCTATTTTAGCCACTGGCAGCTGTCTAGGTCTTTGAGGGTTAATGGTTAGCATTTTTTCATTCACTGTATTTAATCTCTAAATCATAATATTCATCATTGACTGTAAAAAAAAATAGCGAACAGAGCCATAGACTGTGCCAACTCCCTGCTAATCAGAAATGGGCAAAGAGGAAGAGTGTGGGTGGAGCTGAAGTGGGCCGAGCTAGTTAAGAATTTACACACACAGATCAACATCACCATTCAATTGGAGTGGTATTTTTGAACACTGGGTGAATGAAGAAGAGTCTGGGTACTAAGCTGCTAATGCTCCACTATGTTCACCAGCTGGCTAACATATTAACCACACCTAAAATGTGTGTACCACTACCTGCTGAACATGCTAATTTCTGAGTTCTTTGATTAATGAATATCTTATCCAATTACTTTGATTCAGTTTTTGTGGTGCAAATACCTTTTGCTTATATTTATATAGCTTGTTCTTGAACATCCTCCAAAATGCATCATCTTCACCTAAATTTGGGCATAGAATCTGGTGCTGGTTGATTGTTTCATAACGTGTCCACTGGGCTAAAAAATGGAAGTCGAGTGCTGACGTTAGAGTGACAAAATCATGGATGGGAATCTACTGTTTGTTTTTCATTTCCCACCAACAGTCAATGTTGGCTGATAAGATAAGATAGATCTGTAGCTAGTCATATTTATTTAAGGAAACTGTTATGCAACAGTTGAAGTACAACAAGTGAAAAATAAATACAGTGCAAATAGAAAATGAATAATGAAATATCAATAAGGTGTAATCTAAAATATACACTTTAATAATGCCAAACAATAGAAACAGGTTAAGACATAACACTGTTTTTGGTGTGTTGCATAAAAATACAATATGTTTCCAAAGTGACCTATAGCTATGTATGTGCACTATCAAATCTGAAGTACAGGTAAGTGTCTATGGTTTACTCAGATGATTATGATGATAATCTACTTTATATTACATCTCATGTCCCATTATTGCACATTATGTCCTGTAAATCAGAGCATTGAAATGATAATAATCCACAGAGAGACAGTAATCTAGATAGGAACCATAGATCAAATGAAGAAAGCAGAAGAAAGTTTACATGGAGGCTGCAGCTAGCTAAGCACCCCATGCCTCTGCTATCCATTTCTTGATATGAGGTAGATGAGTTCCTGCTGCTGAAGGTGCTCCTGTGGTGAGGATGAGTGTTACTGTCCATGATGCTCTACAGTTTGCGCTGCATTCTCCTCTCTGACACTACCACCAAAGAAGATTGCACTGGCTACCAAAGACTGGTAGAACATCCTCATCATGATGTTAAAGACACTGAATGACTGCAGAAAACAGAGTTGGCTCTGGCCCTTCTTGTGCACAGTTTGAGTGTTCTTAGCGCAGTCTAGTTTTACTCCCAGGTGCTTGTAGTCCACATCTACCCCCTGGGGGGAAATAGCTTCAGAAGACCTTTTCCAACCCCAACTCTTTCTTCTTACAAGTGTTAGAGTTAGGGTTAGTAAGCTGCAAGTGGTCCCAGAGTCATCCAACATATTCAGCTGGCAACAGGACTTGCAGTCGTACCTGAAGTTCAAGGTGTAGCGGGTGAACAGAAAGGGTTACAGGAGGCGACCTATGTTGCTGACCACAGTGCCAGTCACATATTTGGTTAATTATCTGGTCAGTGCCCTTGATCAAGGCACTTGCTAAGATCTAGAGATCTTGGTCCCCTGGCGCTGTACATTTGCTGCTCACTGCTCCTCTGGGATGGGTTAAATGAGAAGAACCAGTTTCACTACATTGTACATTGTATGATTGTATGTGATCAATAAAGATTATCATTCTTCTTCTATTATTGTAACCATGATGATGAAATGTATCTACTGAGCAACATTCTACATACATCTCTTCTACTTTCCCTTTCATTAAACTTTTCCACTGGGAATCTTGTAGCGTGGCTCAAGGGTCTTCACAAAATATCTAAAACCCTCATCTCCAACTATGGAGAGAGGCTGAAGATCCTTTACGATCTTTTCTGCAAGGCTTCTCGTAATATCCAGAGCTCTTGGGGAATCAACTATACCTAGTTGTTGAAATGATAGCCTATGATAGATATCAGAATCCTACACCTTTCACAGTTACACCAAAAGGTTACTATATTCAGCCGTTTTCATATTTCAGGTTTGAAATATATATATTTTTTTCAGTTTTATTAAAATAATTCATCTAGATAATAAGTTCCAATGGGCTCAATATATTATTTGGATGTCTGAATATAGTATGCGATATTTAATCAGTTTGACTAAAACATTTATTTTACTATGTGTACCTGGATATTCCCTGCCTCTCTGAAAAGACTGCCAGTGAACTCTGTCTCAGTGTCGGGGTCTGGGTGCTGATGGGGCATTTCCCTCCTTCTTCTTTTGTCTCTGCTGCAGCTCTGTGTTCACTTTCTCATGTTTTTATGTGTTTAAATAAGTGTGCGCTGTTGCCACAGTAGTGAACTGCTTTCCTACACACATCACAGTTTGCAACATTTTCATTTACAGTTGTGTAGTAGCTCCAAATGACGCTCCTCTTGCATTCAGCCATCATTGCATGTCGGATGAAACCAGTGGTCAGAGTGCGTGCCGGGGCGACACACAACACGTGAATTGTGCACACGACACGACTTTACATGTGTTCACGCGCAGAACATTTTTAGACAGCTGTACTTGTTGATGAAATATAAATAAATGAGCACAACGTAAAAAGTGAAACTGATCCCTTTACATCGATCCAATTGACGCTTGAATTAATCTACAAAAGGAGTACATTGTATTGGCAGTATGGATAGTTTTGGATCGATCTGCCCACCCCTAGAGGAGAGACATTATTTGATTATTGACCAAACACTCTATAACAGTAATTACTGTTGGCATATCGAACTATTTAACACTCATTCTAATAAGAAAATAACTCTTTAAGCAGATTTAGTGAAGTAACAATTAAACCCAAACCATAATGTTTTTCTTTACCAAGGTGCTTATTTTAACACCAGCCTGTTCTTTTCCTAAACTTAACCATGTTGTTTTTGTGCCTAAACCTAATCAAACCTTAACCATGGCGTTTGACAGGGGGACGGCCGTGAATGATTCAGGAGCTTGACAGGGGCCCTGAGACATGCCTGGAATGATTGATTTCAGGCATCCTAGAACTGAAAGGAGTGGTACTCTGCAGTTACAGTCACTTTGGAGCTCTCTCAGCTTCCCTTTTGTTGACTTCACTTCTCTTCTGGCAGCAGGCAACATTTTTTGAAGATAAGAAGGTCTCAACACAAAATTCTTTCACATGTTATTTTCTTTCACATCACATAGTTTACAGAATCAGAAACACCTGACCCGTCTCTGCTTACATGATGACCTCGCTTCATTCAGTATGCCACAAAGCCTCCCTCACATCTACTAGTTTTACTCAGAGTCCCACAAAACATATTTTTAGTGGCCATAGCGTCATTCCATTTTCCAAGTTTTTCCTTGTGATATTACCTATATTCAGATGCCTCTAAATAGACAAGTATGCTCCAATAAAACTCATATTTTAAATCAATAAGCAAATTTTTCTTTATTTCTTTGATTAGATTTTCTGTTGTGACAGAATCTGGCTCAGTGTTTGTGGAGTTAACCCACTCTGTGGAGTCTCTCTGTCAGACCGTAACTTCTTTAGCCCCCCTAGCAACTCTGGCTACAGAACGTGATGAGCTCTTTTTTAAATTCTTTCTTAACAAATTGTTTTAAATGTTGCCATTCGCTTAATGACTTAATTTCTAAGGTGTAACTGCGTCAACAGTCTCATGCAGTGAACTCTGTTGCAGCCAAGGGACATACAACAAGTCTTTAATTCAGGACTTCAATGACACTCCATAATTATTCATATTTCTGGTTGTTTGATATACATTTACCTTGTCAGCTGTTCAAACTGTGTACTCCACTTTGTGTTTTGTATTTTATTAACACTAAAACCACCGGTCGATTCTCTCACACACATCTTAAGAGAGTCTAATGGTGGACTGTGTCTGGGTAAGCCAATGTGAAAAAAGTGGGGTCATCAGGCCTTTTTGTATATGGTGATTTTGTGTTTGTTAATGTAAGTAACCATACCCTTACCATCATATTCCAAATAGGAAGGACTTCAAAAATAGATACGTATGTTTTTTTAAAAATATATTATTTCCATTTCTTTTGATATATCATTTTAAAATACTTTATGTATATATATATATATTAATATATATATATTAATATATATATATATATATATTAATATTTGATGTACTGTATGAACTTTAAAGCATACAGTAGTTTAGGGTCACATAATTCACTATAATCAAACACTAAAAAGAGGGAGGTTTACTTTTTCAATTTGATTCCAGAAGATATACATATTATAGAAATGTGTTTCAAGTTGCTCCAAAAGGCTTACATCACCTGCGCTGTACATGATGTAACAAATGTTGTATATTTTAGTTACTTTTGGTATTTTTTCACTCAACCAAAAAGGATATTTAGCTAGTTTTTTCCTAACAAAAAATATGACATTAACACTACTTGAAGAGAAATGTGACTGTTTTCAAATCTGGTCGAATACATTTAAAACAAAAATGCAACAGAAGTGACACACCCCATACCTGGGAACCCTTAAGAAAGTGATTACCTGGGGATACCTGGGGACCCTGGTCAGCTGTTAACCGGGTTATTTTACTTACTAACGTTGTAATGTGATGTCATGTACATAACGTAACTAAGTTGTGTACATCACATAGGTGCGTTAGTAACTGAAGTTACGTAGGTAACATACTTATTTTAACCCAAACCACAATGTGTTCTTAAACCTAAACAAGTTTTGGTGCCAAAACCTAACCAATCAGTACAGTGCAGTACAGTGAAGGTTCGCCTGTCACTGGTATGCTGTTTGGGAATGGTGGTATATAGTTTTTGGAGTCACTGGCAATACGACCTATTCAGTCGTTTATGAGGATGTGTTGTCTAGGGATGCAACAATATACAATATTTTATCGAACCGTTCAATACGCCCTGCTAGGTTCAATACACAAAGGCAAACAATACAATACAATACAGTACGATACAATACTACAATAATGTTTGCTGTTTAACTTGATCGGATACTGTATATGTTTTTTATGGAAGGCAATTAAGATAAGTGTTCAATTTTTATAATAAGGTTTGTGGTTTGACTATATCTGCTTTTACATGCAATATTGCCTTTGCTAGTGTGAGTAGTTTTATATTAAGATATCGAAACTATACCGTTACCGTGGCCCAAAAACTGTGATGCATACCGAACTGTGGGAAAACTCTACCATTGCATCCCTAGTTGTTGTTCCTTTGTCTCATAGAGCCAGGGTTCACAGCATGAAGTCACTTCTCACAAAGCGGCTCTCAGCACTCTTTACCACTGACATCCATTCAAAATATTTACCCATAACTCAGCCATGGCTCAGATCTGCAACTTGGTTTCTTTTAGAAAGAGCTGCAGGACAGTCGTAGGGAAATATAAAGAAGATAATCTCATGTGTCTTATGACTGTCCTCGAAATAGTCTGATCAAATAACACAGGGCTGTTGGAACAGCTCAAACAGAGCATCTCCCTGGCATTTTCTTTTACTGTTACATATTTGCTTGTCTTGAAATGATTGTCTTTAAACATCTGTAGGATTGTTAGTTTTATCCAAAGACCTTGAATAAGTGGCCCTGCCTGAACTATTTACCTTTTTTCTGGACCAAAACAAAATATTGAATCAATTTCAATCCAGGTCAAGTGGTCTTCATATTACACTATCTGCTTTGAGAAGTGACAGATGATTATATTCTGTTTGTTGATTTACACTCCTACTGACAACAATGAACACTGGGTCGAATTTCAAAAACCAGTTACAGGTAGAGTTAAAGGTATAGGGAAGATGTCATCCTGTTTGTGCTGCTCCAAATCTTGTATGGTGTTTATTTAACGTATGTGGCCCCTCAGGTTGTATCACTCAGAAACACAATGTCTCCCTTCATTGCTACACTGATGATGATGATGATGTTACACACTGAAATGATTTATCTGAGACCAAAGTGATATTTCATGCCAGATGGAAGCACATTTTGAGAATGAATGAAAACAAAACTATGTTTATACTCTGGCCTGTTCCAGCCTTTATTGGGGAAACCTTGGGTCAAGACATGCTTAAGCTACGTGCAAAACACACAGTGTGATTTTGTTACTTTCTCTCTCTATAGTATGAGGAGTTAGTAAAACCTTACAGTGAACATTCTTCTTTGGGACTCTTTCATCCATAGACAGTAGTTCAGTTAAAAGGCATTCACAGTGAGGTCTGTGGGTTGTTTCTAGAATTAAATATTTCTGTTAAAACTTTAAATGCAATTTTACAAAAGTTTCATCACCAAAAATGAAATTTCATTGACCTACATTTACACGAGGTGGAAAAGAAGGTTTTATTGAATGTATTTTTTCATTTATTGTGGATTGTGTGGCTGTAAAATGGATTGCGTGCACTGTTTTGTTTTTGCTTTTTTCAATCGTAAAAGTAAAAAACTTTGGTCAGTGTAATTTGCAATACATTTCTTTCTTTCTTGGAAAGTTTTAAACTCAAATTCAGTAATGCGAGTGTCAAGATTGAGTTTTCTGTTGGACCCAAGTGCAGAGACTACAGACTACAGTCCAAAAGTGTTTATTTAAACAAACTGAGATGCAGGGAGCGAGGAGGGCAGGCAGGCTGGATGGAGTGGTTTGGTGGCAGCGGGGAGAGGTTCAGAGGTGCAGGTGAAACTGCAGGCTGGGCAGAGAGACGCTGGAGAATCTGCACATGATGAGAGGGAAAAACAAAAAATATGAGATGGTGTCCAGGCTTAGAAAAACACTAGTATGACTCAAACAAAACATAGCTGGTAGTAACTAGAAACACTGAGAACATTACTGAGACTAAAGTGAGCGCAGGTATAATCACCGACTGTGACGGAACAATCTGGCACTGGAGTGGTGAAGAGACCAGGGTCATGCAGCCAGAGGTGATGAGATGGAGATCATCAGGTGTGTCTGTCTGCTGCAGCAGGAACCAGTAGGCCACTCCCACGAACACAGACACACACACAGGAGGGGGGAAACAGGTAGGGAGAAAAATACCTGAAAAACAAGAACAAAACAAGCTGCCACGGCACACACCGTGACACCGAGGACGTGTTTGATGGTCTAAAGATACCAACATAACCGTAGAACTTCTGATTTATAAACTGATTTGTTCAGCAGATAATGTGCTGTTTGCACTCAGTATTTGCAGATTACAGTAGATGGTGTCTGTGTGCTTCTACAACCTCACAATCTTTGCTTTAACACATCTGTGATTAAAAAGCAGTTACTTTTCATATACTTTACAGTCACTTTATGTCAAGTATTAACAGGACACATTGTTTGTTTGATTGCAACACATTTTGTAATCAAGTCATTTCAGTCCCTTTCCATGGATTTTCTCCAACCCTCTATAAATACTGCAGAGCACATATTTAAAAAATCCCTAGAAAGTGATTTTTTCATCAAGAACAGAATGTTAGCGTATATGTAGCACCCTGCTCCTCATGACTTCCTGATTCTTGTTCCCTGAAGCTACCAGATCTCAGCTGAATCCTGTGACTCCTCTCTCCCTCAGTATTCCGCCCTTTTCTTAGGCTCTGAGCAAAGCATGAGACATCTTTGTGTTTTTTTCCATCGTGCTGGAGAGAAACCGGTGGGAACAAGAGGAAAAGATGCCCTTAAAACTGTATCTCAATCTACTTTTTCCTCTGTTGTGGTCCCAAATGAGAAAAGGAACAGTTTAGCCCCCGGTAATATCTTTGGTGGCCTCTCTTGTGCCTAATTAAAAAGGCTAGTGCTTTAGTGAGAACATATAAAGCAGTGATTGAGGTGATTTTCATTCTGAGCTGTGCCAGCTCTATGGGACAATCACAACTGCATTTTCATTTGATCTTGTTTCAGCTCAACCCAGCTCCTCGAGGATCTAAACACAGCGTAAAAACCTGGAGAGAGGACCGACACAGGTTGTAAATGTGATAAATGAGAGGAAAGATGAAGTGAGGGCCACAGAAATGGATAAAAGAAAGCTCTGGTAATCTGTCTCTGCATCTGGAAGTGTCCTTTTGCCAAACATGACTTGAGCCAGGGGGTGTCAAGGAGGATACAGTGCACTGATTCACCGAGGGCACGATTTGGAAACCACGAAACCAGCAGGGCCACTGACTGATGGTGCCAAAAGCCCATTCAAACACATGCATATGTTTTCCCACGCAGCAGCTGTCCCATATTAATCTAATGTAATGAACAATAAACACCCATCATGATCGGAATTGCAATTTAAAAGTCGCAGTGGTCTGTTCTGGGAGGAATTGCAACCACATGTACTCCTGCCTATACCCCTCGCTCGAGAACAATGAGTTTCCTCATAAAAACACGTTTTTAGCCACAGCAGTGCTCGAGAGATGACAATGCTAGTCAGCTGTTGAGTCGCTCAGTTGGTCGATGTATCACTTTTTTTGTACACATGCAGAACATTTTCACTATGGTGGCTCCTTCACTGACAATAGCTACATCTTGGCTGGTAACTTATGAAGTAACATTAGCCTCCTGCCTGGCTATCATTCTCCTCAGCTTGGCTAAAGTTGGACATTTTTGGGGGGGGAGTCTAAATCCATTGCAAGATCCCCTTTTCTTCCCTTATATTTTCTGACAACCCGATGAATGCACAGGTTTTGGCATGGCATGGAATCTCCCGCCAACCTTAGATAGTGGTTAGTTTAGATCAGCTAATTTCTCAGGTCATGTGGTTGGCTGCCTGCAATGCACTTTTGATGTTTCAATTTCACATACAAAACAGTAACTAATTTTTCAAAAGATGCATTTTATTAAAGCAACAATTAATATAATGTTTATTTGTGTTGTTTTGAGCATTTTGGTTTAAAATAAAAAGGGGTTAACATTGTTTATATTGCTGGCCTCCATGGGTCACTAGGCCCCACAAAGCTTTTTCCTTTTTCTCCCCTTTTGGGCCAGCCAGTTCTCACTCCCGATGCGTCCCAATGTGAATGGGCGGCCCTCTTTATTCTTCAGTCTGTACGGTTAATATAAAGCTACTGCCAACAACCTAAGTTTAGCAAAAACACTTGGAACAGAGTAAATCTTTTGCACCTCAAAAACTCACAAATTAACACATTATATATGGTTTGCTGAATCCATGAAAGGCAATCACTGGAGACTTTTATATGTTGGTTTATTGTACAGCTTGAGCAAACAAGATATAATGTGTTGCGTGGTGTGTTAAAGAGGTACTAGTTGGGGATTTTGTTACCACTGGACAGAGCAGGCGTTGCAAGAAAGTGAAGAATACTTTTTTACAAAATGCCAAACTGTTCTGATGACATTCCCATCAGTACATTGTTTTTCTGCATTTTACAGCTAAATAGCAAATGTTGGAATGCTAGCACCCTGTGGAGGTTAACATGGTTAACATTATACCTGCAAAACATTAAGAATTTTACATTGTCATTCTTAGCATGTTAGCATGCAGATTAGCATTTGACTCAAACCACTGTGCAGCCTCACAGTGCTGCTAGCTGGCTGTAGACCCTTAGTCTCAGTCTAATATGATACTGTGTATACTCCAGACATCATGTAGACCTTAATAAATCACTAGCTTCATTGATAATTCAAATCCTCTCATATCCACAGTGATATCCCACTGAAGCCCATCACTCCTCACCAGCACATTTTGCCCCAGCATATCAGACATGAAAACGGCATTTTCAGTTCCTAGGCAGCAGAGACAATAAGGCATTTCTTTGTAACAATCCAGCCCAGGGCTGAGCGGCTCTGAGAGATATTAAAGCAGAGTGACAGATCTAATTATCACCTCCCCACTTCTTCTTGCTCCAACTCTGATGAAAAGTACTACATTACATCAGACATCCTATGCCCTCAAACTAACTTTCACCTCTGCTAATAACTAAGAGTGTAGTTATCTGGAATACCTGCTGGGGGCATGTCTCAGAATAGACTGAAAGGGATTTGTAATAAGGCTGGATTTATGAAAGGAGGAGACCATCATTATTCCACAGCTCGCTGCAGTAACTGTGCAAATGCCTCCTATTTGTTATCTTTCACCTCTCCGCCCTCCCTATTCCCATGTTTCTCATTTTCTCTTCTTCAGATTACATAATGATCCAAAGTCACTTTTGCAAAAAGTCCTGTTTCGGGATTGTATGGGGTTCCACTGTTACTCATTGCAAATGGCCTTGTGCTGGGCTCCAGAGGCTATGCTGAAAAAGGAGCTTTTGTTTGCACACACGCGCCGAGCAGCACTCTCAGACAATACCAACTGCAGGCGACCCACTCTGCTGACCTTGCCCGCCACTCGGCATCTGCTGCCAGATTCTCTTTCACTTCCATACAGATCACTTAGAAAGAGGCAGCAGGCTCCATTCTGCTGGCAGGATATTATGTCTCCCCCGTGGATCGGTACACTTGTGCACAGCTCACACCTTGCTGTGCTATTACTCCACTAAACTGTTATCTGTTGTGTTGTCTCCTTTTGTCTCACTGTAGGGTTACTGTTCATGGACATGGTGTTTCATTGGACTAATGGACTATGTGTGTGCTAGCCTGTGTCCCTGTGTGCTCACATATGCCTCCCTGTTAGCCGCACATTATTCCTCTTGAGCAGTGGTTGTCGTGGAAACATTGGTCAGGTCTGGTCTCCAGCTGCTGTCAACGACTGAAGCATGCTGGGACGTGTGGTGATGAGGGTTGGTTAATCATCAGCCACCATGTCAGATCTGCGGCCTCATGATGTCTGATGGCTGTACTCAATTTTAAAACCATGACACACAATTGTTAAGCAGAGACAGACAAATACATCAAAGATGTCACCGATTAAAGGGTGACAAACTGATACAAATATGATTTTACATTTGTTTCATCCTCATGTTTCACCGTGCTAGAGATAAAGGACTGTGGGTGTGAGAACACCACATGTCGGTGACTATTTGCATAGATGGTGATTTGCATTATTCAGAGGGATTAGCGATTCCAGTGTAAAACTGAGTAAATAAAATGTGCCATTATCTGTTTGTACTTGAAACTAAGAAGATGATAATAAACCAACGTACTATATGGTGCCATAGAATTAGAATTTTAAATTTTTTGTCATCCTTTAGTCATCCTTTTTTTTGTTTTATCCCACTTAGCTTTAATTGTATTGATTTTACCTTTGACATAAAATAATCAAAATTTACTATTGGCCAATTATGTTACCATATACAAGGTATTTGACTCCGGTTTCCAACACCTCTGAATGTATTTACTTACAAAGTGCAAAGAACAAATAGGAAAGTAAAGTAAGATACACATAAACAGCTGAAAACAAAGGCAACAAAAAGAAAGCAAAATTAATTAGAACTAACCATAAATTTATAGTTAAAGGTTTAACTTTATACTGATAAATAGATAGACATATACATACATACATACATACATATAAACGATAAATGACCACATACGGTACACTTTTGTAAATACGTACAATAAGTAAATTGTTCCCATAAACTGTGTGTACATTGTTCGAATAGAGTGTGTGGGTGTTTGTGCAAATGAAGTCGGAATAAACAAAGAAATGTCACTTAGACAACACATCCCAAAACCTAAATTAAATAGGCAGTTTGTCACTGCCTTCCAAAAATGATATGAGCATTTGGATCTAATCATCAAAGCACATCTTTTGTTTTTGGCTTTAAAAACCACTACCTTCTCAAAAAGTGACTTAAAAGTGATAAAAGTGATTGCATCTCCATGGTTATGGTTTAATTAGGTTAAGGCAACTAAAACTTCCTACTCATGTTCAGGAAATATTGTGGACAGTTAAAAGATGTTAAGGCGTCAATGTTGACTGTTGACGGTTTTGAATGGGATGTGAACAGTGAACTGTCTAGGTTTTGCAGCACAATGCCACAAAACCTACACATCCTCATACCTAAATGACTGAATAGGTCGATTGCCAGTGAGTCCCAAAACAACATAAATCACTATTCCCACAACAGCATTACCCTGGCAGCATTCAAGCAAAAGGTGTATCAGACCTTTGTTGTACGCTCACACTCTGGTTACATTCGACCACTAAAACTACTTGATTTTATGAAAACGTTATAGTTTTGGGTTAAAATAAAAATAGTTACTTACTTAACTTTAGTTATAAATGTGCCTACGTTATGTATCTTAACTATGTTAGTAAGTAAAATAACTCACCGTTGATTTTCACTTTCACACTGGACACAAACAGCAGTCTCCTGCGTGAAGTTCCTGGGCTTGTTTAACCCAACCATCCGTCCCTGTTATCCTTCTTATGTGGAGTTGTCTCCCTTTATACTACTTTGCCTGACTTCCTCATTTGCTGCTTTAATAATAACTGCCACCACCAGAGGTCGCCACCTATCTAGAACAGTAGATATGGGTCTGCTACTCATTATTCACACAGACACAAGATGTCACTTTCAAGGTACATGCAAACAGACTGTAGGTTGGTTTAAGCGTTTCAGCAAACAAATAATGCTATCATTTTTCCATATATATATATTTTATCCATCAACATATCTGCAAAATGTATTCTTTCTACAGTAATTGACAGAAATCCTACTGTAAGTATCAAAGGTTCAGCAAGAGTACACCAAACCTTATTAGAACAGAGCCACATAACATCTGTTGATGTTGTCAGTCAGAGATGCCCCCTTAAAGGAATAGTTCACTCTAGAACGAAATTCAGTCATTATCGACTCACCCTCATGCTGAGGGAAGTCCGGTGTAGTTTCTTATTCCTTAAAGTGCAGCTGGAGACCCGCGGGGGTACCGTCCTGCAGACGAGTCTCCCTCACAGCCGCTCACACTATGGAAGCCGCGCCAGACAAGATCAACAGAACTCGCGATAAATACACACCGGTATTTACATCCAGCTGTGAGCGACCGAGCAACACAAACACAAGAGGGATCTGCCTGCACTGGTGATTTGAAACTAGAAAAATTTGAAAAAAGAAAAATGTCCGAGGACTTCGGCTTCGGACTACGGCTTCCGTAGTGCGAGCAGCTGTAAGGGAAACTTGCGTGCACACAGGCAAATATATATATATATATCGTTCTAGAGTGAACTATTCCTTTAAGCAAAACAGGCAGTATATCAGCTGAGGTTGTATACATAGTCCCTCTGATACCAGATGAACGGCAGCAAACCATAAGCTGCATGGCATTATCTGGGTAAGTTATGTAATGCAATTTTATATACACACCCTCAGGGATACACCTCAGTCAGGTTGCAGAGAGGACTGTGGGCCCAAAGAGGCTTTCTTGTTTAAAGGTTAAGGCCAACAGAGTGGTGGCTGCATTATTAAAATAGGAAGTAAAAGGCAGTGGACAAAGGAAGAATGTTCTACAAATGGATTCATGTACAGCACCAATGTCAAGCAAAACGAGGAAGTGCACTTTACTTCAGGCCTTTTCCTCCACTTTGTCAGTAAGGTTACATGACATGGCCATGGTAGGATATTTCTTCCTGAAAACTTGTCAGGCCAGCGTCCAGTCACCGCTCTCCTTACAGCTGTGTCCCCTACATGACAAAAAGCTGTTATACCTTAGTGCTATGATGTAATTCGACTCAGCTGACCTGTTGGTGTTGCATTGATCACAGCTTTATCTAAGAATATGGGTTGGTCAGGACCAAAGCATGATCTCCTGACTTGTTACTTGAGACTTTCTCTAACTTATCAAAATCAAATGCAAGTGGTTTTCTTTTTTGACAGGATATTTATCCCCTGATCTAACTTGATGAATGCAATCAGGGAGCTAATTTTCAGTTTCCTTTGTTTGAGATGTCTTGAAGGTGCTTAGGCTTAAGTCAACTCTCCTTCAAAATCCTGAGACCAGATTGTTGCAATTGTCTGCAGAGGTGATACTTGAAACCAAATGTGGTTAGCCTATCATTGTGCTATGAGCACTTTCCACCAACTGTCTTCACCTCAAATGTGCATGCCATATGTGTGTCTACAGTGTCTCATTTAGCAAACCAAACCTTGAGGTTGTGGTCCTGATTTCATCAACATCCCAGACAGGCTAGAGTATTTGTTATGGTTACATGGTTGTAATCATTAAAAGTGATGGGGAAATGGGGTCATGTAAATATAATTACCTGCAGGATGTAGTGGGCAATGCTTTAAACATAAGGCAAGGCAAGGCAAGTTTATTTGTATAGCACAATTCAGACACAAGGCAACTCAAAGTGCTTTACAGGCGCATAAAAGCATTTAAAATACATTAAAACAAAACATTAAAACAAGTTAAGAAATAGACATTAAAACAAAACATTAAAACAAGTTAAGAAATAGGCAAGTAGGCTAAAATAGAATAGATTTCCTACGCACAATAATAGAAAACAAAAGTCACAGAGAAAATAAAAGTTACAGTGCAGTTCAAAGCCTTAAAATTGCTTCGGTGAAAGGCAGTGGCAAACAGAAAGGTCTTACACTATACGAAAGCTGCAGTAAACAGTAATGTCTTCAGCCCTGATTTAAATGAGCTGACAGTTTGTGCACACCTCAGGTGTTCAGGGAGTTTGTTCCACAGATGAGGACCATGGAAGCTAAATCCAGCTTCACCCTGCTTGGTTCTGACCCTGGGGACACTGAGTAGACCTGCCCCTGATGACCTGAGGGCTCTGGATGGTTCATATCCCACCAGCAGCTCTGACATGTATTTAGGTCCAAGGCCATTTAGTGATTTGTAGACCAGTAACAGGATTTTAAACTCTATCCTTTGGCTCACAGGGAGCCAGTGCAGGGATTTAAGGACAGGTGTGATATGGTCCATTTTCCTGCTGTTGGTCAGGACTCTGGCAGCAGCATTCTGGATGAGCTGCAGCTGCCTGATTGATTTTTTACTGAGACCTGTAAAGATACCATTACAATAATCTAACCTACTAAGAATAAATGCATGAACTAGTTTTTCCATGTCTTGTTTAGACAGAAGTCCTTTAATTTGTGCAATGTTTTTGAGATGATAATAGGCTGATTTAGTGATAGTCTTTATGTGGCTGTTAAAATTCAGGTTTGAGTCCATAACTACACCCAGATTTCTGGCTTGGTCAGTGGTTTTTAGTGTAATTGAGTGAAGTTGGCCACTGACCTCAAGCCTTGCGTTTTTGGGACCAAAAACAATGACTTCTGTCTTTTCAGCATTGAGCTGAAGAAAGTTCTGGCCCATCCACTGAGTGACTTGTTGGATACATTCACTCAGTGACTGTAATGGACTGTAGTCATATGGTGACACTGTGATGTAGAGCTGTGTGTCATCAGCATATGAGTGGTAAGAGATGTTATGATACTCCATGATCTGGGCCAGTGGGAGCATATAGATATTAAACAAAAGTGGCCCGAGAATAGAGCCTTGGGGGACTCCACATGTCATCTTTGTTCGCTTAGATTCACAATTACCTAGCGACACAAAGAAGTCTCGATCTGCTAAATAAGATTTGAGCCAATTTAGCACCGTACCAGAAACTCCGACCCACTTCTCCAGTCTGTCGAGCAACATGTTGTGATCAACTGTGTCGAATGCAGCACTAAGATCCAGTAATACCAACACTGAAGTTTTTGATGCATCAGTATTAAGGCGTATGTCATTTAACACCTTAATAAGTGCAGTTTCAGTGCTGTGGTGTGGTCGAAAACCAGACTGGAAAGCATTGAAGAGATCGTTTTGGGTCAAGAAAGAGTGAATTTGTTGATAAACAACTCTCTCAATGATCTTTGACAAAAATGCAAGGTTTGATATGGGTCTGTAGTTACTTAATACTGAAGCATCCAGATTAGGCTTTTTTAAAAGAGGTTTGATTACTGCAGTTTTCAAGGCCTTGGGAAATTGTCCTGATAAAAGGGAAGTATTTACTATCCTCAATATTTCTGGTGCAACACAATTAAAAACATTTTTCAACAAATTTGTAGGCAGCATATCAAGGCAGCAGGTCGTGGATTTTAAATTCTTAACCATTACTGTCAGAGATGCATGGTCTACGAGTTGAAACTTTTCTAGATGTCTAGAAGATTGAGGAGGAACTGGTGACATAACCAAGTTTCCTGTGAAGGAGCCACTTACTGTTTGTCTTATCCTCTGAATTTTATCTGTAAAAAAGGCTGCAAAGTCATTGCATGACTTGTTGGACAGCAGTTCAGGAGGAACAGATACTGAGGGATTTGTCAGTCTGTCGACAACAGTGAATAAGGTGCGGGCATTGTTGGTATTATTTTCAATAATCTCAGAGAAAAAAGACTGCCTTGCCTTTTTCAATTCTTGGTTATAGATGTGAAGACTCTCTTTATAAATGTCATAATGTACCTGGAGTTTGGTTTTTCGCCATCTGCGTTCAGCCTGCCTACACACTCTTTTTTGAGCTTTCACCAGAGTGGCGTTCCTCCATGGTGACTTTTTCCTTCCAGATATAACTTTGGTCTTAATCGGAGCAATGGCATCCATAACAGTCATAACATTGGAGCTGAAATTATTAACGAGGTCATCGACAGAGTCTGAGGGCAGAGTTAGTGATGATGTAAAAGCCTGAGTGAATAATGCACCGGTGCTACTGTTAATAGACCGCCTTCTTATCATCTCTGCTTCTCCTTTGCTGCAATTAGCAGGGATGTTCATTTTAAACTGGACGCAGTAATAATCAGAAAGAGCAACATCACTCACCACAACATCAGAAATGTTTAGACCCTTGGAAATAATTAGATCTAAAATGTGGCCCTTGTTATGTGTTGGATCTGACACATGCTGAGAAAGTCCAAAGATACCCAGAGTATTTAAGAGTTCCTTTGCACATCCATCTTTCACATTATCAATATGAATGTTAAAATCCCCCACTATAACCACACAGTCAAACTCAATGCAGATAATAGACAGTAATTTGGAAAAATCATCAAAAAACAGTGCATTATATCTCGGGGGCCTGTAGATGGTTAGTAATACTGCACGACAGGAGGCTCTCAACTGGACAGCAATGTATTTCAAAGGAGTTGAAGTTACCATGCAACATTTTCCTGCATTGGAAAGTTTCATTAAACAAAATGGCGACTCCACCTCCTTTCTTCTCCACTTTAGGTTCACTCATGAAACTGAAGTTAGGAGGTGTTGATTCGATAAGAACTGCTGCACTGTTGTCTTGGCCTAACCAGGTTTCAGTTAAGAACATAAAATCAAGGTGGTTCTGTACAATATAATCATTAATCAAAAATGATTTACATGCTAATGACCTGACATTTAATACTGCTAGATTCAATGTGCTAGGAGCAGTATCTATACAACTATGGACTGACTGTAGCTGAAACATGAATGTACAGTATTATTAAGCCAGCTATTTCACAATCACAACTGACTCCTTTTACTAATAGAATTATTATGTTTTTATGTACAATAACTCATTTTTAATGCTTGATGCATAATCTAGAAATGTGCAACGAAGCAAAGCAATGCACCAACAAAGGCAAGGATGAAACAGACTGCAAACGAGCAGACATGTATGCAAACACTTTTGTTCATACTTATTCCACTGTACCTGAATGCATGATTTCGACTTCCAGTTGGTTATTTTAGTGCTATGTGTGGAAGTGCTACTTTAATCATAAGTTCAGCATTTTCTACCACATCTGAGCCATAAATTGAGATCTCTGCTAGCTGTCTGTCAGTGTGTCCGAGCCAGGAAATAATCTGGAACATAACATCCTGTAAATGTTTAAGTTTTTGTATGGATTACAAAAAGCAAATATAAAGTGCTAAATAGTGAGGTCATGAGAGGCTGACGTGGATTTTGTTACCTTTGGGTGGAGGTAGGCTAGCTGTTTTTCACAGTTTCCAGTCTTTGTGGAAAACCAAGCGAACTTGCAGCTAGCTGCAGCTGGGTACTGAACGGACAGTTAATTGTTATTTTTAACAGGGGGGATGGTACAATCATAGCACCTTCCTTCCCCCACACCACCAGCAAACACACATTCTACCTAACCATCACCCAAGATCGTAGAAATATTATAGGAATACTACAGGCAGCAGTGTTTCCCAATGATCTTCTCCCTCGTCAAGTTGCTACTTACACAATGCCACATAACACTTTGATTATGAATGTGACACTAGGCATATAGAGCATATCCGTTAGGCTACTATAATTTAGAGAACATAATAGATCCAAGATTTAACTGACAGAGGGGTGGGACAGAGACAAAAAGGGGCAATTACAAATCCGTCCACTACTTCAGCACCACAGACAGCGCCATGGATTTCTATCATATAATACACAGCACAGGTGGGTTACTAATAATTCAGAGCCATGGTTGGGTCTTGCACAAAGCTCATTCAGATAAAGGATCAAATAGTCAGGCAGACTAGACTTACATAGTCCACCAAACAACCTCCTTGCCCCTGCACTCTCTCTGCTACAGGGGATGGGGAGGGGGTGGCAGGTTAGGAAGCGGGGTGCATTTTAGTCATTTTGCTAAGAAGGTGGATGGCATCCCCCTTCATATCAACTACTGAGCATCAATGTTGTCATCTAACTCTCTGCCAAAAGCACAGGGATGTCTCCCCAAGGAAACCCATCTCAGTGCCTCTTCCACCCCTTTAATTGACATTCCAGGCTTCCACCTGGTAAAGTTTGGTTCATTAATTCATGTATCTAAGTAACCATTGCCTCACCCTGGTCTTTCACAGTGCAATTATCTAAGAGCCTGCAGCTTCAGGCCCAAAGCAAACACAGTGTGTCTGAGATTGAGGGCTGCGAGGTCACCACGAATACGTGATGACAGCTCCAGTCACGGGCCTGGCTCTCCAGGGGTCACCCTGTCTGTCTGCCAGGGGCCTTAGGCACATGGGGAAGTAGCTTGTGCAAGGTGAAAGAGTGAGTGCTGAGAGCAAAGAATGTGACAACCTGCTCTCTAAAGGTTCTGGAGGCATACTTAGACGTAGACTGGATTTTTTAAACAACAAACTAACAGTATGATGTTGTTCACGTGGCCTCTTTGGTAGTTATTGTGCCAGCCTAACCTTTAAACAGGAATACAGGAGGATCCATTTGTGCGCAACAAAGGTTAATATTTTCTTTATTCTTCCTGGGCACTACCCCACCATAAATCTCCCTCCTCCAGCAGCTCAGTGCGGCAGTGAGAGCGTTAAAACCGCTCAGCCAGTCTCCACCTTTTATGTAAATGCCAGTGTGAGTGAGTGAGTGAGTGAGTGGGACCCGAGGCGGAGAGCGCTCAGTGAATGGGGGGAGTTGCCTTCACGGATCCCTGCGCTCACAAGAAAGGAGGTGTGGGTCTCCGTGTCCAGTGTCTGCATCTATTCTGAGGAGGGAAGAAGCGATAGGTTGTCTTTGAATGCGAACGTGCAATCATGTCACGAGCGTTGGACTGTGCAACGAGAGCATCTGAATAAAACATAAAGGCGATAAGCGGACTCTACAGGAATAAAGCAATGGGTGGCCAGATAACGCGAAATGCCTTTTACGGTAAGGAATACACACTGACGCTGTATTGTTCGGGCTGTTGTGGTTATTTGGTTCTAAAGGGGGGTGAGGCGTTTCATTCATACACGAGTGCTAGCTCTGTGGGCTGTTATCAGGTACCATATTGTCATATAGCCTATTCTTTGGTCACAGTTACGTCACTGAGTGGAAGGGGCAGACGCGCAGCTGTGTTTACTTTCCCTCTGATTCATACGATGCAGGGTACAGGACGGCATCTCCTCCTCGCGCTCTAACGAAGACCTATAGCTCATGTTGGTGTCGTAAACAGTTGATATTGTGAGCGTGAACATGTCGGTGTCAGTGGAAGTTGTGGGGTTTCCCTCTGCTCTGCCCTGCTCTGCCCTGCTCTGTGCTGTGCTGTGCTGTGGTTCCCCCTCATTAATAAAGAGGCACAGTGTGCAGCTGCGCTTCACAAAATCCATACATTGATTTCCTATCGCCACATCCTACATGCCAACAGTAAGGTCGAAGCATCCATCTCACATGATGAATTGTCGCTTTCAGCAAACAGCTAGCTGTATTTGCAAAAATGCTAAACATTTCCCAGTTTGATTTGGTGTTGATGCAGGATGAAGTGATATGTTCTTCTTTAATAACAACAAATGAACATTACAGTTTGTGTGTGTGATACTTTCAGGTCTATTACAGAGCTCTCGGGGACTTTGTGGCTTTACTGTCAGTTGATAACCAGTGGAAGTCAACAATGTAGCTTCTGTGTGGGTCCATGTTCAAAACATAGGACAGCTTTGGGCCTTGTGCGTCTTGTTCTAGGCTCCTTGCAGTGACAATCAGAAAGAACCACCGTGATTCATTTTTCTTTTACAGTAAAAGTAGTCTTCCTCCTTCTCCCCTTCTTCCTCTCTACCCTTACAACATTATAAGAATGTAATGAAGTCATTAGTGTGATTCCAAACTCAATGAATGTTTCTGTAGTCATTATTAACGTGTTGTTGTGATACACTGTATATGAGTGAACCTGTGGGAGTTAAGTCAAGTCCCTGTTCCAACAGCCTCTTCTGGTTTTGACCACCTGATCGTTCTAATTAAAGCCCCAAGATTAATCCAATTAGTTAAAGAGGGACAGACTAAGACAGCATGAGGAGGAGGCTATAGCTCTTTCTCTTTGGGATCAAGGTCACACACTTGTAAGGTGTGTGCATTCAAATATTACCTAATTATTTACCTGTTGGATAATTAAGATTAAACAGGTGAGTTTTACAGTCTATATTAAATCTCTTTCTATATGCCAGAGCAGCTGATCCTTACTTCTAGTAATAGAATCCCTTAGAACTAATGCAGTACTACAATACAGTACTGATACAGTATTACAAGATCCAATGATACCAATTTTGGTATAATTTAAACACACAATATCTAATTTCCTTCGATCCAGCTTTCTTAAAACAATAAAAGGAAAACAAGACGTGCAATTTGAGGATGTCATTAAGTAGCATGGGATCATGGGAGTTTTACTCCCAATATGTTTCGTCACAGTCTCTTCCTTCCTTGCTCTCTGTTGTATTGTCTGATCTGTTTCCCTGCAAGTTACAGCATCTGGCGACCAAACGAAATGCACCATTACATCAATTCAATGACAGATTTCTCTGGATTTGTTGGGAAAACAATTGTATAATGTAACCACCCAATCCCCCCTTGCCTTTTTGTGTATTCCAATACTAAGAAAGACTAAAGTCAGACTCAAGCTGTTTCCCTGCCACACAGTTGTTATGGAATGGACTGTGTCAAAATCACCTTGTAAATAAAGGAGAACGCCTGTACAGTCACATTTTATAGTGTGCCATTGTAGCTGACTGCCATTCCATCTTGGCAATTGCTGGTTTGTTTATTTGTTTATTTGGTCCTCTTTGTGTTCTTGTACTTGCTTGAAGTCCATGATGTAGCTGTTGCATCGTTATCAAATATTATAATGGCCTACTGCTTCATTAGCTTTGTTTTTTAATAGGATAGAGATTATGGTGTTAAACATGGTGGCTCACTGATGTGGCCACTCAGAAACTTTAATTAAAAGATTTGTTAATTAACGTTATTAATAGAGCCAGACTGATCCTCATTTTTTGGCTGATGAAGGTATTAGAAATTAGAAAATACTGATATTGATATATCGGCCGATATGCATAATGTTTTGGCAATGATCACTAAATGTGGTTATCAAACAGTTGTGAGAGAGATATGTAATGGAGGCAGGATATTTTACAGTTTAACAATGAACTTTATTGTCCAAAATGACATTAGTACACCGAAGCAATAAACTTCCCTGGGATTGTATTAAGTGCAGCCAAAATTTTCAAATACTAACATGCTAGCTTGTTAGCTGTTAGCCCTGTTTGTTATGATAGTGTTTCCTTAGATGCGAGACATGGTTGTGCTAGTTGGATATGGTTAGCTATCACAACAATATGCTGTGATCACAGCACACAGCCACTGAGCCAAAGGAACGAGTGAGCAGCAGCAGCATTGACAAACTTCTACTGAGTAGAGCAAAGCACATACACAGCAACAGCCTTTCCTTCAGTGGCTAATGTTAGCACAAAGCACACAGCTCATTAGCCATGCTAACCCAGTTAGCACAAAGCACAGACTTACAGCAGTAAGGATAGCCAGGTAGCTAAATTTGGACTGAGGTACATTTGTGATCGCTATTTTACTTCTGTTTATGTGATTGTGCAGGGCAAGTTTTTGGAGGAGTGACACTGAAGTGGGATAGTTTTTAAAATTGCTCTTGCTGGTTTATACAATCTTACCAACTCCAACTTTAATTACACCAGCCCTCTCCTGCTATGACAATCCATAGTGTCTTGCTTTATTGGCATCTTGACCCAATGATTGACTTCATCTTTGTCAATATTTCCTGGACCTTCTTCTCAGTTGAGTTCTGCAACTGAAGTCACATGACAATGATTTTGCCACCAGTCCAATATAACAAGTACAACAGTCCTTCTCATGATGTTAAATGTCTATGCTGTCCATATCAATGCATTGGCTCTTGGTTGAACATAATCCATAACTCATTTTAGTTAAATATTTGGCTCATTCTAAGGTGTTGCTGAATGTTTTGTACCAGATTTTGTGATTCTAACAATCTTCTGAACTTTATCCCACTAAGTATGTCACTAATTTGAAAAAAAAATCAGTAATTTGACTCAATACAGTGATTCAGAAATTGATCAGCAGAAACGAGGAGGTCCGTAGTCCGTTTTGGCTGCAGAGGTGCCGAAAAAGTTGAGACAGAGTCAACTTTTGGAGAAACGCAGCCTGACGTCACGTTACGGTGGCCATAGGCTGGCGATCAGACTACGACTTAAACCACAGTGGAGTGTAAAGTATTATGTTGTGTGTATTCACTCAGTTTGGCTTTGTGCACCAGTTTAAAACATATCTGTGGATGCTGACGATCACTGTAGGACCGTCATGTGTAACCTACTGTGGCAGAGGCATGACCAGAGATCATAAACAGAGTAGAATGGGTCAGTAGCAGGGCATGTTATTTAGCGTGGATAAATACTACAGAGGGAACACAGCAGTTTCACTTTCATTTTGGTTCAGCCTTGTGCCCCAGTTTAAAAACACACAGTAATGACTTTACTGTTATTTTTAATCCATCAATGAGGACAAACAATCACTAGTAGGTCAAACTTACAAGTAGCCGAACAACATAACAGCTTCGTCTGTTGGCAAACTGATTGGGGGTTTCCCAACACGTCACAAACACGGACCATGGGGTGACACTCCAACACCAATGCACAAACCTGCAGCATTTCACTGCACCACCGTCTGCTGGCTATGCGTGTGTAGCATACGCGTCCACAGGCAACTCGACAAATATGGCAGGACATCACCGTAGGCATCATAAAGAAGTAGACTTAACTGAGAAAAACAACACCACATATTATATATATATGTGTATATATATATATATATATATATATATATATATATATATATATCCCTCTATGACTTCTTTTGTTTACAGTTAGTTTCGAATTGACTGTTGAAACAAGTTATTGTTACATTTATATTATTAATAAATAATGTAAATTTGACAATAAGGCATGAGTGTGGTACACTGCAAACAATTTATGGAGATTATATCACTCATGACACCATGTACTGTAGACCGTCTTTTGAAAAAGAATTTAAAAAATTAAATGAGTTATCATGGCATGAAACCAGTGATCCAAGACTAGACTAGTCTAAAAATGGCATAGCCATCTGTGCTCAAAGAAAAAAAGATTGAGAATCGAATTGTGACCTTAAAATCGAAAATCAAATCGGAATCGAGGATTTGGCAAATTGTGACACTGCTACTACTAATTGACCTGATTATCAGACAAACCAAATTGACCTGATTTCTCACTGAGGAGTGATATGACTGGAAACATCCGTTGCAACAGCAGGGTATTGATAAACAACATGGCTGTTGACTGCCATAATAGACTGATAAGAATATTCATGAAGGCTGTCTAATAATCACTAATAACTTACAGTTATGTTTACAAGTGTTAATTCCAATGGGAAGAAGAGAGGGGTTAAATAGAATTTAATATTAAAGGACAAGTTGCTATGGTGATCCACAGCCATTGATAGAAAGTGTTTGCTTCTGCTGCCTCTTACTGGAACTGAAAGACCAAAATGTAAGATGCCAGAAAATCATATCCGAACCCTCCTCGTCATGTTTATCTCCATGCTTGTGATTTTGGTAAATGTAGGTGGCAAAGAACTAAATTTGAACTTCGCCAGGAACATGTAGATATGAGAAAGGTGCGACTCACGGGGTAACAGATTATGCTTTCTAAAGCTGCACCACTGCAGGCTGTTGTTCTCAGGTGTGAAGCACCAGAGCACATCCAAACAGCGTTTGCTGAGTTGGTTGCATAATTGAGTCTGCCGAGTGTGTGGGAGCTCCACTTCTGTGCTCCCGATTGACTGAAAGTGGGCCAGTGTCTGAGGCTGCACAGGCTGATTCGATGGAGCGTCTGGCTGCATTAGACGTGAATTGGATTCAGTATCCGAATGCAGAGCGGAGACTGAGCTGAAGAAATGCCATATAACAAAGTAAAGTTTCTTAACTTCAGAATCAGATGAGATCTCAGTAATGTCATGGGATATGCCTAAGGATATTGAATGCCAAATAAGGGCAATAGATTGTGAATACAGCATGCAAGCCACCGTTGAAAATATTTCCATTTTCTTCTTCATCTTTCTTTTTCTTTTACTTTCTTTCTGTGTATTTCAGCAAGAGCTAAAAAGACAGAGCTTTATTCAGGCCTGGACAGTTGCTACGGAGTGACAGAAACATATGTCTCAGGGTCAGGTGGCACTACTTCTGACTTAAGGCAGCGTGTTCTCATGCTGTCACCTTCATCAACACACAGGAGGTAGATCCCCAGCAACCGTAACCTTGCTGTCTGTCCAGCAAGCGTGCAAAATTGTGTGTGTGTGTGTGTGTGTGTGTGTGTGTGTGTGTGTCTGCAGCCCTTTCATCCTCATCCTCACGACAGGTCACCTTCAAGGCAGCGCCCACATAATGCCTTCCAGCCAGTACTGAATAGCATCTTGCCTGCTTTCAGTCAATACATCCTGCATATAATTACGCCTCTCCACCAGCCTGCTCTTTTTCACTGCCAAAGAAGCCTCATTGGATAACATTGTGCTCCATTGTATGAGGCCTTGCAATATTATTACTTATTGATCACTGTTGTGTAATCCCGCTAGTGAAGAGAATGCGGTAACAGCGGAAAGACTAGTGGGCCATAGTGGATAACGTCATCCAGACTTCATCATCTCCGCTGTCTCACCTTTCATCGTCAGGTCATCACGATGTGAATTATTGATAGCAGTGTCTCTGCAGTAGATAAGCAAAGGGTTGGAAACATGATAGATATATTCCTTTAAAATGTAAAGATTGGTATATTTCTAGTGCTCATGAACATATGTTTCATAAATGTATTATGTTTTATGTTAAGGTCTCCCATAGAGTACATTTAGGGTTGGGATAGATGATGCGATCACCCATTGCCAATGGCTGACTACAGATCCCTGTGCCATTGTAACATCGTCATTCAAAAGGCCCCCCAGCAGAGAGCACAAAAAAATCAGTCCCAACCCCCGCCCCCCAGCAACACTGTCATCGTCTATTACAATGTTTGTGGAAATTGCCATATGCCCAGTTGGTAGACATCACCCAACTCTAGGGACAATTAGGTTAGATGAGCTGAAGTAGAGTTAAAATTAGAGATCAGATAGAAGAGCATTAGGGTTAGGAAACAGAAAATTAAAAGACAATTGATTGAACATTACAGTCCAGGGCTACAACTATCTGTTATTCTCATTATTGATTTATCTGCCAGTTACATTCCTCATTAATCGTGTGGTCTATAAAACATCAGAAATCAATGAAAAGTGACTACCACAAGAGCACAAAGAGACTTTCAATAGATTAATCGATGAATCATTGTATCCCTATTTAAGTCACTCATTTGTTGTTTGTAGCAAGTGTGAGGCTTTCTTTCATTGTTAGTTAAATACCTTTTGGTTTTTTGCTCTAGGTCAATCAAAACAAGCAATTGGAAGACATTGCCTTCGGGAAACTGTGAATGAATGTTTTCACTATTAAGGCACTTTTGACATTTTATGGACTAAATGACTGATGAATCAGCTATTTTTAGTATTTGTAATTACAGCCGTGCATTAGAGGGAACAACTAGTTCCTGTTGGTGTTGATTCAGACCGCTGAATCGCCACCAACAACCATCTCTTAATTGTTCAGTGATTCAAATAGATATTATGTCATGCTTATTGACATGATGCAATCTGGTCCTAGTAGGCATGATTAAGAATGGGAACATCATCTTCATAAATAGCTAGCAATAGAGCTAGCTACAGCTACAGAAATGTAGCAACAGGAAATTACTACAAAAATGGTGACAGGTGTGTAACAACACAGCTGCACAGGTGGTCTCTCAGTCAAAACAAGACATAGTTTAATGATGTTGCCAAGCAGCAAGGGAACATGGGAGTCGCTGTCTTTGAGTAAACAACCATTATTGCCGATGAAAATCTATCTGATGTGACTAAAGCATAAATGTCCATTGACGAGGTAATGTTTCAAAGGTTTATTCATGGTACATTTAGTCTCCTCCGCCGATTTCCTTCCTCACTCTCTGACTCTCCAAAAAGTAATGGCAACAGGAGACCAAATAAAACACACTGTTTAATTTACCTTGAGTATATTTCTCTTTGTTTGAACATTGTTGGAAACATTTGGGATAATGTAAGTACACAACTCAACAACACATATAGAAGGGTTTTTTAGACATTTCAATGCAGAAATCCTACATATCTTTAAATCCTGCTGTCGTTTAAAAACATTTCAGTAATGGCACTCTATACATTACTTTGTTATTCAGTCACTTTCTACATTAATATCAGGGTAAACGTTAAGTTAGTTGGTTTATCTACAAAGGTATTCTCCTGGAAGATCAGGAAAATGCTTTTTAAACATTTTTGCCTGATGAAACCAGCATTTAAATCCAGTGTTTTCACAGACTCCGCCAGCTACTGAGGCGGTCTGTGCAGCAGACCTAATGTACTTTCGAACAAAGAACAACGGGATTTGATGAAGTATTGGACTTGTCAGGATGAATAAAAACAAAATGGCAGGTCAGTTTTTTTCTAGGATATTGTAATATAGGCTAATACAAGGCATAAAGCAGCACATAGTTTAAAATTACAGGATCACCTGATGCTGCTCTGACTGGTGTCATCATGGAAACCCCCCAACATGCAACCTTACCATGGGCACGAGTCATCTATCAGTGCATCAACACTGAACCAATAGATTTGTCATGACGTTGCCTAGCAGCATGTGTAGCCCTTTGGTTACCACCAACATAATGAGTGATGACTCTGTAATGAGTGCCCCAGGTAGAATAGCAGCTACAGGTACAGTTACTATCACTGCCTCAGTCATAGACTCCCTGTCATTGGACACACGCAGCCTATTGTGTTTCACACACTTGGCCTGTATGTGTGAAGCATCTGTCACACATGTATAAAAGCACATACAGTGAACTTTGAAGATCACTAAGAACAGGAAATGTAATACCCTGTGAACTACACTGTAAAAGGCACCATGCATAAGCTGTGAGCATCTGCTAGTGCAGAAAGCACGTAAAACCATCTCGCCTGAGTTGTATTTTAAAGCATTTAAATCTAAATGATAATGTGTGTCGCTATTAATGCGTGATTCATTTCACAGTTGGTATTTCATCAGACTGAAATGCCATTTTGTCATGAGTCAGTGGGATTGGATACATCTTCCAGACACAGCTACGTAAACATCATTAAGATGTTGTTTGTCATCGCCCTCCAGGCTTGTTGCTGGTGTTGTTAACGACACTGTCAAGAGATCCACGGAGAACAACATCAAATAAAGAACTTGAGCAGCAACAGTAACATTTTACACTGATAAGCTTTGTAAAAGAGGATACTTGCGGTTTGATCGTTCCCAAGCTGATGATTTTAGTTATTCCAATAGAACAAAATGAGTGTTAGAGCATAAAAGTCATCACGACATTAAAATAATGCAAAATAAGTTTACTTAACAGATCATTTTTGGTGATGGATCTAAATTTCAACGGTACATTGGCAACAATGTACACAAATGGCTATACAATTGTAGGTTTCAAATGCAAAGTTATTTTATGTTACACCCAACACCAGCCTGCATGATGGCTTTTTCCCAAATGGCTTAAACATTAAAGTAAGGCTGTATTCAGAATCAGGAGTTGCAGCGATTAGTGTGCGAGTGTTATTCCATGGCCCATTTGTATGATGTATGGAGGTGTGGAAATGTCTCGATTATAAGAAGCATCGTGATGTGGATGTGGAAGATTCTGTATCGATGCAGAGACAAAGCATAACCAAGAGTCTGCAGCTCATGATGATTGTTGATTGTCCGGCCTCAGCTGAACAATAAAGTTACGTTGCGACGTTACTCTCATGCTTTGAATTGAAGACGGACATTAGGCTAATGTTACTTATGTAGGAGGCATGTCAGAGGGAGGCAGAGATCATTATCTACCTCTTATGATCAGAGTTTTATTTAAAATGGACATTACAGGCCAAATGCGGATTTTATGAACTTGCTGGGAAGCATGAACTGGACAAGACCTACGCTGAGCGTGACTTCTGCCTCACAACTATTACTAATCACATTAGCCATTTCCACCTGAAGCTAACGTCTGCAACCATAAATAATAACTGTAACAGCAAGCCCAGCTAATCAGCCAAGATCTGAGGAGGCACTGTCAACTTAACCGTCCAGCTCTTAGAGAGGCGTGTGCAGCCAATAAAGTCCATAAATCCTTTATCTTAAAGCTGCTACAGTATGTGAAAACAGTATTATTGTAGATTACAACAAACATGTAGGCAGATGGATAAATGTTTTGTTTTTATAATGTTTATGTCTTGAAATGATCGCGCTTTTATTTTGTAGACTGCTGTAGTCTGATTATTGGAAGGACTTTCTGAATAAAAGGGGAATTTAAATGATGAAAAAGTAGCCATGTGCAGTAATATAGATAATCGAGGATGTAATACACTGAGATGCATCTTGAAAACGTTTTGCACTCGAATCATTGACAGCTGAATCATAATCAAATAGAATCATGAGGACAGTGAAGATTCAGACCTCGAGTGATGTAGAGTATTATGAACTTTAACCCCAACCCTCAAACACAGATCTAGAAGGTAGTGGTAGAGAAGTTTGCCAACCATCATTTAGCTACAAAGGAGAAGCTGCAATGTTTCTATCTACACAAAGCCATACTAAAATGACTAAATAGATTAACTGACACTGACAACAACTCCCGACGACATATATCAGTGTTCCCAAAACAACGTGACAATTGTAGTGTACCAGGGACAGGTGTACTGGACGTTTGTTGCAAGGTCACAGTCTGGTTAGATTGGTTAGGTTTAGGAAAACATTGTGGATTGGGTTCAAATAACCACATTACTTATGCAACTTACCAACATGACTTAAGTAACTTAAGTCACGTTATGTATGTGATTTAAATTAGCTGCATTAATAAGTTGAAACAACTAACCACACTGGACCTGAACAGTGATCTCCTGAATGAAAATCCTGTTTTTGTTTAGCATGACCATCCATCCCCAACCTTCTCTACCATCTAACAAGTAACCTAAATAAAGGGTTTTCATAACCTGATTTCATTGATGACCTATGACAGCGTTATTCTGATGAGGACAAGCTGGTTTCTATGCTACTACCACGTTGATCCTACCAGTGATTGTCCACATGAACAGATTAAAAAAAACATTTACTTGCTATGACCAACCAGGATGCGAGGGATGCCATTACATTATCCAAAATGGATTGTGTTTTAACTTTTTTCACCTTTCCGCTGCTGCCTAAAAACACCACTCTCACTCAAATAATAAGGCTGCTGATTCTGTGTGAAAACGGCCTGAGAGACTATCACAGCTCCACAAAGGCTGTGTTTGTGTGTGTTCTGTTGTGACTGAATGCTACATTATGAACTCATTCTGTTCACTTGGTGGTAATATTAGGTGAAAAACACTTGAACAGCTATATAGGAGGGTAGGCTGATTTCCAGGAAATATGAGAAACATTATGATTATGCGGTCAGGCACAATAAAATACTCAGAGGATCCACTACTTGTGAGGTTTCTTGTAGACTCAAACAGGTTGTAGGACTATGGAAACTGGCACCAATTGAAGCTGGTTTGACATGTTTTCTCTCAGACAGATATTTGTTGCCAGTAGGGAGGCCAGGATTCTACCACAGGTGGTTAAAAGAGCTCACACCTGAACTCAGTCCTTTAAATTAGGGATTTTTCAGGGCAGATAACGATACTGATTATTAGCAATCAAGGAGACTGATAACCAATATTTAGAGCTGATATGCATTTTCAGTAAAAATAGAAATCTTGGTGTCAAAATTTTCCCAACACATAGCCTAGCTGAAATGCATTTAAGCATATGTTTCAGTAAAATAGAACTTATAGTTTGTAATTTTGTTCCAAAACATAAAAGTGCACTTTTACATGTGTTCATCACGTTAACTGGTTATGGGAGATCTCATATGCTGCTGGATAGCTTAATCTATAACAGTACATCAATGTATTAGTTGATTTTCATTTTATATTAATAATCTGAAACAGCTAAGTAACTAGTAACTAATGTTATAAAATAAATGTAGTGGAGTTAAAAGTACAACATTTGTCTCAATAACGTAGCAGAGTGGAAGTATAAAGTACCAGAAAATGCAAATACTCTAAAGTACCATTCAGGTACCACAGAGGTGAATACAGACAGAGAGGTAGAGGCTCCAGCAGAGCAAAGTATTGCACTTTAAGATTAATTCATTCTTTGCAGCAATTGAAAAAATAAAATGCAGATACAGATAATCTGCAAAATGCCGGATATGGGAGCCGATGATCGCCTGGGCCGATAATCAGTCCACCCCTACTTACAGGCTCTAATAGTGTTAAGCTTCTCCTCCATCCTGCTGCTCCTCAGCCAGGTCCTCCCTCAGATCTGCTCTTCACAACATTAGGCATACTGGTGGAGATCTGGGCCAGTGGTATCTGCAAGTACTGGCCAAGGTTTGTTTCAGTATACCTTGGAGACACATTGACAGGGGGTCCTGCTTAGGACAACAGTGAGAGAAGGTTTAGATTACCCTCCATATGTTGTTCAGTGTTCTTTTAAAGTTCACCACACCCTGTAAATGCCACACATTTAAAAAATACCAATAATTAATTATTTTTACTTAATTTCATATAATACAACTGCTACCCTGTGAGAACATATAACTTGGAGAACAGTTGTTTCCTGGAAGTCATCTGCTGACCAAATACTGAGCAAATATTAGACTAGTTTTCTTCCACCTATCAAATTCTATTTGGATGGTAAAGCACTTAGCTGATGGTGAGTAACGACTACACAACTCTAGATAAAAAGCACACACTGATAAACACACAAGAACACACACACAGCTCACCTCTCATTCGCTGTCACCAGCCAAATTGAACTGCTGAGAGAGAGATTAGCTTACTGCGCCACAGAGATGTTCATTGGTGTATGACAGGTATTAGCCACACACAAGCGTGTGTATTGTGATGAGAGGTTGTAGCTGTCTTGTGTGTGTGTGTTGTTATTAAGGGGATAAAGACCTCTACACTCTGGGGCAGAGGGATACAAGCTTTTCATTTTCCGTCTGTTCATAATAAGACAACCTTGACCTTTGGCAAAATGGCTCCTGTGAGGCTGTTAAAGCTGCTTTTTCCTAGATAACACACGCATAAAGCTGTGTGCACAAACAGGCTTATAAGAGGCAGCTGTCAGAATGATGTTAACAAAAGTCATTTTCAAGCCTTTTACATCAGGGGTTCGCATCTCGGGTTTGTGTGGACATGAGCATACTCTAGGATTTGTTTTGCTGAGGTAATTGGAGGACTGAGACCAGCCGTTTGGCTAGAGGCTGCTTTGGTCTGCATAAGAACTTAAAACTGCAACATGGGATTTAAGAGTAAACACTGAATCTTAAAAAGTAAAACGGCTATATGAAAAAAAAATTCCAGTCTTAAAAAGACTATTTTGCTCAAATGTCTACAGAGTACAAGCCTGAACTCATATTTTGCTGTCACATACAAGGCCATGTTCAGATAGACAATAGATGAACACGGCAACTGATTTGTGTGTTCTGCCATCTAGTGTGGCATCATTACTGTGGTGGCAACTCAGTGTCTACTGACAGTGACAGCAGATGCGTGGGTAGTTGTATTGATGATGTTGGGCAGTGGCCCCCAGTTAGTGATGCTGGTACTTTATATGGATGGCGATCATAACATTATTCTAAGATTTTACATATAAGACAGTGGTTGTCACAATAGTCAGAATAGATAATAGAGAAATAGAGCAAACATCTTACCATCTGCCAAATTTCAAGTAATGAAGTACTATTTAATATACTGACATTACTGTACTAGCCAGCATAATCAATCAAGAAGTGAACTTAACTTAACAATTTCAGACAAGTTCAGAGAGAATCTATGGTAAGTGGTCTCAGACAGGGGTGGACGGGGGAAGTAGAGACTTGTGTATTTCATTTTCAGCTTTTTTCTAAAGTCAAAGTTTGCCACTACTGTTGGAGTAGTCGCATGGGTATTGTACTTATCTACGTCTGGTACTTCCCTGGATTCATGTATGGCCTTCAGATTGATGGGGTGGTGCTAGTAATTTGCTATAGGTTACCTATGACACGACAAAATTTGAACCAGGAGGTCTAGTTTGAAGTTCATACTCCTCTGAAGTAGGACTTCAAAAGATATCAACACATTACATTTCTTAAGCTCATGCTTTTATCCAAAGTGACTTACAGTAAGTGTATTCAACCATGTGGATACAACCCAAGTATTGCAAGAATCATGCTTCATCACATACTGTATACTGAACTGCTTCAAGGGCTACGTTCAGAAATCTCTATATTACACCCATGATTTTCTCCTCCATCTCAACATTTTGAATGTATGTATGTTTTTGTCCACTCGGTAAATTAAGTCCAGTATCCTCTCTTCTTTTAGCTCTGTTTTGCTCTCCAACAACTCCTTAAGGAATTATCGAGCTCTTTAGCTGCTAAATGCTCCACTGTTTTCAACAGCAAGTGGCTAACTTTGTCTGTCTGGCATTTGGTGCTGGTCAGGTAGCGTAAGGTTGGTTTGTTGGACCTTTTTTTTTTCTTTTGATCAAAAAACCTTCCTGCTGGTGCTGGAAGAAGGGTTGAGAATGGTGAGAGTGAATCATTGCGGTTGTTTTTACTGTAAGTATAATGGAATCAAGCCTACAAACCACACTGCTCCTCTTTCTGTGCATTTTAACTTTGATAGCAGGAAAGGTTGAAATGCCTCAAAGCATGTACAGATACTTGATACGCTGCTCCCTAGTTGACACATTTGCTATGGGGGATGAGCATATTCTTCTATTTAACTGCAAATACAAATACCTGCAAATGTTTTGAGTCTTTAAGGATGTCTTGTCAGTCAAGATATTTGGTAAAATAGAAGATGTAAAAAGATCTATCAGAATTACATGAGTAAAGTAAGATATTTGTTTTGCACTGTAAACTGATACTCTCATTTGATTGAATGGATTCTCAGAATAGCGCACACAAGCTGAATTTCAAAAAGCTGGAATCGGAGACTATAAATATCATTTTGTCGTGTCTGAGTAAACAAAAGGCATCTGTTGTATCCCAGCTGATAGCCACAAAGTGAAAGAGTGCACTGATCAAGACCTTTAGATACGAGGGGTTGCTAAGGAACATGAATTCACACATAGCCAGTCTTTCCGTACAGCAGCTGCGTCTCTTCAGAGCCTGGTAATGCATTCAGCTCAATCTGCCTGGGACCATGTGCACCACATTCAACAACTGCTCTCCTGTGGCTCTGCCCAAGACAAAAGGCCTCAACGAGGCTATTAGGTTGGGGCCAGATTGAACGGTAGACACGCTTACAGGGTGAAAAACTGGAAGGGCCATTACTAGATAAACAAAGATGAGAGGGAGAAGAGGGAAACAAAGAAAGGGAGAGAACACAAAGCGAGCTGTATTTTCGGATAGTCTTATCAGGACTCCACAGGACAACTGCTGCTGCCACTGTGTAAGCTTTCATCTGTTTGTCAAACAGTCCTCTGTGAATATGACAGTAGGTATAGAGTCCAAAGCACCATAAACTGAATACTAAGTATAATTCTTCTTTGACACTTTCAATTATAGACATTTTTTTTCTGTTGATTGGTCTATAATTTATTTTTCCCATGGACAGGTGGCCACATGCTTGGTACTGAAATGTTTCCAGCATCACTGAGTAGAGCCAGGGAACTGTAGCTGAAATGTGAGCACCTCTGCTGAATATATATATATATATATATATACATATACATAGACAAATTTCCAAATGTCCACAAAACTTGGATAGAGGATTGGTTATGGCCCAGAATAGACCCCATCAACTTATGGTGCAGATCTGCACAAAGACACCAGGAAAATCTTTTCTCACTTTTTTAACATAGCAAGATTGGGCTTTTTTGACATTATTGTTAATTTCTGAGGGAATGATGCTTGGACCTTGATGAAGAGAACCTGGTGAATTTAAGTGGCTCATATCTATGAGTGATTAAAAACGGGGATTGTTGGGCCTTCATAGAGGTATTTGCTCCATTCTTGTGGTGTACCATTTTTTAATACAATGATAATGTCTTAATTGTCAACTTCAATTTAACTAAATAACGGATCATATCATTAATATTTACATGGCATATAATATGTTGTAACTGTATCATGCCAGTCAGCACATGGCTTCTGCTAAAACCTTGTAGTGACAGATCCTGAACTTAAGGCTCACAGTTGACATGAACCATTTTATCTGGGAACAATTCAGTATGTATATAACCGGGGAGCATCATTTCTGCCTTGGACTTTGCAATCTTAATCTGCATAGAGATTTGCTTTTCAACCTGCAGGACCCAATGTGATAATGACTTATTAGCTTATTACTCCATAGTAGTCAAGAGCCAATATAAAAACAACAGAGTGAGTGTGTGGTAATATCTGATGTTATTTTCTCTGATGCAGAACAGTTCATCAGGCTTGAAACAAAAACAGACACAGACACTTATTAAAGTGACTAACCCTAACTTCCTGCCCCTAATTGGGAAATTTTTGTTTCACAATAATGCTCATCTGTCTGTGCTTTGTCTGTCTCTGCCTCAGACTCCCTTGGCGGCCCTTTCCCATCCACATCACACCGATGTCACCACAAACCCAAGAGGTGCCTGCCTATCCAGTGTGGAACTATTGGTGGGCCCCATCCCATCAGCCCGCTTCTCTTCCATCCAAACGCTAAGGGATCCCAAATCGTCATGGACCTTGCCCAGAAAACAGTCAAGAGGCAGGCCAGCTTCTGCAACGCCATCACCTTCTGCAACAGGCCCGTAGCCCTGTATGAGCAAGTCCGCCTCAAGGTATTTTATGTCAGAGTGGAGCACTTGAGCTCTCAAAAGTCTGGGAGGTTTTAAACTTCCTTACTTTACTGTTGTACTGCTTTTATATTAGGTTGACACTTAAAATGTGGAGTTCCTTGATGACGTCTCAACTACACTGTCTGCATTGGAATGAAAACCATGTTAAGTCAAATAATGGTCTTGCATTTCTATATTAAATAAGTAAATAATGTAGAAGTTGAGAGTTTGGGGTGATTCAGTCTCATGCCATGTGTCAGTCTGCACTATTAATCAATTATTTTTAAAAAAAATACCAAGAAAACCACATTTGACTCTCCTCTCCCCAGATTACTAAAAAGCAGTGCTGCTGGAGTGGGGCGCTACGCCTGGGCTTCACCTCCAAAGACCCCGCGAGGATAAATCCAGACAACCTGCCCAAGTATGCCTGCCCCGACCTGGTGTCCCAGAGTGGCTTCTGGGCAAAGGCCCTGCCTGAAGAGTTTGCCAACGAGGGCAACATTATCGCCTTTTGGGTCGATAAGAAGGGCAGAGTCTTCTACCGCATTAACGAGTCCAGTCCCATGCTGTTCTTCAGTGGAGTCCGCACAGCTGAGCCCCTCTGGGCCCTCATTGATGTTTACGGTCTGACCCGCGGAGTGCAGCTGCTAGGTAAGATGGTTGAAGAAGCATAAGATGCACAACTGAATCACCAACCATGCAAAGCAGGCAACTGCCCCAGAGACCAAAACCCTGGGGGGGGCCTAATGTAATTGGTGTGAATTCTGGAAGCACTCACAACATATGTTCTTCTATGCACAAACCTTCCACATCTTTCATACATTTGGGGTGTTATTCTACTTTCAAATCCCATTAAAACGTATTACATTTATAAAATATAACTTACAAATTATTCAGTTTTCTTTGAAGCTTAGTTACAATTGAAGTCAGGTACAAAAAAACCTTCAAAGCCACTTATCTTTGATCTGATTTCCATTTATTGTCAGAATCTTCATTTGAAATTTGTCTTGCGTCCCAAGACAGACGCTGTTTCACATGAATAACAAAATACATCATTTAACCAAACAACAAAAACAATACTACAACATATCACATCAGACATTATGAATATGTTGATGTTGCTTACATAAACTCCCTTTAAACTTTAAAATGTTCACAACACTTGGGACTCTCTCGCTCTCTCTCACACAGACACACACACACACTCATGCATGCACACTCTTAGACATTTTCCGCTTTCCCAGCATTGTTCAAGCCTTATCTGTTCATTCATACTTACTTATTTATAATAAACCATACTCTTTACCACTTTTCCATCAATTCATACTCTTTCAGCTGCTTCTTCATAAAGCCAGCAAAGCAGTTTAACTCCCAGCTTAAACTATTCTTTCCCTCCCTCATCCCTTTCCTACTTTTCCAACTACTCTTTTCAACTTTTATTTACTCATTCATACTTTGCTTTGCTCCCAGCCATTATGCATACTCATTCAGCTGCTTTTTCATACAGAGTTAAGTTAGTTAAGAGTTAAGTTTAGCCCCCAGCCATTATTCAAGCAATGCAGTTTAGCAGACTGTATTAACTATAATTTCATTGTATTTCAAGTTTGACATGTTTCCCATAAATGTGGCTGTCTTAGCTCTATGGATATAACTTTGCACTCCTTAAGTCCATTTCAGTCAGACTGAGAGAGAAGCATTTGGAATGTTTGTATGTGAAAACCATATTTGTTGGGAATGTCTTTGTTTATTTTAATCATAATCGGAGTTGTTCCGATTCCGATACCAGTATCGGAAATGCCGATCTGACATCACGTGGGACCCTGCTACTTCCCAGTTAGCTCCGTTAGCTCTGCTTAACGTTACACACCGGAAATCAATTCTTCTTTGCTGCTCTAAAAGCCAACACAAGAAGTTGCGCTGTGCTGCCCCTTGCAACTAATGTTTTTAGAGCGGCGAGCAGCTGTTAAAAGAATTTTTTTTTTAACATGCACTGGATTTGGAATTGGTATCTGGATGGAAAAAATGGTATCAGACCATCTCTAATCAAAGTCTTCACACAACCTGCCCTGATGTATGTTTTGTTTTGCAAGTGAGCCCTCAATTACCAGTGCAAAGTTGGCATGAACTGTTGAGCCACAAAAGCCATATTTGTTGGAAATACTCCAGGTTGATATAAACCAGAATTATCCTTTAAGGCCTTATTTTTATTTTGAGGAGCCCTGTGTCAAGATAGACTTTGAATAGCTTCAATATTTTGGCAAAAATTATACTTATATGGTTCAAAACCTGTTAATGAGTTAATCTGGCCCTTATACTGTATCTTTGTTAATGGTGTGAAACTAGTGTCCTCCACGTATACCTTTCTGTTTACAATGAGAAACTGACAATGATTACGTTTTACGTCTTGTCTTCAATTATGTCAGTTTCACATATTTTGGAACAATACAATACTTTAACCAAGGAATGACAACTGTGATCTTTTTTCTTTCTTATCATTCATGTCGTTACTATTTCTTCTTTAATGTGGTTTTCAAAAGCCATGAGATGTTCAGGTATTTTTGGATTACCTCAGATTTTGGTGCTTTTACTTTCCACACTTCTACAGTTGGCAAAGCAGTTTTCCTTGTGTCTTCATGTTTACTGTAAACAGGTCCTTTCTAGAGGTTACCACTCCTGTCTTTGTGTACAGTAAAGCCTGCCATGAAGTAATGGAATAACAATGAACAGAGGTTATCTATGTCTGACCAATGTTTGACCCACATGTTTACACAAAAGTAGCGGGCTAATAAAAGCCACGCTGCTGTGCATTGTCAAGGTATGCCAGGTGGCTTAACATACATGCCACAAAGGCATAACACAGGATAGTATGGCTGAGGCTTTGATGTTAAAGAATGCATACACATTTCTTTTCCCTGGAGAGTCAGTGCTGTCATCCCTTCTGCTGCTGTAAAAATAGAACAGGGGTCACATGTCCCATAGATAGCACATTTGATTGTAATTGTGCACTGTGTTGACTGACAGTGGTATCTCCAGGCTGCCGGGGTGGATATGTAGTGTCTTGAGTATGAGAGGAGCCATATTCTTTGTTTCTTCTCTCTGTGCTCTCTTTGATGACCCTTAGGGTTCAAAACCCAACACAGTCTGCTGTTTGCAGATGGAAAAAACAACATTATCAGATAATGGGACATGCAGAAAATGGTTCAATTCCAGGCCCACTGGCCAAACTTAGCACCCTAAGGTTTGCCCTGATTGAAGTCTCTGTAATGCATGTTTCCGATGGATGTCCGACCCCTTTGAAACACTGCTCCAAGCACCAATTCAATCAAAAACCGGGCTTCTCCTTAGCCCTATTTAAGTCATTTCTACTGCCTTTTAACAGTCAGGCCAGATGCCAGGTTTCCAACAGAGCAGTACTCCTGTTCCTCAGGCAGCCGACTGACTGACATCTGCCCCCACAAACGGGCCTGTTCAGAGGGGTGGAACGCTACAGAAAAATGAGATAGAAATACATCATCCAGACTAGACACGGCCCTTTGTGACGCTGAATGGCCAACTGTGTCAGCTCTGTGCATCATGTTTCTGTATGCAACGCTCCATGAACCTTTGCCTATCTGCAGATAAGCCCTTGGGCTTTCACATCTGAGGCCTTTCCGTGGCTTTCACTCCTTATTTTATCTGGCATTTGAGGAGCTGTTGGTTTATTTCAGTGTCTAATTCTCAATTAAACCTGCAGCTTGGGAGGCAACAGAAGATATAGCAAGAGAAGTGGTAAAAATATAGCATTTTCTTTATTCCTTTTTATTATTTTAGTCTTCCAATACCTAAATAGCCATCTTAGAACACATTTTTGTGCTGAGAAAGGTTTTGTTACAACATATTATCTTTAAGCCACTTTTTACTCAAATTTAGATCCTTTATCACATTCTTACTTAAAATATCCAATTCAATCCAGCCTCTATTCTTTGCTACTGTGATGACCACATTTCCCTTCTTGGATCAATAACATTTATATTCTCTCCATTTCAGCGCTTTTCAGCAAAGAGTGAGATTATTCATTGTGGCCCCATTGAAATACTATAATCCTTGCAACATAAAGATTGAATTAAAATTCTACGGTGGATTAAGTTTCTCATTCAAAGACGTTTTGTTCAGCTTGTGTATGTAGCCCTCTCGTAATGTAAATACGCAGGAGGCCTCTGGTAGTGTCTCTATTCAGCAGGGAGAGTCCTACACACAAACACTGGCACACACAAACATGCACACACCTTCAAAAGCAGTTTTCACTGCCAATTCAAATCAGCCATTCTACCTATCTTCATATGCCTCTCCTTCCAGCTGTTGCGTTATGTTGCTCATTTCATGTCATCCATTTTATTTAATGGCTCCTCTGTATTCGCTGTACTCACTGTCAGGATATATTTGGAGGAGGTTTTTTCATGAAAACTTAGCTGGGTGCTTTGCTTCATCATGACTAATGGTTTGACAAGCGGAAGGCGGGTCTTGTCACTGGAGCTCATAGGTAGTTATTCTACCAGTCAGTGTTTCCACCTCCTGCTGTCCACAGAAAATATAATTGTTTCCCCTTTAGTCCTTTGCTAAAGACTTCATAGGGATGCAGGATATGGATTTTATGTCAACTGATACCTACCTTATTCTCATGGCCAATACTGATAAAATAGCCAATAGTTTCATATTATTGTATTATAAAAAGACCTTGTAACCTGTAATACTGACCACTGAAGTTGATATGGTGACCTTGCTTATTTGCACAGGGAGGAGGTCGGGGATAGACAGTCGGGACATTGATTCAGGAGGCAATTATTCGAGTCCAGTGTGAAATCAGAAGTCAGTGATGATTTCTTTTAACTTACTAATGTAGTGAAGTTACGTCACATACTAAACGTAACCTAAGTTACTCAGGTATGTTACAGTAACAGAGTAAAGCAGTTATTTTTACCCAAACCAAGATGCTTTCCTAAACAAACTGTATGGCCTGTATCAAAGGACTTTGATATCAAAGGACTTTTATACAGGCCACCGCTGTTTGAGTCCAATGTGGTAAGCTGCTATAACTTACTAATGTAAGTTACATCACGTAAATAACATAACGCGAGTTACTAATATAACATTAGTTACAACAGTAACTATAACAGTAACAAACCACAATGTTTTCCTAAATCTAACCAAGTAGTTTTAGCACCTAAACATAATCAAGTAGTTCTGTTGCCCAAACCTAACCAAACTGCGACTGTACGAAGAAGGTCTGGTGTCTTGCTGATAGGCTGCAATTGTTATGTTGTTTTGGGAATGGTGATATATGTCGTTTTGGGAGATGCTGACAATCTACCTAATTAGTCGCTAAGATATGAAGATGTTAAACAAAAGAGTACATTTGTGAGTAGGAAAACCAAAACAATTAAGTGAACAGCACTTAAATGCTCCTTAGAGGTAGGAGCAGCTCTGGAGCCAGGTGGCAGTTCGCTGTGGGTTTGCCAGGATGACCCCAGGTTACGTTTGGAACATCTTTGATGTAGAAAGATTGAAATAGAAGTCTTAATAAGGCATGTGATAATTCGCCCCACAGGGATCACCAGGGGTATACATCATACATGACAGAAACAATGGGGGCAGGGCTGATTTAGTGGTTTCACACCTCCATGAGCATGATGACAGTAATTCAAGACTTCCCCCTCCCACCTTCCAACATGCTAATGAAGCAGAGGCTGAAAAATGCAGCAACATTCACAGTGACTCCATTAACAAATGCATCAAGTCTATTTCAACTCATCCATATTTTCATGCTTCTGCTGCTACAGAAAAAAAGTGTCACATGCTGCTTGGCGCCTGAGGTAGCAGGTGATTGACTGCATCTGGCCTTGACTTGGGCAAATACAATATTGCAGCGGTTTGGCAGGATAACCTTTGGGGCAGGCTGAAGCTGTCCCCATAGGCTTGAAATCCAACAAGCCCAAAAAGGTTGTTTAATATATACCCATGTCCTGGTTCCTAAGGTTAGCTGTCACTCTCATATGTACACACACATACACACACACACACACCCAGCAGAACTTTACTTGACATCGGAAAGGAGGCTGAGTAACTGAGCAATTCCAGCTGTTGTGAAGCCAGCAGGACTCAGATTGTATGAGTCAGTCACTGTGGAGCTTTAATCAAGAGGGGCCCTCTGTGGGACTTCCCTGAAGGACAAGAGAATAAAGTCTGATTGCAAAGCCTGGAGGCTGCTAACACCTCTCAACCAGGCTGACTCAGAGGAGGAGTTGGCCAATCTAGCTGTCACCACAAAGAAGCAGAGCAGTTAATTTAGTTCATACAAAACATAGTGTCCTGGAAGAAAGGCTGTCTCAGTATTTCACCAGGAAAACTACATTTATACTCTTTGGTGGAAACACTAAAGAGGTTCTGACTTCTGCTGTGTTTTGAGAGATTGTCCTCAGTGGATGGATTGAATTACATGGTAGCTTTTGAGAATGCGGTCCCATTACGCCATCAGGAAGGAGCAGCATTTTCTGTCACTCAAGATGAATGGCAGAGCAGCAGTAGTAATGAGAGGAAGACTTGAAATGGCCATCTTGGTCTTTTTCCACCGAAAAATATGATGCAGGTTTTTTCACAAGCATAATCAAACACTCAAAGCTTTGTGTTTGTGTGCTGTGCTGCGTTCTGTGTATATGAAACCACAATCTCCTTCTCTGTTTTATGTAACCACTCATAGTTTGTTTTGCAGGACGAATCACCATTGATTGTAGCAATGTGCTGTTGTGTAAAGATGACAGATGTGGGCTAGGTGAAAGGAAAACTAATCCTGGAAACTCTTCAGTGAGAGTAAAACAATGTGTGAAGGTTTGATGGATGAAGGCGCGGCCGGCCTGATTCTTTGTTTACATCTTTTACAAGACGTGTCAGAGGAACTAGGTTTGTCTGACGGCGTGTCGTGAGCCGGGGTCGTCCTGTTTGAACCTTTCAAAACATGTCAGTGTTGGTAAGTCTAAAGTGAAGAATTGCATCTCTCTTCACTGATTTTACAGGTATAGGATATTATGATTAAGTACAATTCAGGTCTTCTCCAGTGCTGAATGCATTGAATTCTGATGTCAACAAATGTTTCAGAAGTGAAATGAAGTCCAGTTTAAAGGGGCCTAATTAAAAAGAATAAATGAAGGGGGAATTTGAAGGAACAACAGTGTTGACATTATGTCTAAGACATCTATGTACTGTGTTGCAGAGATGTCTACTAAAGTTAGAATGCTTGCCCGAGCTCATCCTGTATCATCACCACGTTGTACTACAAGAGGTGAGTTTTTGGGAAATATTTGCCAGTTGCCTACATGTTTTCTCTTAGCTTTTAGTGTAATCAATGAGGAAAATAACTTTACAAATGTAAGGAAATACTGTTACATCTATTTCCTTACCAAAGAGAAGAGTACAACCCCACACATTCTGAATTCAAGTTTCTCTTGTTAACTGAACTAAGATGAGCTTAATGCCTTCTTAACTCATCATAAAAGACACTTCATTCAAACAAGACTCACAGCAAATAAAACTAACCAAAACAGTCTTGGTTTGTCTCTACACAATCACCTCTGGTTTGTTGGAAATAAATCATTAGTTTACAGAATCAGATGTAAAAATATTCCATCTCTACACTCTGTTTTTGCCCGCTGCTGATAGCTCACGGTGGCTAGGTACAGCCAAGGATTGCTAGCAAAGAGCAGCTGTTGTCTGTCTTCTCTGGGCAAGATGTTTACATTGTTGTCCTCAAAGTAATGATTTGTCTCCTTCAGATGTAAGTGGACAGCCTTGACCTGAGGAGTTGGTCCTCTTGTGTTGTGCTCATTCTTGGCCAGAGAAGACAGACGGTTTGAAAGAGGAGTAACAGATTCCTCCAATTTCAAACTGGAACAACCACCTTTGAACAGAGGAGGTGGCCTAAGACATTACCTATCACCCACCTACAATGCTGTACTGAGTTCTCTCCCCAGACAGCTTAACAACCATTCACACCTGGGCTCACCTAGCCTTAGCAACCCATATGAAGGCCAGTTTGACCAACGACCCACAAGTGGCCCTAACGACTCTGAAACTCAGAGCTCACACGTGTCCTTAACAACTCTGTAAGGACACTCCCACACAGAGTTTAAAAGCCTGCAACTCCCCTCCAGTTAGTTAGAACTGAAGAAGCCTCTTGGATGAGAGGTGAAACATCTGCAAGAACCTGAAACAAGTCCAGTTGCCTACGATACAGCACTTGTATGATTAATGAAATACAGCAGGTTTTAAAAAATTAAACAAGTCAGAACTTCTGTTTTTACACTTGTGGTCACTGACTGGCTTTGGCTGTCTTTGTACTATACTCTGGCTCCACTCCTAGGTCTCCTAATATGAAGTCATCTGAAATGAAAGAAGTCTATTAGGACCGTTTGTTGTGTCGTCCAGCTCAGAGAGAGAGGGACCAGGGTTCCCATACTTGTGGGAGAAACTGATTACTTTCAGTGAAATGATGGTTTGATTATTGTGCGCACTTCACTGGCACTGTTGTTTGACTTGGCAGGACTCCCCCACCCAGCTAATAGCAGCACTTACAAATCCTCATGCTTCACACACGCTCTCCAACAAAAACACACAGAGCAGAAAAGCTGCTGTAAATCTGACTTTTTCCTACTTAATTAGCAAATGTGGTGGTTTAATGTTGTGAAGATCTCTAGACATCAAACAACGCATATTTAGCATGTTGTGTTTCTTGGCTTCAGTGTGCTGCATAGAATATATGATGATTGTTGGTCAAAGAGTTCAAAAGGCCAAGAAGAATGAACTGGATTTGTGTAAGTTGGCATTCAGTATCAGTTTTAAGTTACTGTACCTTGGCAGAACAATCCAACACACTATATTTCTTTTCAAAGAGAAAGAAAATAATTCAATTTTGAACTCTTATCAGTCATGAGAAATTCAACAGAAAAACATGAATGGGGGTAAACTAGAGGTAACTCATGAAGTTTTATGTGGAGTTTCCTGTTTTTCCTCAATTCTGTGTGCCTTCACTGTATTCAAAAGGGGTTATTTTACCCAGCGTTCAAAGCAGGATATTTATTGAAGATCATTTGCTGTCGAATACAACTCGCAGTCTCAAGCATCGCCAGGGGAGTCAATACCACAGTAACTGCACCCTGCTTATACACTTTTAGACCGAGAGAGAATGACAACAAGGGTCATGAGGTTTATGAATGTTCCTTTATGACACAGTTCAAGCAAGTGAGTGACCGTCAGGGTGACTGATCAGAAATAAGATTAAAAAATAAGACAGCTGTGTCAGCCATGTGCTGTGATCATTCTCCCATTACAAGAGCCACTCCAGTTTATAGCAACTTGGGTCATCAATAAAAGAAATATAGCCGCAAGCAGCTATTTGCCAGGATCAAGCCTACTTTGCTTTGGTTTTTGACCTTCTGCTAATTAGCACAAATCCAACATGGCGGACCTATATGCTCCAGTGGGATTTTTTGTAGAGCACCTTTACCTGGACTTGTGTATCAAATTTCTAGTCACTTGGACTCACTGTGTTTCTTTGGCAAATGTTTCAATAATCACATTTTGTTTTGTTAATTATAGTGCCACATTATGCCAGATTTCGCTCATTATACGTTGAGTAATGCACAGCATTTCCAATTACTGTGCCAAGTTTGGTGTTTCTAGCTCATTCCAGCTCATGGCAATTTGAGCCGCGGCATAAGACAAATGATAATAATAATAGTAAACTGGCACAATATCAATAAAAACATAAGCAGGCAGATGATCCTGAAGTTCCTGTTTAAACTTTGACTTCTTGATGGTTACAAACATTTCTGTCACACTTACTTTTGGTTATAGATTCAAATAAAGATATTTAGAATAGAGCTGCAATGATTAGTTGACTAATTGATTAGTCAATCGTGAAATAATTAATCAGTGACTATTTTGATAATCAAATCAATTGTTCCAGCCATTCATCAAGCAAAAAAAACACCATTTGCTGCTTCTAGCTTCTTCGACGTGACAATCTTCAGACTGTTCATCTAAAATAAGCAAATTCAAGAAATTGCTGTGACCTCTGAGAAATTGCATATGCCACGTTTTCAACCAAACCTGTGGAGTTTTCAACAAAATCTCACCAAAACTAGTGTACTTCTACGAGGTCCAGCAATCGTGATTACTAGGTTGAGTACTAGTAATAGGTCGATCCTTACTAAAGATATTAAAATGTAATCCAAGTTGGCATAAAATCAATAAAATAATGTTTAAACAGTATTTTCAATCTGGATTCTTTTGGGTGCAGCACAACAAGTTGTAAACACATCACATATGATAACCTTATAAAGATGTCATGGCAAAAAACTTAATAATTAGCCAAATCTTTTATAATCATCTTTATCTTTAATCTTTCTATGTGAGCTAAGATTTGACATTTTTAATCCTGTGTGTTTTTATCACTGTGAACAACAGATTTCACATTACACATTTCACCCTATCCATTGTTAATATAAAACTGAATTAGTGCAGCTTTCAGAGTTGAACCAGTTTTAGAAATAAGCAAAGGGTGGACCTGCATGTGTTGAGCGTGTCACTCTTCACCCAGTCATAAATAATTAGCCTAATATCAGCCTTCCTCCGTGCTTGAGCACAGGAATAAAGCAGGGGGGCTTTAATATAAGAACCTTATGATGGAGGTTATTAACACTGAGGTCCTGGCATGCTGATTGGCAGAGAAGGGGCGGCACATGCTGCATTCTGCCGATGACCTAAGGGATAGGGCTTTTGTGACTTAGCGGGCATTTTGCCTGGCTCTTTGTTATGGCCATGTGTCGCCCTGGGAGCCTGCTGCTCTTTCCAAAAGCCCCGGGTTCAAAGCTGCCCAGCCCGATCAGGGAGCGGGGATTGGGCCCATGCCAGGGAATAAAGAACATCCCAAACATCTAGCACAAAGACCCTTCTGACTCCATCTCTCTCTTCTACGATCCCCCGCTCTCTCCCTCTTTCTCATAGCTGCTTTATATCTCTGTCACTCACTCGCCTCACCCATGTTGTCTCCCAGCTTTATCTGTTCCTAGAGAAATCTGCCTGGATATCCATCTCTAACCTCTGCCTTCGTAGCTGATCCCCACTTTCCTTTCCTTTCCTTTCCTTTCCTTTCCTTTCCTCTCCTCTCCTCTCCTCTCCTCTCCTCTCACCCCATCTCTCTCACCTGACATTAATATCACTCTAGGATCTCTTTTCATTTTTTTCTTCCTAGTTCCAGCACTCTCGTTACCTTTGCCTACATCAGATGAAACCGCCTCCAGAGACTATGGATAAAGATAAGCCCTGTGAGATAGATTGTGTGCGTGAGACAGAGTAAATCCCCCAAACCTCCCTCCCCCTCCCTGCCGCCACCCCGCTCCAACACTGGCTCAAACCCCTGGCACGTTCCGTCTGCTCAGGCTAGCAAAGCCACTAAGCCAGCCTCTGCCTCCGTCCACCTCCCCATGCACAGCATTAGCTAACCTGCTTTGCAGCTATTCCCTAATCAAAAACATTTCCAGCCTGAGACAATGCCTGTGCGGGCCAAAATAGACACGCTGCCATTCTCCCTCCCATAAGCACCCTTGTCCATGTATTTGCAATGGATTAGCCCAACAGGTGCTTGATCATTCTCATCAAAAAAATGCTCCAAGGAGGGAAAAAAGGCTGAGCCAAATGGTTTTCAATCTTTGTAAATCAATGAATCATCAATCCAATGAAAGAGCTGATCATAACTGTCAAGCTCCTCCTGCATGATTGAAGCACTGGCTCAACCCAACAGGTGCTGCGTTTGGTTTGAAATTCAATCAAACGTGTAGAATCAGGTGATGACCCCCCCTTCCCCAACCCCTCCAGGCTCAGTGTCAGCAGCTGCATCTTCCATGGCCCTATTACAATGTCTTCCTACATGAGAGAGAAGTAAACACACACACACACACACACACACACACACACACACACACACATAAAGAAACACACACAGAAACACACTGTTTAATGCTGCTTTCAAAGAGCAGAATTCTGGACTTGGCCAATGAGAGAGAGCATCTGTGAGTGTTGGATTTGAAAGGGACCAATAGGACAAAGAGATTGTATCAGTTAAAAACGCAGGTGCACCATGATTAGCGGGCAGCAGCTGGTGAGGTCACAAACGGACACATGTTGAGTGCACAGAATCACACAAGCTTTTTCAAATGCACAGTAAATATTCTCTAGTCCTCTCAGTCCTCTTTCTGTCCTCCAATCTAACAACAAGCTTCAGGAGCACGTCTCACCAGCCTTTGATGAATAAAGAAGCAAAAAAGAAGAATGCGTGGCACACAAGCCAGTATGGTTTTAAAATGACTCCTCTTTGAAATGTGAGAGACGAAAGGGAAAAGGGAGACAATATAAAAAGGAACATAAACCCTCAGAGAAGCTTTTTGAAAATAGCTGATAAAAGACTAGCCCATATTTTTTAGAGGAATCAATTTACCGTGTGTATGAGTTTGTGTTCACACATTGTGCGTTTGAGTTAAGAGTCGGAGTGACACAGAGAGAGCAAGAGGTGATTTGTGGCTCTATGGAAGCCTGCACGGACTCCTTTCAACATAAATCCAGCATTGTCACAGGCAGCCATCCCTGCCTTCCTGGATTTACCTTTCAGTTCTCGCTCCCATCCGCTGTTATCCCCCGAGACATGTCATCATCCTCTCTGCAGCTCCAGTCCTCCTGTATGTCCCTGAGGTCTTGCAGCAGTCTATCCCATCGTAATCCAATTTAGGATGGAGTGATGGGCGGCAGAGGAATGGCCAGCTCTGGAAGAAACACATTCAAAATCCCTCAATAACACGGAGGGAGTGGGTCGCCGGCGACTGGGCATCACAGTCGGTTTGTGGTCGAGCAGTTAGCATGCCTGCTTCTCTCTCTATGGCCAAAGAAGAGGCCGTCCCTAATCATCAGAGAGCATGATTTGAGGCTCGAGCCACATCAAGGTTTCTCTACTTCATTAAAGGCCTCCCTTCAGCAAATGACTCTATGTCTGAGGAAATGGCACCAAATCAAGAAACGGGTTACATGGCAGATTGAGCTGTTCAGTTACAACTTAACAGCTATACATCGACAGGCTCTGGTAATTTCCACAGCCTGTCCTCTAAGTCCTGGAGAGGGTTTTCATGGAGGCTGAGAGTCCATCAGGGGGAATTGATCGCAGAGGAAATAGCAGATGAAATCAGAGCTGGCATGCTAGTCATCTTCAGCTAGCCTTGGGGACTCTCAGTTAACTGCTGCACACTTCTGAGCAGAGAGGTGTTTAATGGTTGATTAGCAGTCCCTGGGAGCTGCCCTGTGCACCTAAGGCACTGTCCGCTCCATTTTATGCCTCTCTGAAAAATCAATTAGCACAATTACAGGGCCTTAGTTCCATTAAACATTAATCACAGAGCGCCATGCCTAGGGTTAGCAGCAAACATTAATTGTAGGCTGACATGACTTTGAGGGAGCGGCAATAGCGTCTCAGCTTTACAGTGTACAAGAGCTCATCAAACAGCATTTCAGTGATGATGCAGAAAATCAGACTCGTCACTGGAAGGTGATCAAACACTGAGGAGATTGCTGTCATCTTCAGTTCAGTTGAACACTGGCAGCATGGTACGTGATGTCATCCACCGACTTTGTAGATGACTAAGGTAGAGCCCACAGAGACGTGGTTTTAGTGAAGATGTGGAGTCGGATCTTGGATCCTGGAATGACTGTTTCTAGGGCTCCTGGTAGTTTTCTGGTGCCGATCGATATGTAAGTATTAAAACTGTCAAAAACTGTCAAACTGAAGGTTGAGGAGGATCAACGCTCTTCATATAGAAACACAGGATTCTCCTACGTTATGTTATGACTACCAGTGTGGCTCTAAATGATACAATACCCATGAGCCTTGGTCACTGTTGCTATGAAGAAGGCAGCAGTCAGTGGCATTGATCAAACTGGAGCAAATTCAAAATGCTTTGTTGTTGCCTTTGGTAACAAAACAGTGTCACAGTTGCTGAATACTTCCAAATTTACCAAGAATTCAGATGTGAACTGATTTAGGCTGCAGATCAGGTTTCTACGAAGTGCCATCTTTAGCGTCTGTGTGTCATTAGCAGTGCATGTAGCAGAATTAAGTAAGACGTAAGAGTTAAGCTCACTGATTGGATAAAATGCACCTTAGAAGTCATAGTTAACTTCTCTCTTCACATCTCTATGTACACAAGCTTGTATCTTTTGGCACATGAATGTATGTGACCCTGAATCGCAGAGTGAAGTGATTTAAGCAGCAGTTTGCTTTATCCAGATTCTACAAAATATAACCTGTTTATTTTGGTCTTGCTAGTACTGAATTTTGACCTTGATCATTGTGTGGTTCTTTTGTGCATCTGAGTCATAGTTGATTAGTCTTGTGTTTTTATGTACACAAGCTTTTGACTTTTAACCAAAGAACCAGATATAGAAATAGGACTGTTGGGTCACATTAGCAACCTTGTTTATTTTTTTTTTGTAAAGATAGTTCCCGATATTTTAAATGCTCGTTTTAGACAATCTTGACAAGCTGATTTTGTTTATTTAACATTTTAAACTTTGGCTTCTTTTAAGAAGGAACAGTTCACACTAAAATGAAAATGCAGTCCATCTACTCGCCCCCTTGTTTCGTAGTTCAGTAGACCCTATATTCATGTTTGCTGATGACATTCTCATGCATAAATGAAATTAAACATTTCCTTGATGATCTGATTGTAGAATACTGCAATTTTATTTTTTATTTACCACTTAAAGTAATTAATCATCAACAAAATGGAGTTAAAACTATATGGAGATACAAACTACAAATGTCAAGCTGTATCTGTCTCAGCCAGTATGACTTCTGCTCTCTTTAGGCCTGTCATGAATCTATCTTCCTTTGGCTTGTGTCCCTTTCAGCTGTGTGAGGGCATCATAAGAGGCTTGGCTCTTCTGTTTTCACTGCTATAGTTTACAGTTAGCTGTGGGCAGCCTGTCCCACAGCCCTACTAATTGAGGCTAAGAGGTTTATCTGGAGTCAGGCTCTCAGGTCCTGGTCAGAGAGAGGGGCTCAGCACTGACCAGAACTGGAGAGACTCTCCAGAGACAGTCAGTGGCAGGTCGCTGTCTTTCATCCTCCATCCTCCCCCCAGCCCTCCTTTTCCTTCAATTGCTCTCCTTCACCTCTTACTTTGACCTGAGAAGGGTCACTCACTATCTTCATAGCCTTACTGTGGGGGAGAAGAGGCTATTTTCTCCTTCTTCTCTCAGTCTTGTTTCCTCTGTCTGTCCAACAAATACGCATGTGCATACATCACACAGGAACCCTGACAGCCTATCCCGACAGCCCACTCAGAGTAACAGGGGTCTCTCTCAGGACGCCAGGCTAATTTAAGCCCTACCACCAGGCCAGGAGGGGGTGGGTGGGAGAGAGACGGGGCACATTTAGAGGTGTTATTTTGAGCAGGCATTGGATGAGCAACCTGAGGGCAGCTTATCAGAGGTGGAGTCATTTGCGGGTGTATTTGTGTGCATGTGACCACTACTCCTGCTATAAGAGACATGTATTGGCTGATATTCATGGCTCTCTGTGGAGTGATACTGTACTATGGATTGCGAAGAATGCAACCAATACACACCCATACACTGACACAAACACACATCCACACAAGTATTCATTTTGGCTTCAGAAAAGTACTTTGTTCTCTGCTAAATGACACCATACAGCATTTTCTTGTATAAAACTTGATGATTCAGCTCTGTGCAGATATTGGAGCAACCGACTAGCTTCTTTCATTTCTTTATCTTTAAACACACTTCCTGACACTCTCCTTTGGCGCAGCGTTGAATAATTAGAACAGTCCTGTGTTGCATTCAACTTGTGCAACTGAGGTTAAATCGCTCTCTCTTTTTTATCATTATCTTGTTGTCAGAGCGGCTGCACATTCAGCCCTTCTCAGAACTGTATTCCTAACAATTGGGATTCCGCTGACTACAAACTTCATCGCTACAGGCCTCGAGCAGATTGCTAATCAAAGCAAAACACAGTAAGGCCACTATTAACTGCTGTTCTTTCTTTCTCCATCTCCATCCCACTCCCTCTTCTCTCTCCTCCCTCTCTAGACAGTGAGATTGTTCCTCCCGACTGTCTGCGCCCACGCTCCTTCACCACAGTGCGCTCCTCCTCTCTGCGGCGGGAAGCTGACGACTCCCGCCTGTCTGTCAGCCTGTGTGACCTCAACCTGCAGCAGGAGGATGGACGCTCCACCCACACTCACTCCCACCGCCACACACTCCACCTGGCCTCTGCCTCCTCCTCCTCCACCTGCCCTATACCACAGAACTCCCTCAACTCCCAGCAGTCCTCTCTGCTGCCATCTGCCCTGGAGAGCGACCTCCACTTCCACCAGCTGCGGGGCGCCCACATTAAGACGCTGGACGAGCAGACGGTGGCCCGATCTGAACACGCACGTGAGGAACGCACTCTAGTGTTCACTAACCGGCCCCTGCGCACGGGAGAGACTGTCTTCATTAAAGTTACCAAGTCTAGCCCGGCACGCTCGGGCTCGTTGTCCTATGGGGTGACGTCCTGTGACCCCGCGGTGCTGCGCCCCAGCGACTTGCCCTACAATCCGGAGGCTCTGGTTGACAGGAAAGAGTTCTGGGCGGTGTGTCGAGTGCCGACGCCTCTCCAAAGCAGCGACATCCTGGGCTTCTTAGTCAACCAGGAAGGGGAGGTCATCCTCAGCCACAACGGCACCAATGTTGGCATGCAGGTGTGTGTGGACAACTCCCGACCACTCTGGATGTTCTTTGGTCTGCATGGGGCTGTGACTCAGCTGAGGATTCTGGGTAAGTAAGCACTGCATGAAGTCACATAAGATACTTAAGGGTTAGACAAAGTAAAATGAAAAGCATTTGAAAGAAGACTTAAAGGTTAACTCCAACAATTGTACACATTAACGTGTGCTAACGAATTTAAGGAGTACTACTTTTATGTGAAAAATCTAGTATAAATGATTGTGTGGCTCCAGAGGAAGCTGCATGTAATCTGATAAATGTTCTCCAGTGATGTCACTCAGTGACTAAGTTACATTGTTAGTTTTGGTTTTGAAAAGCAGTCCACTGGTCTAGCTTTGTACTCCTTATTTATGTTTAGAAACAAATGATCTAAATCCATACAGCAGAACCAGAGATAACACTTTCTTTTATTCCACACATTCTTCTTCCTTTTTAAAATGTGGCACCTACATTACCCACAATTCAACTTAGCCACTGAGAGACATCACAGGAGGCATTTTATCAGATTACATGCAGCTTCCTCTGGAGCCTCTAAAGGCTTTTAGTAACAATAGCACCACCTAACACTAACCCTTTGTACTAAAATACAGTTAGGAAAAAAGGAACGGTCAAAATCAATACAGGCTGAGATACAGTATACTGACTTTTAGTCTCTCATATACTGTACATCCAAATCGCCAGACCCTACAATTCCCATAATGCAACCAATAACTTCAGTTTGAGATACCCTCTAAACGCAGGCATCTTACAAACTCCATGCCAGCAGTCTGTCAGGTTTTCTGTTAGAGATAGACAGATAAATCAACCAGGCTGATATTATTATTATTTATGATATTATTATTGCAGATATATCAGTATCTGTATGCCAGCTGATATGTAATAAGAAATTAAAGGTGGACCCGAAGTTGACGCCAAAACAGGGAGCAGGTTCAAAGGTGAAGGGCTCAGGCAGTCAGGGTTGTGCAGGGTGGCGGAGGTGTGGGAGGCTGGGTGGCGAGTGGTCGAGGAGCCGGTCCACTGAAATGGTCTGATCACACTGGAATGGGAGAGAAGATGGATTAGATCGCTGCCGAGTGAACTAAGAAAACTTCAAACATACAAACTCTAGAGTCACTGAGAGAAACCAAGTACCACTGGAGCTGGTGACATTAATCTGGCAGCATGCAGAGGGAAGACCAGGGCAGGGTAGAAGAGCAGGTGCAGGTAATCCAATGTGCTGCAGGTGTGTGGACCACCTCTAAAAAACAAAGTACAAAACAAAACCACAAAAACAGGTCACCACAAAGTCCAATCATGACACCTAACCCTCATCATTCTGGATTGTAATTATTACCACTAGAGATAACTAAAGATACAGATGGAAGTCTATTGGAGTAATACAGCACAACCACATCACTAATGTTTCTAAAGTTCTTGTTCTGCCGCCATTATGAGTCTCTTGTTTAGTGGAAGAGTGGTCAGAGAGGAATGACAGAAGTGATTCTGAGAAGACTTTTGCTCATCTTCATTTGGGATCAAATGCCAGGTAAGTGTATTATTACTGCTTTGCTTAATGCATGTAAGGTAAAACTGTGGAGCAACATTACAGCTAGCTAGCATTATTGTGTAGACTCAACCCACTGCCTTCACAGTGGCGCATATGCTAACTTTAGCTTCAAGCTAATTAACATTGTAACACCACTTGTATTTGTAGTTTATGGACAGCATCAAGTGGTGCAGCATCTGTAATAAATCAACAGAGCAGTATAAGCTTTTATCTGTAGACTGATGGCAGGTGCAACACGTGTGTAGGGGGGTGGGTGTTGCCTGTAGTTTGGTCGGTGAACACGTGTGTTTTAATCTGAACAGAGCTCTGTAGGCGAACAGTTGTTGGCTGCAGTTTGGTAGGTGCCAGAGTACAAAATTAGCACCATTTAGACTTCCAGCCACACTATCAGTCCCTCTGTGGCAAGCTCAAATGAAACGGTGGAGCTAGAAGACCAACTGTAGATTCCCAGTCAGCCACAACATCAGAAAAAGGATGTCAGCCTGCTCCACCATTTAGTGCGGAAACAAACCAAACATGCTAATGTGCATTACATGGCATCATTTCTGTTTGTTATCATACTATGATATTATTAATGATGGCTGTTACATTGAAATGAACTTTTTCTTGTCATCAAGGATGGAAGAGTGCGAGTGAAGTACTGAGATCATCAGAAGTACATTTGTTATGAAGGGCCACTGACTTCTGATCCTTTTTGGACTTTGGTGAGTGAAAAATGTTACTACTTTCACACAATAACCTATAGAACAACGTACTTGGGATGTTGTTTATGCTTTGCACAGCTGCTTTTTATATCTTTAATGACTATTGCGCCACACCTTGACGTTCACTGTTCTGCATTGACTTCTTGTCTGTAGATTGAGCAGGATCTTCGCCTGATGTTTGGTGATGCAGCCTCTGCAAAAGTTCCTGGAGAAGTGTCCTAATGCCTACAAGCAAAACGCCCTCAAACAAAGCCGTGGCCTTACACAGACCAGCGAGCTGCAAGACCTGTTTCAAAATGCTACATGGAAAGGAAATTTGTTTTTGAAAGCAAATGGAATGACTTTTCAGGATGGGACAGTGACATGTCATCCATTTTGATTGTCCACCTTCTGCCCTGGTCACCTCATGTCCTCAAAAGATCAGGAAAGCTCTTAGCCAGACAAGCCAGTGACCATCTTGTGAAATTCATCATGGTAAGGTTACAGTTAAAGATCACGATCACGATTTTTAAGAATATGCTCAAATCATGGTATGATCATGTTTATCTGTGTTAAAGACATTTTTGGAAACTGTCATTGTGATAGTGCAGACTAATGAAGTTCTTGTGTCACAGACTGGAACCAGCATCCAGGGGCATCTGGACAGCATCACGGAAAAGCCGTCAACCCTATCTGCTCGCTGTGGGGACCCAGAGGACTGTGATTCACAAGTACTTCATTGTGATTGACACACTTGCAATACCTTGTAATTCACTGGACTCCCTTGCCTGTTTTGATGAGATTTTCAAAGCCCATTTTGTCTTTGGCACCTCATATAATCAGGATCTGGTAAATGTATACAACTTCTTGCAGATCACCATTTATGAAATAGATGTTGATACCACAAAGGTGAACCCTAGGGTTGCAGAGTTGAGGGCTCTGAAGCTAAAATTGTATTTTCTGTGTGGATTTTATATCTGTGACGGATTCAGTTAAAAATCAGTATTTTGATGTTTTGCACTTTTTACAAATATGTTAAGAATAAAATGTGCTGTGTTAAATACTAATTTGTGATTTATTGTTCTTGTGCTCACAGACTTTGTACTGTACAAATGCCACTCTTCACAGATCATAATTCAATTCTATATTGAGTGAAGTACCTCTCTATATTGAATAAAATACATCTCTATATAGAGTGAAATGGAAGTGGAGTTGTTTTCATTTTTCCTAGATATAATAAATTATCATCATGTAGGGTAAAATATACTGAAAAGAGTCAAAGTAACTCTGCAGTAAGAGTACATTTTACTCTATTTAGACGAGGACCAAATGTTATCTTTTTCAGAGTGAAGGACTGCGGAATGTGTTTTTGTTGGTGCAAACAGTTTATTTTTGAGGAAATTTTAAATGAGACATTTGATGAGAAATATCACAGTTTCAGTTGTTTTTCCTGACGGAGCATTTCTCACACATGATTTGTTCAAGGACTGTTGGAACCGTGAAAACTAAACGTTGATTTCTGTTTTCACAGTTTCTGGCTATGAAAAATTATTAATTAGTAATGTTGGTAATTGTTTTTAAGAAAACATGCCTTGAAAACCCTCGGATGGGTTTTGGGGCTCAGAAACATTGTCACCATTACAGAGTTTGCCCATCAAAGATCACTAAGTTTATTTTTACGTTGTAATATTCCATTCAGTATGTATATTATCCCAATAAATAAAACAGATCTAAGGGATCCCTATCAAGATTTTAATTTTTTTATTATGTGCTCATTTTTAAAAATCATGATGGCAAATGTCTGACACAGATAAAGCACACTGGAAAATATGGTGTTTACAGTAATCCACAAGGATATGAAAGACATAACAATCTCAATCTTATTTTGAAATTGTGTTACACTTCATTAGAAATTGAATTCATGTTTTAGCTAATGTGCACCCTTTGTTCTCCTACAGCATGCTTTATCTTTGTAAATAATCCCACTTGAAAGAGTCATTTATGCTGGAAATAACTATCTTTTTAGTCCAGTGATGAGTCTCGGGTCAAGAACTTACAGATCAGCATATTGATCTTCATTTGGCTGGGCACACCACTGCTGACACCTCTGAGATCCTTGCTTAATTTATTTACTCCCTCGGGGTTGAAATCTATTTGTGCAGAGTGTTGATTACTCTGACAGTATGCCAATGGAGGTAAACCACATCAGCAGATGTCTTGAGACAGGAAACATCTGTACACATTCATAGGATAAGCAAGAAAAGTAGATGCTCTGTCACGACCCGGTAAAATGAAAAACAGGAAGCGAGCGAACAGAGGTGGAAAGAAGCTGCAGGAGGGAGAGCTGTGACCTGCACACAGCAGGGACAACAAGATGTCTCTGCAGGGTGGACACTTTGCCTGCCAGTGGTGTACCGGGACACCTGAGGTTTGTTTACCCTTTCTAAATGCTGATAATGACAGGGGGAGCGCGAAAGGTGTGTGGCAGTTCTGGCCCCGGCACTTCATTTCGCCCTGCCAAGCATATTGCCTTCCTGAGAGGTGTAGGCAGCTGTCGGGGGGGGGGGGGGGGGGACTGCTCTCCAGAATATGAAAAGTGAAAGACAGCTCGGCAACAGGCTATCTTTATGAATGTCACTCTTAATGCCATTTGTTCCCACATCTGCTAAAGAAATTCAGCGAAATCCCATTTAAACAACAGCATCACACACAGTAACACGTTATTAAAATCATCATTTTTAACAACATGCTATTATTGTATATATTCACCCAGAGATAGCAAAGGGCTGACAGTAAAACGGCTGCATCTTTGTCAGCTGTGTGAGGCAAAATGGCACATGCAGCAGTGGATGCTGTCTTCTATTACAGCCACTCTTAAGAGGCATAACAAAACAGCCGCAGCCTTTTTTAAAAGTGTCCTAAGTGTTTGTCTGTGGAGGAAAAAGCATCTATAAATACATCCTGCTTCTCTTCAGCGATGGGAGCGGAAAAGGAAGCAGAGGTTAAAAGCTGTTGGAGGGAAATAAAGAACATTAGACATGCAAGAGAGAGAGAGAGAGAGGCTGAAGATCAGGCTTAAACCTTTCTCCTGTCAAAACGCTTTAAAAATAATAAACAGGGTTGGGTGCTAACTGATTACATGTAATTAGCATTATGTAATCTGATTACAAACAATAAGTAAGTATAGATTACATTTGACTTTAGATTACATTTATAAAATTTGTGTTTAGATTATACTTACATTGTCAAGGATTAATTAATTACATTTTTGATTACGTCTTTAAAATCTTTAATCGTGATAATCAATGACCCATCAGAGGTCCCATGTCAAGTGAGATTATTTTGTGATTATTCAGCAGGTGTCAGACCTGTATAAAAACAACGACAGTAAGAAAACGCTCAATCCACGGACCAATGCACAACTTCACAATATCTGTCTGTAACCGAGCCGTCAGGACTTCTATAAGGTTGTGTTGTAAGGGTGAAACGAGGTACTGTAGCAATGGATATTTTGAAAAAATATGTATTTTTGAACATTGAAGCATGTAAGTATTTACACCTAACATAAAGAGATACCAGCCTGAAAATCGGCATAAGGAAGAGCCACAGAGGAGGGACCCCTCTCCAAGGGTGGACAGACACGCAGTAGATGTCACATGTACAGAACAGAGCAGAGTAAACAGACTTTCTATTTCCAATGAGTGATGAATGATTCCAAAAGTATTCAGAATAGATTACTTTTTGTAATCCAATGGATTATGTTACTAATTACAAAAAATGACCATGTAATTTGAATTCAGTAACTGATTTGAATGGAACTTGACACAACCCTGATAATAAAATATAAAGGATTTGAAACCTCATAGGGGGAATCGCTGTGTTCTCTGTGCACTTCTGTCGTCCTGTTAGCTTGACCCACTTAACATCAACTGACAGGAAAGTAACCATGACAGCCACGTCAATACAAATCACAGTGAGCTTCAGAATACAGTAGCTTGGATGTGTAGAGAGAGAATATCAGTGATCAATTCAGCAAGTGCCAAAATAGCAGGAATTCAGTTTTCATTGACTTTATGTGTTTCAGTGTCCTCTTCAACTTCAGCAAAACAAACAGTGAAAAGGAAAATGTCTTGATGCTACAGCGAGATCTTTTTTCGATGTTTCCTGTGTTATCGCACAGAGCGATCACCGACTCTACTGTTAAATTACATTTTGGCTTAGCAAATGTGCATAACAGACCTCCTGGTTTTACTATGTGCAGCTCTAGCAATCATTTAGTGGAACCAGAGTGCCTTGGCAGCAGAACAAAGCAGGAATAACAGAACAATGAGAGCGTCCGAGGCACATCTCCTTATCAGAGCAGATCTTGGAATTCCCACTGAGGTGTGAATCATCTTTACATTCCAGCTGCTTCGAGTTAGGAAGCATCTCTTATCTCTCTCCTGCAACTCTTGATCTATTGCTTTGTGTTGACTGGAGGGCAATTTAGCTTTCAGTCAGGCTGAACTCGAGCCATGTCTTCTACTTGGAGTGAGGGATGTTAAACTTGAAAGCCTGGCAGTCCCAGTGGACTCCTGCTCCTCAGGATGGCAAGATAAAGCAGTCATCACAGAGGCCTCTCACTTCAAACAAAGCATGAAGTAGTGGACCATCCTAATAGGAACAGGCACACTCAGGGATACATCAGGGTAGCTCAGGTCGACCGAGAGTGCTCAGACGGGGTAATGATGGGGTCGCAATCGATACTGCATTAGTTCTATTAGTAGTAATGGCCGTGAAAGTAATGCTTATTTTATCATTTGGAATTAAAACGTCTGTCTTTCTGTATTAAATCTATTTGTGTCTACAATGATTGTACCCTTGTGGCTTGAAGAACGTGTTAAATGTATTACCTTTCTCTGGAAACCATTCTGGGGACTTGAATTTTGAACATTTTTAATCTTGAATTGTTTACAATCATGTTCACCAGCTTGTAGTCTTCTACTTCACTGTCTTTGTTGGAGCATTGCTTTTCTTCTTTGTGCATATTTCTCTGTCGACCAGCAGAATAGAGTGTGTGTGCATGTGTGTTCACGTGAACACTGGTCCATAGCAGGGGTAGTGGTCAAAATCTCTGCAGGGTACCTTCAGTTTAGATTTAACCAAAACTAAATAAATCAGTATATGAGACATTAAAGGGGAATTCAGGTGTTTTTAAACATGGGTCCTATATATACATGTTTTGGTGTGTGAATGATTGATATTAAATGTATTTGAATCTAGTTTAGAAGTCTTGGTGGAACATGAACTGATTTTGACTATCCAGATGGGGAAACAATTGTAAGAATGATGTCTTGACATCACCTTAAAAATCCTGGTTTTATTGCCACAAACAAAATATCTGAACATCTTGTTGAAAGGATCCATTGGTTTCACACTTAGACATGGTGAAACGCCGCCGCAAACAGTGGTCTCTGACTTGTCAACAGCCTCACCCTGCTGTAATGCCACCACCGTCCATGTTGTATGATACATATGGTACGTAGAAAATGTGAACGTATCTGTTGTTTGCAGAAACTTTAAACGCCAACATTTTATTTCGATGACAGGGTTATTTTTCTCTGTTGTCCACATATCTCTTATTAGTGCAATTATTCACAAAAACAAGTTGAAAGCAGAGCAGCTGACAGGGGGAGAGACAGTGAGGGGACCTTGTGCCTTGTGGTGTGGAAATAGGACACCCATCCAGTGACCCACTTCGCATGTATTATAGATTCCATTAAAATGTCAGCGCACTCATGCTCAAGTGAAATGTCTCACCACCCACGTCCTCGCACACTGCAGCTGCCACGCTCTTCTCTCCTCCTCTTCGAAACTTCTGTCATTTCAGCTGGTGTCTTGTCTTCTCTGCTCTTCTTCCTTTTTGTTTTCCTCATCATTTTTGGGCTCCCACCTCTTTGTTTCTATGCCCCCAATTATCACACTTGTACCGCTGCAGCAGTGTCTAATCCACAAACACACATACTGACATTCACAAAAGCTCATATACACATGGACAGGCTCGTTGGTCATCTATAATTAAGTATAAAGGGTAGCGCACTCTGACGTGATCATCTAGCACTCTGTGCTATTACAATAATTGCTGTTTCTTCTCATGTGCTCATGTCTGCTTAGCTTTCTCCAAGTCGGTCCATGAACAGTATGTACCAGACAAGAGTGTTGCGTTGGTTATATATTAATATATAATATAAACACAAAATGCATGTAAATTACAGTATTACTATGCACTCACACAAGGACGTAGGTTTGGTTTTGATATTGGTAGGGACAGAGGACATCACAGATATTAAAATGTGAAGCGTTTGCAGAGCGCACCCTGTCGGGAGGTTTCTAGATGCCTGCTGGCACCAGAAAAAGGGAGAAAGAGAGAGAAGAGAGCAATTACACAAGTTACATTACCTGCTGTGTTACAATGGTGTCATTCATCCGTGGTGAACCAGGGACACCTGTTGTAGCAGGGACGGGAGGAGGAGAGAAGAAAAAGCCAAGTGCTGTGGTTGTTAAGTCGCTCCATTCTCCGCTGTCATCAAGTTTCAACGTTTTATTTTGTCATCTGAATATGGCGACAAGGTCTAAATATTATGAAAACCAAGACTTTGTATATTTAAATTAAGATGAAGACCTATCCCTGCATTGTTAATACACTGCCCAGCCAAAAATAAAAGTCAAGATCTAATATTTCGTTGAACCGCCTTTAGCTTTGATTACAGCACACGTTCGCCGTGGCATCGTATTGATAATCTTATGCAATGTCCCGACATTTATTTCCATCCAGAGTTGCATTCATTTTTCACCAAGACCTTGTGTTGATGATGGGAGAGTCGGGTAGCTTTGTAAAGTCTTCTCCAGCACATCCCAAAGATTCTCAGTGGGGTTCAGGTCTGGACTCTGTGGTGGCAGATCCATGTATGAAAATGATGTCTCATGCTCCCTGAACCACTCTTTCACAGTTTGAGCCCAATGAATTGTGGTGCTGTCATCTTCATCAAAAAAAAATCCATTGATGTAAAAACCTGGTCATTCAGTATATTCAGGTAGTCAGCTGACCTCATGTTTTGGGCACATAACCTTGCTGATCCTAGACCTGACCAACTGAATCAACCCCAGATCATAACACTGCCCCCACAGGCTTGTACAGGAGGCACTAGGTATGATGGGTGCATCACTTCACCCACCTCTCTTCTTACCCTGATGTGCCCATTGCTCTGGAACAGGGTAAATCTGGACTCATCAGACCACATGACCTTTTGCCATTGACTCCAGAGTCCGATCTTTATGCTCCCGAGCAAATTGAAGCCTTTTTTCCAATTAGCCTTCCTGATAAGTGGTTTTCATAAGGTTACACAGCTGTTTAGTCCCAATCCCTTGAGTTCTCTTCACATTGTGCGTGTGAAAATGCTCTTACTCTCACTATTTAACACAGCCGTGAGTTCTACTCATAATTTATTACGATTTGATTTCACCAAACATTTAAGTGAGATTTTTTTCCGACCACATTTCTTTCTGGAAGATGATGGTTCACCACTACCCTAACATCTTTTCCACGACCACAGGATAAGTCTTCTGACATTGTTTGTTGTTGTTTGTGGTTGTTTAAGAAATGAGAAGCTACTCACTGCATCAGTTAAATAACTTGTTGCCAGCTGAAACATATTAATCACTGCAGTAATTATCCAATGGAAGGCTCTTACCTATTTGCTTAGTTAAATCCAGGTGGTGCCTTTTTTTCCGGCCAGGCAGTGTATAAGGCTAAGCCTTTCATTCATAATCTCAGAGAGACAGAGCGCTAGGGAGGGAGAGTTCTGAGGAGGACCAGAGTGCAGTTGATAATCGTTCCCTGCTAGCTTTTGTCATCATGCCTTTACCAGCTTCAGAAATGTATTTATCGTCTGAATCTGGTGATAAGAGTTTGATATTCTGAAAGCCAAGTCTTACTGAAAATCAAACAAAACCCCCAAATGACTAAAATTCAAGATGTTGACATACATCCACGATTATCTAAAAATGTGCCGTTGCGACATCTGACTGATTTTGGTAGAGCCCATCACAAATGTAGGCTACTGTGACTGACTGAATCGATATGAGACATTCTTCTCATGTTATTGATCCCCGGGTGCTCAGAACAGCTTTGGCGCAAATAAATTCAACCAAGACCAGCCCACATTCATGAGCCAGCCTGTCACACGTTAGCAAGAAAACACAAAGCCAATCGTACTAGCGATATTGGTTTAGGGAGGCGGGACTAGTAGAGAACAAGATCTGTTAACTGTTTGTGTACCAAATAATTGCCGGGGACTATTTATTAGACTCATCTTGTCTGAAAATAGTGACTGACATTATACACTAACCGACATTGACTTTTTTTTTTTACCAGAAAAATGTTCAAAGGAGTTTACAGTATTTTAACAGCCCTTCATAATATCTCCAGGTCACCAATAAACATACTTGCCAACGTTGAGACCTCAGAAATAAAGGAGTTTTACAAACCAAAGGGGGGTCAGAAAAAATTGAGTTTCAGAGACTATGTTTCCTGCATTCTGGTGGCTTTTAAAGAATTAAAATAACAAAATAACAAGTACATTGCAACAGCATTTTTATGTAATTTCACAATTAATGCTCAAGAATGAATGCAGAATAATTCACCCCACTGGTGTGGTAATAACTTACATTCATCAATTTCTATATATTCATCCATCATTTTGCCCCTGCCCTTTCGAAAGTCATGCCCTTTCGTTATGATCGACATCAGTGCAATCTGTGATCAAAAGTAACATCGTCAGACAAATTCATGCCAATTTCCTGTAAAATGTCCTTTCAGACTTTCTGTAAGAAACAGAAATTGTGTCCTTGACATTTGAAATTTTTTCCAGTATTTCTTACTTACAGAACAGTAAATGCATGCTGCACAGTGGCAGGAACTGTTCCCAAAAGGGGAAACTGCGTGAAAATCAGGAGAGTTGTGAGAGCAAAAGAAAGCAATGAAAAACTGGTGTCTCCTCAGGAAATCAGGAGTGTTGGCAAGTACAGTATGCCAATGAGAGAGGAGAGCAGTAGCCTGAGAGGTAAAGGAAGTAGCCTGGGCAACAAAAAGTGAGCACATCCCTCACTGCTCTGAGTAGAGCATAATAACTGAACGCATTGTAATACTCCTATTTTCTCTGCTCTGGATTTCTGCAGCTGGACTGTATAAAGATTCTGTGTAGAGAGTTTTTTAAGTGGCTTTATCAAAATGAAACTATAATTTCGGGGGCATGTCCAGCCCATTACGATGGAAATTATGCCCTTGGTACCAGGGTAAGAAATTAATTTTCATATAGTCTTCTTTCCCCTGTGAGCTGTAATGATTGAATGATGAGCTCTGATTATTGTGTTGCATATTGGCTCAATCAGTGAGTTTGTGCTGAGATCTCATTTATTTTGTACTGCTGAAAATGGCAGCACGCCTTATAGAAGAGACAGCACATCTTTCACACCTCAGTTGTTGAATTTTTTACTGATGTTGCTTAATTATTTGTTGGCCAGTGGTTTGTGGGGGCTTGGCATTTCCTGTTGCTGAAAGCAAAGGATAAATTCAGAATGAAAAAGAAGTTAATCCTGATGACTTTTTCTTTTTTTTTTAAGTTTTCATAAACAGGTCCTTTTATTTTCAACCCTCTATCTTTCTACATAGATACATGTGTTCATAAAGGGTTGCAGCGATATATATCAAGTTATACTGTGGTGTAAAAATTGACATTTATAGTGATGTACATCTGCTTATCTGTGGAATTGAATTCTACCACATTAGTGTTATTATATAAAAGCACTTGTTCAACAAAAAAACCCTTCTGTTTTCATTAATTTAAGGGTCATTGTAACTGATAAATGATCAGTTATCAGTAAATAATAATGACAATAACAATAATAATAATAATAATGTAATATTATAATAACGTACGAACATTTCCGGAGATACTGTGAAAGTCTCACACTGTTGCAGCCGTAGTTTATACATATGTATGGAAGCACACATACACGACCTGATAAAGGGACAAACGACTCAGGGATGTGTGATGTGATGTGTCCTCCCTCCAGAACAGCTCTTTTGTCTCCTAAGATAATATCTCCACCCCAGACAAAAAAGACTACTACCATTTTACGCAGCAGGGTAAACCATGACCTTAAACAACTGTCGTCTGCCGCTTTCTTCTCATCTGATCCAAACACACAAAACAAACTGAGCCTAAGTGCACATTTGTCCCAGGAGTGCCTCAGAAAAAAGACATTGTCTGCAATTAAATTAACAGCCACCCATTTTGTGTTTGAGGATCGTGTTTCACCAAGGAAATGTTAATGTAAACTATTTGAAAGGTTATTTTCCCTCTTCTTTCTTTCTTTCTTTCTTTCTTTCTGTTGCTTTTTCAGTCTACAATAAGCCCCCCCCCCCTCTGTATGTGAGACTTTCTCAGCAGCAGCAGACGCACCTTTACAAAACAGAGGGCGCCCAGCCGCCCACTCTTCACACGGCAACGTGACAGAATTGATTTGACGTGTAAATGAGCAATACAAAAACCAGAGGAAATGAATGCAAACAAATTTGAGGATGCCGGTACGGGTCGGTACCGGGGGCGATCTGCCGAGATGAGATAAGCCCAGAGGTGGCTGCTACAGTGGGTGACTGTCCGCTCTGTATTTTCTTTTTTTTTCATGCCGCCCCTCCACGAATGGCTGCCCATATTGCCCATATGAGAAACCGCCCCTGGCCCCACCCACCTCCCTGATCACATACTCTGCATACCTCCCATGCTTTAAAGGACGACACTCTCTCCATAGATGTACTGTATACGCTAAAGATGGATGGATGGGTGATTAGATGGATAGATGAAGTAGATGTTGCCACAGAGCAGAAGCCTGCCTGTCACAGCTGTTCACACAGGTCGCTTTAATCTAGTGGTGAGCAGGCGGGATCAGGGCTGGGCACCACAGCTCATGCCTCAGCTGCCCTGAATGGGTGGTGCCGGCCTGCCAAAGGGATTAACAGGGAGAGATGGACAGAGAGAAAGAGGATTCAGTTCCACAGGGGAAGCACTCATGCTGCAGGGCTGAAGGGTGATCAGGCTGGAGTAATCCGATAAAAGGTGAAACATGACAAGTCCGGTAGCACCTTGCAGGGGCGGCACGGTGATTTACTGATCAACACTCAGCATGATAGTGTGATTCTGAGCTTTTAACGCAAAAATACGTCACATAACTGGGTTTTTCAGGGCACATTTAAGGCCTCGGTATGCTTAAAACCAAGTGCTTGTTGGATCGTTTAACAGTGTCTGATAGCCCATATCAATCTGTGGAAGACATTTTCCCAAACAATCCAACAATCATTGCAACTTTCAATTGCATACTGTAGATGTGAAAGTAGACTGGGTTTGAAGTTCGTTCTCAAGCTCTTGTCACTTTGTCGTCTTGTGGGGACTGCAACACAATGAATGCCTTCAAGGGGTTGCTGGGGAAAAAAAAGTCTGTGCCTCCACCTCATTCAAATGATTAATTGTTTATCACCCTTTTTACTATGATGGCACGTTTTTTTGCCCCACATTTGAGGGTGGTCATTTGGAATACCTATAAGACGTTTGGATGTTCTTGGATAACACAACCCTTGTTTCGAGCATACTGAAGCCTTTATTTTTTACTGTTTATACCACGCAGTTGCTATCCATATCCATATGCACAAAGAGAATAGATGTGACAAAATGTTGACATTAAAGTTAGAAAATTAAAACATATATAATGATAATGGTAATAAAACAGTTGAAAAAACAGTGATAATCAGGAGAGAGATTTCATTTATTTTGCACCTCTGGAAAATAGCAGCATGGCTTTTAAAAGAGACAGTCCATCCGTCACAGCTCAGCTGTTGAATATTGATAATGATGTATTACTTTACTTTTTGTTGGTGCAGTGGTTTGTGAGCGGGGGGCATTTTCTGAGCTGAGCACAGGATAAAATCCATGAATGGAAGTCAGAATGAAAAATGGGTTGCTCCTAATTATTTATTTTTTTATTATTATTTCAGAGGCATTTTCTAAACCTTTAAAAACAAAGCACAGATAGACATACAGTAGCATATTAGCATACCATATGACCTGAAATACATTTCTCTTATCTTCTCTTATCGTATCTAAAACTATATGTGATGTATTTGATGCTAGTGTTTCTAATCAGGGTCTTCAAGATAATTAATTTTAGGTTTTCAAAAAGATGATTGCCCTTTTTTAAGCATTTCCAGGAAGATGCTAACATTTGAAGCTACTGTATTTAAAACGTACAATGTTTTATTACAACCCTCTATAACTGTGTTCAACTAGCAGCTTGTCTTCAACCTGTATGATTGTTTGACCACATGTACCTGTTGCTCAGTTTAACCTATTATTTAGGGATGTTTGACTTTCCAAGATCTCAGTATAACTTTATTACAGTGCTGCCCAAAGTGGGGGCCAACTTTGGCCCGCCACAAGGTTCAATTTCAACTTAGGGCTTTCCAGACCCAGTTCAGTTTACCGTAGAAAATTACATTTATCGTGACAATTTGACATATGTAGTCAGGTAGCGGGGATAGTTTTTAATGCCAAGCAGGTTACAGAAGAGAGAATAAATTGGGAGTTTGCTTGTGATGGTATACCAACCTGTCAGTGCTGATCAGTGTATTCTTATACTTGTGGACCGTCTTGTATCTAAACATAGACAATGGGCAGAGCATCTCATGTGTTCTGCTTGGCTAAAAATGCATTTACTTACGGTGCTCTAGGTGACCTGTTATATAATGTTACACACTGTACATACAGTACAAATCATACACATGCATAGCTGAGGGGGCTCAGAAGCACCAGGGCAACCCCTGGTATGCAAACAAAAGAGATTCTTGACCCCCCCAGCCCTGAAATGCCACATGAAACAGCTCCTGATATAGAATTATGCGCAGCAGTGACATGACGACTCACCAACTGTAACAGAAACACGGCTGCTGTTTATGAGCTGGCAGTTATTATAGGACAGTTTCTCTAAATTCCAATGACCCATTATTGGCATGGCCCTAAAGTGAAGCAGGCCTGTGTCTGCTGGCCCTGGGCATCAGTTGGATTGATTAGACTGCTGGTGCAGATGGCATGCAGCCTGGCAGACTGCTGGGGCATTCGTTAGTGTGGGGCTGTCATGATGTTACTGGTCAGTGTTGACAGTGACTCTGCCACACCAGATGACTCTGGTTTCACAGACACAACATGAAATGTTCCTCAGTAACATTCACCACTGTGGAGTGATGCTCTTTGAAAAGACGAGCAGGTCCTGAAATAGGATGCATAAATATCTGCTGTGCACACAGTAGCTGATTTCTGATGCAGTTTTTAGTGTGCTATTTTTTGACAGCGAGCTGCAGGGCAGGTAATTAAAGTAATCAGCACTTACACTGAGAAGCAGTAAAGCATTGGATAGGAATTCTTTGTTGTTGATTACATGCTTGCTCTGCAAGACAACTAATTTGCATATTAATTTGTTGTGTATTTTGGCGCCTCTGCACTACCTGTAATGGTAAACTACTGAAGCTATTTTATATCATTAGACATTGACTGTGGCAAATACTTGGACAGACTATAAAGAAAAGATCAAAATCGATACAGCAGAACCGAAGACATGACCTGATGCCTACATTACCCAGAAAGCAACTTAGCTTCACTGGAGGCAATTTAACAGATTACATGCAGCTTCTTGTAGAGCCACAAAAGGCTTAATACTGCTTTTTTCACATAATGCACTAGTAGTCCTCAAAACCTGTAAATACGGTTTAATGTGTAAAATTGGTGGAATTACCCTTTAAGTCCAACACTGACTCTTCTTTTAGCTCTGTTTTGGTCTTCATCTACTGCTAAGAGAAGTGTCTGGCTGTTTAGGTGCTAAATGTTCCACTCCTCTTCAGTGGCTAGCCTCTAAGTACACAGCTGTTTGGTGCTAGTAACGGTGTGTCCACTGGGACCGTCAGAGCTTTTTCACTGAAAACAAGTGCCTGCATCTGGACACAAAACTGACAAGAGCTTGTTTACAGTTAAAACATTGAGCAAAAAGAAGCTAAAAGGTCGTAGAAATCAGGTCAAATAAAACGTATCTGTCGATCCATCATGACGAGCGACACCTTTGACATTAGACGTAGTCATTTGACCCATTGGTAATGAATTGACTCCTTTGACTCCAGATTGTCACGTCAAACATACTGTGGCCTTTAACAACCTGGCCTGTCTTTCTAGGCATCATTGGCAACATGTGCTCCCCAAACCTGTTCTTGGAATTCCCATTTGTTTTCCGGCCATCATGTAAATATAGGATATGGAAAGAATGAAGGACGCCAACTCTGTTTTGAAATACACTTTCCCAAAAAAGAAAGGCAAGAGCTCTTGTCTTTAGTGATGAATATGTGCTCACTTCTAAAATGACTGCTCTTACAGATTGGAGTGCTCTCTGCACTCTCATGACTATAAATGTAACACCTAGATAGTGGGGAAAAGTGAGTCCTGCTTCAGTTCATTGTCCGTACCTATGTACCCTTTCAGCATGTGCTACAGAGACAGATGAAACTACATTTATTGGTTGCTGGAGTAATTATAGTTCTGATTAAACATAAACATCTAACCTCCTGCCTTAATCTGCTCCAACTAGGTTCCACTCATGTCGGGGATCCACGGACCACGTCGAACCCCAGCTCGCCCTCCTCCTCTCCACACACCCCCAGCACCCTGGGCAGTGGCAGTTCTGATCCAGTGCTGAACGGAGGCCTGTGCTCTGCAGCGTATTGCAGCTCAGCAGGGGGTAGGTACACCCAGATAGAGAGCTACTAGTATGGAAGCAGATAATCTATCACCTCACAGGGGACTGAGTGGAAGCCATTAAGGGATAGTGAGCAGATGTCATCCTGCAATAGTTGGAAACAATGGCCAGCGCTTCATGGTCCCACCGCTGCTGCAGCTGCAGCTGGATGTGTAAGCGTGTTGAGCACGTATCATTATGTCACATAGCTGGGTTATGTAAATGGGCCTGATGCAATGTCTTTTTTTGAGATAGTTCAAGACATAAACCTGATACAAAACGTCCTAAATGGGGTTTTTGTTTTGTAGACTGATAATCAGGCTGAGATGCCATTGTGTGTCACTTCATTCAGTTAACTGGATGTTGTTTTCATGTTTGCAAATTTAAAAAGCACCCAATAGTCATAACTGTGTAAAAGTAAAGATATCGTGTTTTACTTTGATAAAAGTGAAAGTTACCCATATAAATAGTAGCTGAGTAAAGATCTTAAAGTGTCTGATATTAAATGTACTTCAGTATCAAAAGTAAGTGAAAGTAAATTATACATTTATTTACAAAAATGTATAAACTGCACATTGTGGGACGACCCAATTATCAACCTGCTCGTTTATCAGATCAAAAACTCAAAAGCATTTTTCTAATTATCTGAATCAGTGTTATTTTAATACAATTGTAGATCAGAAAAAGATTCCTGCACAATGTCCACTTCACTTGCAATTGAGTTTAATGACAACAATGTTTCAGTTCTTCATCAGGACCTGCATCTTATCTGTCAATGCATTGCAGATAAAATATATTAATTTAAAAATGCTCTGATGCAGCATGCAATCTGCAAAGTAACAAGTAACTAATGCTACCAAATAATGTAATGGAGTATAAAGAACACTGTTTGCTTCTAAAATCTAGGGGAAGTTTGTAAAGTAGCAGGAAATTGAAATACTCAAGTAGTACAAGTACAAGTGCCTCAAAATTGTACTTAAGTATACTGTAAACTTAAAAGTTCACTTTTTAAAAACGTTTTTACAACTTAAAATTGTTAGTCTACTTAACTTGGTATTTTTTTTAAAGTAAAGTCACTTTGTCAGATTTTACAGTGACAGTACTTGACTAAACTATAATGTTTAAAGATATATAGTTAAACATGTTTCTCCTGTGCTTTATTTATTTAGGCTACTGTGTTGCTTTGCTAGCATCTTTGATAAACCAAATATACCCACCAGCAACTTCTCACTGCCGGTCGGGCTAACTGCTACTGCTAGTTTAGGGTAAAGTCTGTGGCCTAACAGGGGTAGTAGGTCTCCAAGCTAACGCTAGTGAAAGTGTAGGTGTATACTTTAAAATACCATCATGAAAATGTTTTATAAAATGTTATGTTAACTGAGGTAGGAGTTATCCGCTGTTATTTCTATAGCCATCAGCAACAACATAAGACCTATTTGGAATTGTTGTTTTCTCTCTCGGCCCAACAGACAAACATACTCTAACAGTAGCAACACTTTATCACTACTACTTAATTACATTTCCATCTAGCTGTTTAAAAAATAAAGGTAAAAGTATGTATGAAACCAAGTCTAAATTTATTTGACTACTTTTCCCATCTTTCCTTATTTAACATTTTATTTCAATTTCACCACAGGAACAAACCCAAATTCACCGGTCAGCCTCCCCAAATCACCTACGTTCCCAGCGGGCCGTGGGACTTGGTCCGATGAGTGCTCTATCTGTTATGAGAATATGGTGGACACGGTCATCTACGCCTGTGGACACATGTGTCTGTGCTACACCTGCGGCATCAAACTCAAGAAGATGTCCAACGCCTGCTGCCCCATCTGCAGAAGGCAGATCAAAGACATTATCAAGACCTACCGGAGCACGTAAAGGGACAGACGGACAGACGGACTCCCTAGGAACAGCAGAATCCCAGAGTCAGGGAAAGAAATGTCTATGTTCAGGGATATGAACTCTGGTACTTTCATTTAGGATTTCCATACATGTATTGTTGGTTGGTTCTCTTGAATGACCTTTTCCAAAGCAGGTACTGCTTTACTTGAAAGGTCTCTTTACCTTCATAGTCGCTGTCACAGCCTCCCTGCAGAGGTGGCACATGATGTGGCAGTGGTTTTCCACAGAGAACTTAATTCTTACCCGAAGAGTGTTCGCTCTCTTATGATCTTGGAAGACTTTGAAGGAGAGAAACTGAACCAATTCCAAAATAATTTCATTTCTGGAGCCATGTTAAAGATTTAGGGACTTCCACCCATTTGCGCCAACGCAAATGAGTCACTTTGGGCTTGAAAGTCTCAATAATAGTTCTCTCAGAGGATGACTGAAGCTCTGAAATATGGCCTCACACCACAGCAGGTAATCGTCTCAGTATGTCACAACTTGTGTCTGTGTGTTACTGAGCATTGGAGAAGAGAAGTCACTGTAATACTGAAGTGATGGATTTCTGTATTTGTCGTGGTGATTATCAGTGAGTGATGTGCTTAGAGATGCAAGGCGGTGCTGAGTATATTAAGTAGGATTGTAACACATCTCGTGCTCGTATAATCTAATGTACCTTCATGGTAGTTCTATTGCAAACGTCGGTGGTAGCTATATTGTTGTGCTAGCTAGCTGCTTGCTCTGCAATGTGGTATGTTGCACTGAAATCAGCCTCGTCCTCTCAGAAAATGCCCCATTATTGATAGAGAGAATGAAAGACAGTCATCTTTAAACAATCTACAAACCTGCGTCCTGCAGACTCAGCAGCTCTGAATCTATGAAAGGAAACAGGAAGTGGAAAAAAACAGTAATTTGGGTTCTCCTCAGGGCCAGGGACCTTTTTTAAGATGTGAACTATTTCCCCAAACTTTACCTACACCCTTGCCTAATACACTGTGAGCACTCATGATGAATTGACAGGTCCTCTAAAATAGTTCCCATAACAACACATAAAGTCAAAGGATTGTTGCCATGGTATCAGAAGCCACCACAGATACAACACAGCCTCCTGCCTTAACCCACAGAAGATTCATTTGTAACATGCGGATGGATCGTATTCTGTGTTTTCTGCCATTTTCCAAAACCCTTGACAAATTACCAAATAATACCATTCTGTGTCACAAACAGTCACACAATGTTCACTCAGAGGAGAAAAAGCACAACAATTTAAAGTTATTTTTGTAAAAACAAATCCATGACATTTTCGATATTCAACTCTTAACATATTTAATATCCCTTGTCACAGGCCTTTCACCAGCAGCAAAGATCCTTTACAGAAGTCAGTTCAGGGGCAGGGTTATAAGAAAGTGTATTTTGAATATTTGTGTGATTGCTATCCCCTATGTTCAGTATTAAATGTACTGATAGAAATTTCAGCTGTAAATACACCACCTCAGCAGTAAGCCATAGCTTATCACAGGACATCACACAAAGCTGAGAGGCTGTTTTGTAAAAAAGATATTGTACTTCATTTTGTAGATAACCAACGAATGGGGCTCAAACCTATGCTGCTATGGCATTTGCCAGCTGTCCTTTCTGGGAAAATGCTGACAGTGATGTTTCACACATCCCTCCTCCCACATTACAGTTCGATTACGCTACTGCTTGAAGTGTTAATTCACATTTGAATGTTAACTTATGTATTTAGAGAGATTTTTATCAGTGTGCTTGATTTGAACAAAAACTTTTTTAATTTGTTGTGATTGATAATCATGATTCTACGATTTGTTTTCCTGTTAATCCAAAACCATGAGAATCTAAATTTATCCTTGTTTTCTAATAGTGATATTATAGAGAGTTGCTTGTACCTTGCCGCAATAAGAGATATTGCAGTACACAATCAAAACCTCATTGCTTTGGGGTGCAAGATAGAAACTCTTGGTTTTATTACAATCTTTGAATTTCAGGCTTTCTCTTTTGTTATTTATCTTCTTGTGTGTAAACCCATGTTAGGTAGCCCTATGTCCCATTCTGGTTTTATATCTCTTATCGTTATATAGTCTGAAAGCCATCACTGTATGGCAATGATAAATGTCACTTTATGATGCTACTGATTGTAATCTTGTAAATGTTTAGGCTGGCGTTGCTCTCTGAGACTCAAATGTGGCATGTTTTATTTTGTGCAGACACTCCGACCAAATCAAAAAATCATTGATTTCTTTTTCTTAATCTTTAATGCATTATATAAATGTCATTTCCTTGGTGTAAAACCCTGTGTTCAGTATGGGTTTTTTAACATTTACATCGATTTTTGGACCACATTCATTGAGAAACACAAACAACAGTTCAAATTAAGCTGAAAACAATTGGACTGAAGATTTCCATCTGTAAAATATTCTGTACACACCTTAATGAACAGATGTAATGCCAATTTTTATTTTTTATTTTATTTTTGCATCCACAGGCTCCTTGAATGTTACTGATCCTGTAATGTACTATTTATTTGTCCATCGATGATGTGTGGACTAATTCCTCCAGACCTTTTCAAGCTTTTCTTGCGTGTTTGCTTTTTTCTACATTGCCACTATACAGATAAGACTGCTGTGTGTCCAGCCAGTGGCACAGCAGCACATTTAGAGATTCTTTCTGTAACTCTTAGTACTTTTTGCCATGCATGAGTAATCTATTCACTCTGCGTGAACATCGGGACCAACAGTAGACGAGCATCAGAGTGGAAATCTGTTAGTGTTCATGTAGACTGGAACCAGTGGCTAGAAATACTATATATTTGTCCGTTGTTGTGACTCAGCAGCTGAAGTACTTTGCATACCTGTATTTTCTTTTGTTTTCATTTGAAACAGCAAGTGTTTGTTTGTGAGCTCTGTTCAGTGTGAGTCGGATGATTGGTTAATAAATTTTCCAGATGTGTTTGAGCAAAAATCATTTTGTTTCTTAACTGAAGTAACATTGACAGAGGTACATGAACACAAGCAAAAAACAACGTACTATATTTTGTGGAATACAAGACAGCCATAGTTGTAGGTTATGTACCTATAAGGGACAGTTCACACCAAAGAAGGAAGCGAGCATCACCAGTGAGCTAGAGCTAGCTAACATGCCAGCTCAGCCGAGGAGGACACCATTAATGTGTATATTCCATGCTTCCTTCTGTCTAGTGATACGGCTGGCAGAGAGACAGAAAATAGTTCCTACCTAAGCTGCTCACAATAAGGTCTGTGGATTACTTTTGAGGGAGCGGGTCGTGATTGTCATTGGTGTTTTTCACATGTATTTCTTGAGGCTTTGAGCACCACAAGCCACAAGTGCCATCTAGTTCCATTATATTTAAGAGGAGGCAGACATCTCTACGGCTGACATCTTCAAGATTCTACAACTCACACCAAAACATCTAGATGGATAAATAGCACTACAGGTAAGAGGAAAATATGTATTTTTGATTTTGAAAGAAGCACTTAGATTTACCATGACCAGGATGACTGAGAACTTTCATCAACAAGATTTTGATGTATCTATCAAAATTGGGGAATTGCAGGGAATTGCAGATTTGGGTGCCAGTTGTGTGTGGGTTTGTCACTATCAGTGACACCTTTTACATTACATATAATCATTTGATTCATTAATAACATAAAAATATCGATTAGTGCAGCTTTAACTGGAAATACTCCATTCGTTTTTCGTTTTTTCATCATTTGGTGTACTTGTACCAAGCACGGTCCAGCTAGAACAGAACCTAATCAAGCCATCTTTGAATAGTGTAAAGCTTTGGTCACTCCAGAGCCAGATTTATTCATGTTTCTTTGTCTTCTATAAAACCTCAAATGTGATGTTGTCCCAGATTACAACATTGGGAGATATAAACCTCTGTCTCTTGGACAGTAGCTGTCAGGCCCTTCTGCAGGATGGTTGAAGCTTAAGCTGCAGATTGATAAATGCCCACTGGCCCTGTGCAGAAGAGATGTTGCATGAGTCACTCAGGGCCTGCATATTAATGTCAGGTTTTACTTTTCATTATGCAATAGATTGAAAATTGACATTTCAGTGCAAGTGTTGAAGTAAAGTACCCTGTCTTTCTCCATTGAACGTTTTATAAGATGAGATTTATTCTTGTGAAAATGTATTTTATTTTGTGGATAAACGTATTTTATTCCCTGGTTTGTTCAGATATTTGAATATTTTCAGTAATTGTAATTTCATACATTACATTGTATGCTCCCCTTTGAGTTAAATCAGGGAGTGCATAACGTGGTGCACCTCCCCTTTAAGTTTAGGATGATTTAGATTGCAAAGTGATATGAGACAAATTGAAGTGATGTATCACCTTGTGAGAGAGTTCGATTGTTGTCCTAATGGGAAGAAGTGGACATTAAAAGAGAGTGAGTTACCGAGAAGATGTTGTCCCGTGCTGTCCTTACCCACAGCCCTAAAGTCATATAAGGTCAAGTTAAGGCAAGTGGAAGGTGTCATTATAATATTATTCATTATAAGATACAGTGGATAAATACATTTGGACTCAAATACACACACAAATAAGTCTTGGTTCACTTGGCCATCTGTTGTAGATACCAGACCTTTGCTAGTAGTTTTTAACAGCTGAACACAAGACGGATCTCTATTTTCCAAAATGTCTTTTGTAGACCAGGTGCTTTTCTACATTTTGAACAGGGAGGTTAGTTGTTGTAATAATATGATTCATAATTCACTTACTTTTTCTGGAGCTACATCACATGGCCTTCATCAACATTTGAAGTTTGTGTAGTTGTCATGTAACTGTAGATGCTCAAACTTTCCATTAGTCCAGTTCATTGTCATTCTCCTTCAGTGGTTAAATATTGGACCTGCTAATGGAATGTAAATAGTGTTTATACACACTTGACCTTTGGCACAGAGACCTAAAGAAACCAAAATGTGAGTTGGCCAACAACACAGATGTGGTCAGCAGTGCATTTTCATATCTGGGTGAACACAATGCCTGGTCATCTGGGGGCCCTGGCCCTCTGTTGCATCATGTGCACAGCCTCTGTCCCTGGCACAGCTGCCGGGTGGCCTCATTGTGACAGGTAGGGGATTTGGAGATCAGTGGAATAACTTACACTTTAGAGATGTTGATGAAGGTTCACAGTCATCCAGGTCACCTCTCATCCAAGACGTTTCTTCAGCTCGGAACTGAGGAAACGTCTTCAAGGGACCGAAACAAGACCAGTTGCCTACGATACAGCACTTAGAATTACACTGTAGAGGTGCTGCTACTAAAATGACTGCACTATAAATTCATGAAGCATCTCATCCAGATGTCTCCTCTGAGCTCCCTGACAGCTTTCTATCCGTGCTTGCAATAGACGACTTGTGACATCTCCATATAAAAGAACTGGCTGAGGGATATGAATAAGATGAGTAATAATCTCATGAAAAGAATAATTCAGACAAGTATGTCTAATACTTGTCATTGTTCAGCTGAGCATTCTCAACCCTGCCTGAGATCATCATTCTATGTTCACACCCAATATTATTAGTTATGCTGTATAAAAAAAGGGACCGATCATAATAGAATTTCATTTCAAATCTCGTTGTCAACGTACATACTGAGTATGTAATGTGCGGGTCTATTATCTGTCTGTGCTCGCTCTGTCCCGTCAGCACTGCTGCTGTCTGGAGGAGAGTCTGAAGCATGACTGGTTCAAGAGAGCCATCTAGTGGATATACATTGGTTTACATCACCTGTGTGTTAACACATGAAGGGTTTTGATCAATACGATACGCCATCGTTCAAAGAAGAACTGACAATGTTGAATTGTAATCAGTGGCTTTTATTTTATATGCCATGAAAAAGACAAAGCCATCCCTGTCATGCTTTTCTTTTCTTTTCTTTTCTGTCAAATAGACAGACTGCGGTTTCCTTCAGTTCTACTGCTAACAGTTCAAGTTCTTCAGCCCTCAGCTTTACTGTTTTGGTTCACTGTTACCGCTCTCGTCATTAGTTTCCAGCAAAAAAGCTTCCCTGTACGCTACCTTATTAGCACCAGACAACAGTGGATATAGAAGAAGATTTAGCAGCTAAAGAGCTAGATATATTTCACAGGAGTTAGTGGAGACCGAAACTAGCTAACTCTCTAAAAGGAGAGAAAATATTGACTTTAACAAATTCTTTAGGACACAAACACAATTCTAAATGAATGCTAATGTTGCTCTGTGTCTGCTGGATGTGTAAATAAGCAACTGTTAACTGCTAACTGCTAACATTTGCCAGAACATCTTTATATAGTCTTAATTTGTCAATGTTAGCACGTAAGCAAGGTTTTAAATTCTAAACATTTATAGAAGAGATATTGCAGTGTTGGTGATGTCCCTATAGAACATTATAACACATTTTTCGTGGACTGTCACTGCTGTGATGTCATAGCTTTGCATCTTGTGTTGGTGTTGTTCCTGAAACATAATTATTGTTGCACTGGGACCACCAGTACAACTTAGGAAAAAGCAACAGAGTCCCCATCTGGATCAAGTCATTGTGGCCAAATTAATTGAGAAGAGGACCCTGTTTGGAACTTATCGTTATAGTGTTCCCTTATTGTTTTGTGTGTTTTTCAGTTTCCTGTCACAGTTTGGTTGGTTCAGGCAACAAAAATACTTGGGCAGGTTTAGAAAAAGATGGTTTGGGTTAGACTCTTTCACGCTGTTAACCACATGTGAGAAGAGATACATTTTCCTTTGTGTATACTTTTCTGGCATTTTTTCCGCAGAGTCGCAGAGCAATATGGCATCACAAAAATAAGACTGCTTTCTGTCTTCAGTTGCAGTGATGGTTCTGGAGCAACATTAATTATGATGCTGTAAAGACGACACCAACATGGTGATATCAGATCGTGCCAGTAGATCAACCATGATAGCCTGACCTGCTGAATCCTCCTGAAAACCTGCTTTTGCTTTTTAAGAGGTGAAGATTTATGGTGTGGCTTTTGCACAGAGGTATATTTCATGTAACGTTGGACGCAAGCGATAAATCTCTCCACATATGTTTAGATACAAAAGAGCAAAAAATCTTGTTTCTCCTCTTTAGTGGGAAACTAAGGCTCCGAGAGCTCATTCGTCTTCATTCACCGCTCTCAACCTCCTCACACTTTTCTCTCATAAGTCATACCGCGCTATATGTAACCTGCTGCATTGTTCTGCTCCTCCGTACCTAAACTCACTTCATCTGGCTTTCACAATAAGGCGAATAGAGATAAATGTCTATTGTCTGCGTCTATATAAAATCTGTAATATTACTGTCACATACTATCCAGCTATCTTGTGAGCTGGAAGGGGGGGGTGCTGCTCTTTATCTGCAGTGGCGGATGTGACTGGAAGTGTGAGACAAATGAACAGGAGTCAGTTTAAAACAACAAAGATAATACATTTAATATTGTTTCTCTTTTGGGCAATGCGAGATACAATGTAAACATGTACAAGATACAAAAAAAGGCTTGTCAAAATGAAAAGGTAAATAAGAAAATGCCCTGTTTTCAAAAGGAATGCACAAATGCAGAATGTCTCCAATCAGAAAGGAATTTGGATAGCATTTGCTTTTATTGGATTTCATCCTAGTACACTGGAGTACAGTGTAGTGATGCTTTGAACAGATACGTCTGTGGCTTTGTCACCGTGTATGATTCGGTGGGGAGATGAGTCATCACTGGATGATTCACTGACATTTACAGTGGAATAAAGCCTCCTTAGCCTCCTCATGGCATATCTTTTGAAAACAAGGAGTTTGCAAGAGTTTAACACAATTTGCATAACAACAATGGTAATGAAAAAAAAAAGAAAAGAATAGCACCTCCTTTGGTCCAACTCGAGGCCTGTAGTTGTTACTGTGTTTGTTAGTGTCGCTGACATGCTGGTAACAGATGTACAGATCAGGAGTTTGATGGCATCGGGCTTCCAAGTGTTTTTTTCTTTTTTTGGCACACTGCTCTCCACAGCAGGGCGATGACAAATTCCATAAATGCAACATCGAGGCCAAAAACAAGCTCCACCTTCACATTAATCGACCTCAGCTGCAACTCAACATCAGTCACTTCTGACAGCTCACCTCCACCTTAAAAACGTGGCTGAGCTACGACCGGCACCTGAGGCTCCCACGCAAAATGACAGCGGCGCAGTGTTCTTGATTAGAAAGCTGTTAGTGCTGGAATATCCTCTGACTGGCTAAGGTTAATTAAGATACACTGTTGTGCTAATTAGAAACAGGGATTCAAACAGAGACAAAGAAAAGTGCCACAGAGACACAGCGGCGTGCCTCGTTCCTCGACACAGCCTCTTTTCTAGAACTCGGAGACAGCTCCCGCTGATGCCCGCTGGTGCATCAAACAACTGCGATTCTGTGAGGAAGTTTTCAGACTCACATAAATAATCAGCATTCCCTGATTCACACGCTGGGGATTTTTGTTTTTTGCCCCAACTGCTTGAGAAAAATCCCCACAGCTTAACTTGTTCTTTCCTTTCTTCTCATACTCAAACAAAAATAGATATTAATTAGAAAACGTACAAAATCTCCCCCCCTAAATACCTCCCGCCTACTCCCACACACTTACTAAAACGTTCTTATCAAACCTAACCCTCCTTCTATCAAACAACTCACTTTCCAGAGCCGGGTGCCTAAAGCTTGTTTCATTAGATGTGAATAAACCTTTCAAATCCTGTGCTACACTTTTACAACATTCAATTATTTTCTCAACTAAAACTCAAATGAATGAGGCAAAAAAAGATACCGAAATCTTTCACTTGATTCCATTCCTGTCTCATTCCACCCAACACCCAACTCAAGTCTCACACCCTCAGGGCTACATAAGAACTGAAGACGCTGACAGTATAAAAAAAAGCTAAAATCAGACGTAGGATCAGTTTTAAAAGTTAGAATATGGATGGAGAGCGAGACTGAGAGAAGCTGCTGTAGTGTGAACTCATTCATCTCTCCCTGACTCTCAGTTCCTTGTGAAGCAGCTTCAAAACATCAAGTGCTGCAATTAAAACACTGTTTGGTGTAATGAGATTTTACAGCTCAGGTTTGGAAGCAGTGAGCTCATTAGGTCTGGGGGTTTAAAAGGTAGGTAGAGGGAGTCGGATGAAATGTTCCCTCCCTGTTTGAATGTATTATTTTCCACAGTTTTAGGGCAGAAACAGTGCCCGCTCTCCTTCCATCTCCCTCCTATCAAAGCAAGCTCCTCTCACCTCGCTCTCACCTTGTCTCCTAGCATCCACTATCTGATCCATCTTCTGTCTCCCTGCATCCTGCTCTCGCAAATCTCCTCCTTGACCTCCCAATTCTTGTCTTCTGAGCGCACCTGCAAACAATCCATCTCATCATGCAAAAACACACACGCGCACACAAACAACACCCCACCCCCAATCCTCAAACCCCCTGCATATCTCAATCATTTCAGCGGGAATAGACTGCTCGGCTGTGTCGAGGAAGGGAGAGATGGAAATACGTGGCGAGGGAAGAAAAATAACTGGGGAGTGAAAGGCATGTATAGCCAGGAGGAACACACTATGGCAGCTGCTAGTGTTTGGAATTACAGCGCTTACGGTGCTTCACGCCTGAGAGATGCCGTCCATTTGTTAAAATAGAAAGGGAGCAAGGAACAAAACAGGGTGCCAGTGTAGCGGAGCTGTCTCACCCGGGTGACCTCCGGGAACATGTCGGGGAACTCACACATTTCCTCTGGCATGAATGACTCCTCATCATCGTTGAGTGTGTTGGCATGTGTGCACACGCTCAGCTGCGCAGGTGGAATGCAAAAATATTATCTCCGCCAATTCCATTTTCATTCTGCTGTGTGGATGCACGCAGCTTTTAAGAGTGATGTGGTGGAGAACTGGCTGGCCCTGACTGAAAAATAGGCCTGTAGCCTAAAGAAATACTTTCACATTTTGAGAAATAATCTTAATCCCTTTCTTGGTGTGAGTTAGATAGGAAGATTCATACCACTCTCATGTGTGAACGCTAACTATAAAGCTAAAGCCAGGATATATTTAGATTAGCTTAGTATAAAGACTGACAACAAGTTAAGTAATGAGCTTTAGAGGTGTCTGCAGACTTTGGATAGAGCCAGAATAGCCGTTTCCCAACACTCCCAGTCTTTATGCTAAGCTAAGCTAGCCATATCCTGACTTTGGCTTCATATTTAAAGATCCCCTAAAGATGTGTTTTAAGACGTGACTGGTTTGAACAATCATTTATGTCAGATTATGATTCTTTTCAACCAAAAAAGTATTTGTCTTTTTTCCAACAAAAAATGTAATAAACTGGTTAAAGTTCCAATCTTAATGCTAACTATCTTCAGCAAAACACACATTTGTGTGGAGGTCTTTAACAACATAGATATAGATAGAGATATAGATCTTCTCATCTAAGTCTAGATGAGAAAGCAATAAAAGGTACTTCCCAAAATGTCAGACAATTCCTTTAAGTTGGAGTTAAACTACCAACTATCCCAACAAAACAGTGTATAGACACAACCCCCCTCTAACAATACAGGGAACTCCATGAATTGGCCTGTACACACAGGAGGTCTTTAGCACAATGACATATTCACCTGTAGCACATTCTGTCTGGGGCTCAGCAAAGACAAAAATAAAGTTTTTTCCTATTTTTGGCGTACATCCTGGAAGTTGATGGATTGAACTGAGATAGCCTGAGGGAGCATTCATCTCCCCGCTCTCTTGTTTACCGAGACTCTTCCACCAACATCTCCTTGTCCGCTGTCGCAAACGATTCCAAGTATCACCTTTGCCGTGATGATTGGTGAGGACAACGGTGGGTAAATGTCAAAAGAGGCATCAGCGTAGGTGCAGAGAGGACAAAAAAGCAGAAAACAAAAAGAAAGGAAAACAACAACAACACAAAAAGAAGAAACTATCAAAATTCCATTCAGGCACAAACGTGACAGCTCAGAGCAGGGCCACTGAGGCCCCTGATGAAGGGCCAAGACTCTCCATCTGTGAAGAAGACCCCAGATGGCTGTAATGTCAATACAGAATGGGTAAGCAGGTTTCTGCCGTGTCATTCACAAATCACTGTCCGCTGCTGATCCGGGTCAGGAGGAGCAGAGCTCTCATGTTAGTTATTAGAAAAGTCCGTCGAGTCAGGATGATAATGAGATGTCACATACGACTGCTTTGGTCCGATGATGCTGTTAGGGCCTTTCTCATCCGCTCTTTTAGTAAGAATTGTAACGATACATTTGTAATGATGGTAAAAGCTCATGACTGGCAGTTTGACTGGGAGCGTCCACTCCCAACACATGTAATGGAATTGTTCACGTTTTTCTCGACCTGTGATATTTTTCCTCTTGTTGAAGCATGATGTGCTTCTATTGCACATTTCCTCGCAGGTATATTTTTCAGAATTTGACAAAAAAGGGTTGAAAAGGAAACAGAAAAAAGCATGAATAATGATAGATGCTACACAGCTGAATGTAAGCTCGATGCACAACGTTTTCCCTTGCTATTTCAGCCAAGTAAATTCAGCTCAATCAAACAAAGCAATATGCAATTATAATAATATGTGCTGAAGCGAAATGTTAAAAGTGATTCAACACGTTTACATAATGCCTTCGTCGGGATGGGGAGGCCTTGTTGCCTGACAGCAATTGTCAACATTGTAATTCTTAATTTAAATATTGACAGGTCCTTATAGGGTTCTTAATTTGTATTTATTAATGGTAAATAACTTCACATTCTCAATTAAAGGTTTTTGACTTTTTGTTGACTGCTGTGTCAGCTTTTTGCATATTCAGGTGAGTGAGGATCATTTATGATCTGTAGAACGCTTTACAGTCATATTTTGAATGGGGGTGATTGTCAAACCGTGATAAGATATAAAACTATTCATAATAAATACACATAAAATCAGGCATTATGTAAAGCACAATAAAGATGAAGGAAGTGCCCATGATTTGCTAAAGTTGCAGCACACAGCATAGGGAAAAAAAAAGAACTTCTTTTCAAAAAATAAATTATCGCCCAATACAAAACGTGCTACAAAAATAATTTTAGCTGCACTGAGAATTTCAAAAAAGAGAAAAAAAAGAAAAACCATCATGTTTCTGTACAATTACTGTTGAGACTCACTGACCAGCAGTGCATTTCTTATTGCACTGAGGTAGGACAGCTGGTAAGCCTTGTTGATGGGCTAAAAATCAAGTTGTAGTACTTTTGACGTCCACTGGAGGTGTCTATTTCACCAATTTTACTCTAACTTTGGCATGCTCACTGACTCATTATTGAGTTCAGCCTCTCATCTGAGGTGAGTTAAAACAGAAAAAATTAAATAATTACAAAAACTTAGTCAATAAATAGTATGCTGAGTATTTACTGCATCTTTACATTAATGCACCATAAAAACAGGTTTAAAGTGCACTAATTCACAAAACAGAACCACCTCGTTCCTCAATATTGTCACTGTGTGATCACAGAGTAACACATTAAACACAGTAAACAAATATGGTTCACTAAAATAGATAACTGCGATCTAGCAGGTACTGTACTTTGTTTAATACTATGATACTGTCCAGCAGAAACATAATGAAAAAGTGTTCAGCCTCGTACAGAGAACTCACAACCATCATTAGAAAATGTATTTCAGCAGTCTTGAACATCAGCCACTTGAATTTTGAAAGTTAGATTTGAGCTCCGTATTTCAAATTCTCTTATTTCACTTCTACACTGGGGAGAAATGATCTCTAACTTCATAGTTTGGGTGATTGCTAAGTCTTATTTACATGATCTGGTAATAGAATAATATCAAACTAAATTTGGAAGATTTGAACAACAACCAAACTGCACAGCAATATCTATTACAATATTACAATGTACTTGTTTTCTTTTTGTTTGTTAGATCTAATAGTTTGAGAAAATGTATCAAGGATCTTCCAGGAACTGATAAGAAACTTTAATTTTTCCATTCAGAGACCTTTTGTTGTATACTGTATTACTCATACCTTAAATAAATAGAAGAAAGAAAAACAAACAAAAAAACCTCTTTGGTTTTATCACATTTTGGGCTAAATGCTGTGCAAATATATCCCTGGGACTGAATTATCTCCCTGCATTTCCAGTACTTATTCAATGCATCTCTGCAACAGCGATATTATTATGTCTACAGAAGAAAATATGTACAAAGTCAATTGTTCCTTGAACTACAGTAAACCTTTGTAAACTAAGTGTTTTTATATTTAAAGGTTGTTAGCTATGCAGTTAAGAGGTGGTTTTGCTCTGTAGAGCACTCAAGTTACATGTTATGTCTTTGATTTTCCAGGAAACGTAAATTTCCAACAATTATTTTCAAGTTTCACAGGTTTTTTGTTTTATTTTGTTTAGTTTTTTTTGTTTTTTTACATGAGTTATCCTGAATAGTTGCATCTGTGATTAAAAACATGAATAGTAACACATTGTTAAGGGGCCTAAAGATCTACAACAAAACTATGCCAATTAATCAAACCTGAGCAGCTACTGTGTATTTTGCCTGTGTCAGATAATACGAGACATGAGGCAGGAGCTTAAATGTTTCTAATTCCAGGCTCTTGGTGGAAAACAGATGTCACAAGAAAGCAGAAATAATTCTCTAAGGAACACTTGCATTAACACAATTATAACATGAACAATGAAACTAAATAAAAATAATGATAACAAGATTAAAATGTTGTTTTAGTTTGCTCGATGACTTGGTGGCTTCAAACAAATAAATTCTGCGTGACTTAAATTCCTTAAATCTTGGTTTTTCTTTCTTCATCTGTGTTGTACCAATTAGAGCACTTAAGATTGAAAGTTTGCACTTTGTAAGCACTCTACAGTGGAGCTCTAAATTGGTTATGGAAATACTCTTGGTGGTGTTCATAGGCCTATGGCACTCTTAAAAGATTTGGTTGATTTAATGTTTTGCCATCCACCATTTAGGACCACCATTCAGGTGAACAAATACAAAAGGCACTTATCGGCCATCATAATCAGTGATGGGCAGAAATAAGCAGAGCTATAACCCTGCTTTACTCGAGTATTACACAATGCAAACCTCTTTAAGAGGTTATCACTCCCATTCATACCATTTTGTTTCTCAAAGACACTGTCCTCCTCAAATTCCCTCGCTCAAGGTTGACCAGTCCCACAAAAATCCTTACATTTCTCTTTGAAAACGTTTTAGTAAACCAGCACTAAAAGTGTCCTTCCTTATCAGATTAAAACATCTTTTTTTTTTTTTTTTGTTACACACAGTATTTTCAGAAATGTACATTTTCAAGGACATATTGCTTAGGGGAGAAAGCGGGCAAAATTCCTAAAAATTGATGCCACCCACGTCCTTGAAGACATCAAAGGGATGTGGGGTTGTTTTATTTCTTACGCTCTAGGTAGTTAGAGGGGACCCAGCCCTTGCGGGGAAGCAGGCTGTCCTGCACCTGGCAGTACCACCATCCATTGGGGTTTCTCTCCAAAACCTCCAGACAAGTACCCTCAGTGAAACCCATAGTTTCCTCATCGCCACGGTAGTCAGCGATGGACACGTAGACATCTCTACCAAGGTTATTGTGGATCAGCTGGCTCTTCTCTATGGGCTTGGGTCGGACTGTGGACACAGGGATGCCATTACGTTGGTTAACTCTGCTAAGGGCATCCTGGACATTGCTTGTGCTGAACGAGCTCCCTGAGGACCCCAGGCTGGAGCGCTCAGCAGGCCTTGTCTGACTTTCAACAACTACATGTGGCCTCACGGTGCTGAAGGAGGCATTTCGCCGTACACCAAGAGTGGCAGAACCAGAACCATAGTGATCACTTCTGCCAAGTGAGTCATTGCGCCTCAGAGAACCAGTCATGTAGTGCCCATCCTTAGCCGGCTGTGTCGTTGTCACAAATACAGACTGAGGCCTCACTGCCACCTGGCGTACCCCATTCCTCATCCGAACCCCCCCATTAACTATTCCAGACGGCTTCGAGAAGCCACCAGGGGGCTTGGAAGGAATCGGCGGAGTGTTCCTCCTCATGCCTTGATGCTGTGGGTTCAGACCCTGAATATTGATGTTATTGAGGGCCAAAACGTGTTGCTCATTTTTCTCCAGGCTGTTGGACTTGCTCCCACCACTCCCATGCCCATCTGATTCCAAACCACCTGGATCACCAATTTGTCTGACAGGTTCCAGGTAGTATGAGGGAGCCCAGCCCTCCTCGGATCCCCAACGGATGTACCACCAACCACTCTCTTGTTTTTCCAAAATCTCAACCTCCACTCCGGCTGGAAAGCTGATTTCAGAATCCTGGACCTTCTTATAGGCGTCCAGGGAGCGGTAGAGATTGGGGCCTTCCACGTCTGAATCACCACGACTCCCTTTGGAGTAAACAGAAGAGAGATCTGAGGTACTGCGTGAACACATCGAGTCCTCTGACGAAATAACAGAGGCTGTTTCAGAGTCGTCCCCACGGGTGGGTTTGAGGCTGTGTCGAAACTGACTTGTAGGCCTCAGTTGCCTTCTCAGAGAGCTGATATCCATCCTCTCAGGACTCTGGGGCTCTGATTTGGTCAGGAGTGGTTTAGGTCTGACAGAAGGCTTGGGCCTGGTGGAAGGGCTCTGGCCTATTCTCTGCTCCACATCCCTGCTGAAGGCAGGGGCTTTCTTGGAGCCTCTGCTCAATTCATCTGATGAGGAGTGGGGGCTGCTGTCCTGTGATCTGAGGCTGATATCTATATGTCTGCCCAGGGTCTGGCTTCTCCGGCTCATCTCTGGCGTCATGGTCTTCATGGGTCTACCAGCTAAAGGTGAGGACCCAGAGGGTTTGCGTGGGACTGTGGAGGAATGGTAGCTCCTTGGGGAATTTGGCTGACTGGAACCTTTGACTGTTGAAGTTCCCTCAATGCCGCTGCTTCGCCTGAAGCCGTCGTTCTCATAGATACACTCCTCTTTTGCAACCTCCTCTACAGACCTGAAGGACGCCCTTCGATGAGTGAACACAGGGGACGCCTTGCACACAGGAGGAGAGGCCTTGCAGGAAGGTGGGGAGCTGCGATACTTGTCGCTGACCACATTGCTTATCTTCACATCCAGGCTGCGTTCATCCTTCAGGGAATCTGTGTCTGATTCACCTTCGCATCCAATTGCAGGTACGTCATATTCAGGTTCCTCGTACACAGGTCTGCTTGGCGGCTCTGAGGCTTTAGAGGCAGAGTTAGCGGGAGGGGGAGTCTCCTCTGAGTCTTGTTTTTTGACAGGCGGCGCTGGGGGTGGGACTTTGGGCCTTGTAAGGGTGCTGGTCCGACGGCTGAGGTTGGGCTTCTTGCGCTTGTCGATGTAGGAGCAGGGGGCCCAGCCCTCCATCTCTCCAATCTGCACATACCACCAGCCTCCTGGGTTCTTCTCTATCACCTACACAACAAGACATGAAGGAACAAAGATATCAAAAACATAAATAAACTTGAAGGAATCAATTTTATCATCATCTATCTAGTAGCTAGAACTATCGTCTTGCTAATTCTGTCTACATCATCATGTTCACATCACACAAATCTCAAGGTCGCATCTTGGTTGCCTCAGCTTTCTTGTCTATCTGGGCAGCACTCAGTTGACATGCATATTCAATGAGCCATGACTGCCTCATCTCAGCAACAACAATGTAAATCTGGCCTCTTACATCAGCCTTTTGTCCTCCACGGAAACTGATGCCATCAGAGATGGAGGACTGGAAATCTGCTATAGTGTAATACTCAGCTTCCACAGCAGGTGGCTCTGGTGGCTTGGGTAACTGGAATCCCTGTGCAGCAGAGGGGGAGAGATGTGAGCAGCTGACATCATATCTAGTCATCATTATTGTATCAGACTACAACTTAGGAAAGGGTATATTCTTATGACTAAAGACAATAAAGGCAATATCTTCAATCATTTCAAATATAAGGTTCATGGCTTAGTAGGTTATAATATACACATATCATAGTATGTAAATACTGTCATTTAAGTGTGCACAGTGGTTGATACAGATCATCAAAGAATAGACATCGTTATTGTTCTTTCATGGTTGCTATGCCAACTCTCGCAGTAACCTGGGAGCCAGTTAGAAATCTTTCCTTTTATGTTGTATTCAATGTATATGTACTGCTTTGAAAATATTTTTTCAGCTAGAACTGGTGTTTGTAAATGTGCTGGAACATTCTTTAGTAGTTCTGTGATGTTCATTCTTTCATATTTCTGTTGCACATACAATCACATAATCACATAAAGAAAGTCTTGTTCAGATGTTAACAGTAGCTTGTTCATTTTCTCACCAAGTGGGTTTCTCTTCTTGGTGGAGGCTTTTGTCTCAGATTTGGAGACCCTGAAAAACATAGAAACATGTCAGTCTGGGCCTTTGGCAGTTACATATGGCTGATGCAGCCTCAGCTGTCATTCAAAATTAACACAAGATGCTTCTCGCTTCACCCCAACAGCAAAGATGAGGTCCAGTGAAACATTTCACTCATGCTCATGCATGTCTCACTATGGGATAGGGAGACTCAACACGTGTATCTTGCTTGACCGACACCACCTCACACAGAAGTGTAAATGGGATGGACTGCATTTATGTAGCGCTCTAAGTGCTTTGTCACAAGTCCGCATTCACCCATTCACACACACACGCTGGTTTGATTCCTCGGTTCGATTCCCTGGCTTATACGAAGTCGAAGAATCCTTGCGCAAGATACCCTAAATTCCATCGATGTATGAATCTGTGTGTGAATATGACAAGTGTTGTAAAGTGCTTTGAGTCGTCAGTAGACTGGAAAAGCGCTATAGAAATGCAAGTTAAATTGCTACTTACATTCATACGCTGCTGGCAGAGGCTATTATGCAAGGTGCTACCTGCTCATTCAGGGCACTAACTACTCATATGCACACTAACACACTGATACAAGAGCCACTGGGAGCAATTTGGGGTTCAGTGTCTTGCCACAGACACTTTTGACATGTAAACTGAAGTGGCTGACAATAAACCAACAACCCTTCAATTAGTGGACAACTGCTCTCCCTTAAGAGCCACACTGTAATGCCTTGGGCAAGTAGCTAGAATCATAAAGTTTGCCAAACTACTATAGAACTTTTAGAACCAAAATAGTACAGATGAAAACTAACAAAACTTGGTAATTAACCAAATCGGTATAATTATGTGAGAATGTGGTGTACCAGATCACCTGTCCAAGTTCTTCCCTACTTTCCTAGTACCTGGTTACACCATTAGGAATCTGACTGTAGACGGCCAATCAAAAATTACCTTCTCCAAATTTCTGATTGTCTTAAACAGTGGCACACTGTAACACTGAACATGGTTGAGGTAGGTTTACCTTAGAGAGGGAGGGAGACACTTTGAAAGTGTCCAAGGGTTTGCCAGCATACAGTCTAGTCAATTGTATTTCTTGGGTACTGTAAATATTAGCAAACCTGCTAACAGTGAGCATAACAAAGATTTTAGTTCGCTCTTTGTGTGATAATTATTTCTTCATTCATGTATTTGCAAAAAAGTATTTTTCTGTTCTCAGCATGTCCCATCACAAATATTCTTAGTTCTTAGTATGTGAGAGAAATGGATATTCACACAAAATTCCATGTTAAATATCCACAGGTTAGTTTGATAAGGTACATGTGACTGGATATGGGATTACACCACCACCATTTCCACCATGAGATACACCACCACTCATGTAGCTTACCTATAGCATCAAAGCCTATACAAAAGGAAAATGACATGTCATAATGTTTCATACAAAGACTAAAAGTCCCCTTCTTCTTAGCTACAATGCATTTACTGCTTTATTCACTGGCACAATTGTCTCCTAACACAGAACAAATACTCACCAATTTCCACTCTATGTGGTGCCACTCTCGCAACAGCTGGGGACCCTGGCTCGCCTCTCACTTTGTTTTCATTTAGGGCAGCACTTGCTGCTATTCCCAGACATGGGCTGTTAGTGTCACGGCCTGCACTCAGCCTCCTGCCCGTCTCGGCATTGATTTCAGCGCTAAAGGGCATGGGCAAGCTGATCTCGCTCTTGGAGATGTGGCGTTCGGGTGTGGTGCTACCCTCTCCGTCTGTCTGGATGTCCTTCTCGCTGACTGACTTCTTTTGCAACAGGTTGCTGATCTCCATGATGTTGCCGATGATCTCCACGGGGCCTGTCAGGGTCTTCTTGCGAGGGGAAAAGTCCTCTTTCACCTTTTTCAAGTAGGAGGCAGGGGCCCAGCCCTCTTTCCCTAAGTATCTGTGGGGAGAATGCATAAAGACGATATGTTTAATTTTGTATCTTATTGAATTTTTTAACTTTTGCTGTTATTTAAAGGGGCACTGCAGCAATTTTACACATAAAGGTCATAATTACTGAGGACATTGAGTTTGAAAGGCATGGACATTTACCAGGCAGGGAGGGTAATGGTGTATTCCATTTACCTCAGAAGTCAGAGCTGGGAATGACATCATATCCCAATATTCACGTAAAAGACGTTGGAATACCAGATCTAGCCAGGCTAGCCATTGTTAGCGATACCAGCTGATAACAACACATTACACAGTATTTTTTCTCATAAAAACACCAAAGCACTTCGATGGAAGTTAGACATGACTGTGTGTAAGACTGTTTAATGAGACATTTATGAGACAGAAGTGGTACTTAACAATATATTCTACAGCTTTCACAGATGTTGATGAGTGGGGCAGCCATCTTGGATTTTTGAGGTTGGGTTGGTGAGGTGCAAGCCGGCGTTAGGGGGTGCTCCAGTTGAAATTGCCAACTGGGAACTTAGAAATTCTGACTTCCCAGTTCAAATGGGACGCACCATAACACAAACCAATGTTGTGTGTTGCATTATGGGGAATGCAGGATCCAGCGTTTCTGGACCTTGACCTAAATTTAGACATTCTCTGGCATTTAACTATGTACTACAATACACCGAGCAAGATCCTATGCATTGAAAAACAGAGGCTATTTTCATTCTAGTAGCGTAAGGGTAGCCAGAGGCAAGTAAACAGACTGCATACAGAAATACATGCAAAGGGACACTGCTTCCCCATGTTTCAAAATTCATTGTTAAACTAAATGAGTCATTTTAGAGTGCTTTGCAAAACAATAAGTAATGTTTCCAAATGCCTGAGTCATTTGCCTCTAGGTGGGCTATTTTCTGCTCAAAAGAAAAACAATTGTTTCTGCTCCCCTATTGCATTACTCAAACTACAACCACAAGGAGTCCCCATAACTAAAAGAGCTCCGTGCCTGGACTTCACTGTGGTAAACCGGCCCACAGAGAGCAGCTTGACTCAGACATGCATCTGAAGGTTTATTTCTTGTTGCGCTCTAAAATGGCTTGTTGTGCATTCAAGTCCAATAAAGCCAATTTTATTGATTTAGCCCTTTATCACAAAATATAAATTTGCCTCAAGGGGCTTTACAATCAGTAAACAGCACTAGACAACCACTGTTCTTAAGCATTTGATTTGTAAAAGGAAAAACTCCCCAATAAGCAAGCACTTGGAAACATATGAGCCATTATCACATAGGCACACACAAGCACCTTTGACAGGGACAGGGGCATAAGTTCCAGTGTATTCAAGTTTGCACACTCTTTTGTGTGCATATGCATGTCAGATGCCACGAGGCAGCATGTGATAGTAATTCGCTGTGAAGAGGAGCTCCACTCTCTTATGCCCCCGGGGATACACAGAAACAAACAACTGACAGGAAATACACACTGCCCGGGTAAACAACACACATACACAATAGAAATCCCAGGAAGGACACCCAGTTGATCTGTGGAGACTGCCATATGTTAATGGTTTCTCCCCAATGCCATTACGCAAATGAGAGCTGCAGGAATGCGCTGCCTTGATCACAGCCCTAAGCTATGACAACTGCAAGCAGTGTCACTACTGTCCGAGGACTTGTTCACTTTGACATTGGATGAGAAAAACAATGAACTTTGGGCAGATTCCATTTCTCTCATTGAGCTTATATTCATTGATGCTCCTGCTGTGGTGGCTCAGTCAGCTGAGCATCTTAAACATATCGGATTTTACTGACCTGATGAACCACCAGCCCTCCAGGTTCTTTTGGATGACCTCCACGGTGACCCCTTTCTCAAAGCTGACTTCATCCTTCCCTTGACTGGTGTACGGCTGTATCGTCACATATTTCTCCTCTGGAGGAAAGAGAAAGGGAGGCAAAGTGAGTGAAATGTTGTCATTAAACAGTCTGACACTGAGGGGTTAAACTCCTGTTATAGTTTACATCTTCCCAGAGGGCCTTATGAGGGAAAAATGGCTAATGTGACCTACTTAAAATGCTCCAACTATTTCCATACCAACACAAACACGCTCCCCCTGTCATACACAGTAATAACCGGCTCCCTCTACTGGCTGAACCTCTCCCCCTTTCTCCATGTTGGGCCTCATTCAAGCTTTTTGGACCCAGATCCAGTGTTCATCTCTCTCCAGAGGGAGATTCCTCTTCTAGCAGCAGGCCTACATCAGGGCCTCCCATGAGGAGATAAGATATTTGGACCAAGATCTCTCTACTCTAATCCCTATCTGACCGCCACTCTGCGTCTCTCACGCTCTGCTAGGCTTCCAAGACCCTTTAGGGAAGGAAATCCTACAATGGTCATAGTGGGGAGCATTACAAGGTCAGGGGATTCATAGACACCAAGGCATAAGATGGGAGCAGAGGAGGAGATGAATGCAGATAGAAATAGCCGCAGGAAATAATCTAAACATGTAGAGAATAAATGAGTCAGACAGGAGTGAATGTGACCCCAGATGGCAACATTGTTCAAGGAAACGTGAGAGGCAGGGATAATATCTCGGATGCATGTGGTTATTCATCTCAATGCATGCTTTCAGTAGGTGGGGTATGTCTTCTCCTGCCCGCCACTGCAGAGCAGCTGAGGACAATAATGTGGAGCAGAGTGGAATGTCTGGCCCTGAACCTCAGCTCGCAAAGCATGCTGTGTGTGTGTGTGTGTGTGTGTGTGTGTGTGTGTGTGTGTGTGTGTGTGTGTAGACGTTTGGGGTGAGTACTTGCAGATGGACAGGGAGTAACAAATGGAGTGGCTTACATCTGGAACGTCTACCTAAATGCGTGTGCTTGTTATGTATGTATCAATATAGTTCTAACAAAATCATTGGAACTATGTGACAGTACTGTGGATGTGTGTGTTAATCCCCGAAATAAATGACAAAAGATTGAATTAATTACACCTGTGAGGTTGTTCAGATCCGGTATTAACATCCGTCCCAAGTGATCCGATCACATGTGGACAGCTCTAAGTCAGATCACACCTGGCATTGACATGCGTTTCAAGTGACCGCTTGATCGCTCTCACTCACCATATTTTTTTTACACAAAGACAGAAATGTTTCCATGTATAACATTTATTTAATTTACAAGACGGCCAAAACAGTTAAGAATTTTTTGTAAGCAGCGATTCACACAGTTTACAAAGTTTCTTCCAACTCAACAACTCAGAAAATTGGGCGATATTTTAGTCTGGGGACTTTCTCCACATGCAACAAAGAAGTAACCTATATTGGTTACTGTTTACTGTATTTGTAAATTTGACATGTTTGCTGTCAATAAAATGTTGTCTTTAGTGTAAATGTGAAATGCGTCAGCTGGACTATATAAGATAAGATTCGGGACCTGCTGTAATGATAGCAGTCTGTGAAAGAATGGACCACAGCCAGCAGGGCGGAGTGACGATGATTTCAATTGAACTTAGTGCGAGACGCCATCCCTGCTGATAACATAATGAGGTCACTTTTCTGGCAGCAGCCAGTCAGCAACCCCAGGGAGGTCAGGACACCCTCACCTGACCTGAGATGTGCTGTATTGTAATTTGAGTCCTGTGCCCGACCTTATTTTATTGTCAGTACTCAGGATCACGTTCTCATCTTCTTTATGAAGCGTCACATAAAAGGCAAAGAAATCTGTGTCAGCAAGTGGGCTACAGAGTATACGACTGTTTTCTTCCATTAGCAAATTACATCCTGGGAGAACATCAATCCTATGTGGTCGGTCTTTGTTTTTGTCCTTTGTCAGTGCTACTAAATCAAACTGTATCTCAAGTGTCTGCACAGAGCTGTTAAACCTCATTCAACCATTTCTTATCGCTAGCTCAGCAAGCAGGGACAGTTGTGCCTCCATTCAGCAAGTAGAAAAGGGTGGAATGGAGGACGAGAAGGTGGGGAGGATGAAAATAGAAGAAATGGAAATGGAAATTGGGAATTTGGGCTTTAACTTTGAAGATAAAATATATAGACTTTCTTGTGGTTATCTAAACTTTCTAGCACTCATATTATTTCTAATAGCAAACCCAACCCATCTGGTGTGCCAAGAGAATTAACACAAACCACTGCTGTAACTGCACACATTGGTATTTGATCCAGGTCTATTTGAAGCGCAGTTGAGGCAGAGACAGACAGACAGTGTACAGAAATTGGACAGCACGTCAACAGACAGCAATACAGTGCAGTCCCAAAATGAAGAGTGGTGGTGAATGAAAAAGTTGGAAAATCCACAAAAATGTTTGACATGACTCCAGTCAGCAGCAGCTGCACTTTTCATGATGAGACTATTTTCAGCTGTGGAAAAAACGCTACTGGTCTAGAAGCCGTTAGCTTGTTTGCAATGTAGCCAACAACACTCGATGCCATGAGAAACTCTAGTCTAAAGTCCTCTGTAACCTTATATGTGGCTTTGTCACATTCCTTTGAACTAATGAATCACACAGCAGTTTTTTAAATTCTCTATTTGAGCTACACCAAGGCTGCCTTAAAAAATATGTTAATTCAAATATGAATATGCAATACCTCCACAACAAAAGGTCCAAAAAATAACCTGAACTGACCACAGCAGACCTTGTGGTGTACAAAGTTGACAATCCAACAAATCATATTTTTTGACCATCTGAGAGCCAGATGCAGATGGTGAACGACCCACTGATGTGTTTCATACACAGTCCAGCTGCCTCTTTTTTCAGATCACGTACCCTTCAACTAAAACCACGTGCTGAACTATAGCCAAAAAACTGTGTGTTTGGGCTAAAGGTTTCAAGATTTGGCCACCATGACATTATTTAGCTCTTTTGGTGGCCTGTAATGACATTTGCAATGTAAAATCATGCTAAGGGGTAGAAAAGCAAGAAAAGATGACAGAAGAGACGTCTTTCCATGGCAGCATGAAATTATTCACCTGCTATGGGGCTTAGGGCAAACATGAGCTGCTGGCGCTCCATTTACCCTGAATAAATGGGGGCCCAACAGCATAAAATTACAAAGTTTAGTGATTAAGGTCTTGAAATGAGATTTTGGCTCTTCAAGACACGGCCTCAATATCAGATAATACAGCAGGATCTATCTCACGGCCTAGACACACCAAACATGCATCCAAGAACTAGAGTTGATGAAAGATTACTTTTGTTGCCTCCCATCACCTGTGTCCGAACACAGCCAACAGGCAGCTAGCTTGTACATTCTGCGCCCGCTTGCGAGGTAGCAGTCATCTGTATTTGTCATTCAAAATGGGAAACTGGAAGACTCAGGAAAAGGAGATACAAACCTTTGTTATAATAAAGCAGCATTTTTTTCTTGCTTAAGTAGCCAATTCCAATCAAGAATATGTCTGATGAAAATGTTGCAAATTGAGTTATTCCGATTCTGATACCAGTGTCAGAAATGCTGCCGATACTGCCGAAAACGTAGGTATCGGTATTGGTGAGTATGTGAGTCTATGCACCGCTCCAATACCACGTAATTTAGAAGCGGGACCCTTCTACTTCCCAGTTAGCTCCGTTAGCTCTGCTTAACGTTACACGCTGCAGATTCAACATGCTCAATTGGCTGGAAAGCTGCTGATAAGGGCTGACCAGTGGCAATGGTGGGAAAAACATCACAACAACTACGGCCACAGACACTAATCAATGGCCCTGACATGGGCCAAAGGCCGACAGTTGGTCTGGTGTGTCAGGGGCCTAAGACTATATCACTGTAAGAAATAAGGCAGCCCTCAAGTTCATTTGAATGGGGCCAGTCCAGCCATGAAGCAGGGGGGCCGGTACAGAGGACCCTGATGTGAAAACCTGCAAAAAAACCAAACCAGGTTCAACCTTTGGCGCAACGCAATATCATCTGCACCAGCCATACAAATACATGCAAGCACGTGTTCCTGGTAGACAAAATTTTACAAAACTGGGAGTGAGACTCAACAATAAACAATAGTGGCTAACTTTCTCCCTTCAGAATCGCCTACTCAACCATTGACCTGGGGCTGTTTGCGGTCTTAAATTCCTGCTTCGCCAGCAGCTTCACTGGGCCAGTTTCTTGCATTACTCTGAAATCCATTCTTGCATGGTAGTGACTAGAAGCTTTTCACATTTTGGAGAAACTGGTATGTTCAAGTGTATACAAATACAAGTGCCATCATGAAAACAAAACAAAAACAAAAGGTTTTAATAAAGCCACACAAAAATGACCTGAAATAGCACCTCTACGTACGAGAGTAAAAATGTCGGAGCCTGAAAAGGTAGGTGTTGGAATTGAAGAACAGGCCCTCCAAAAGTGTTTCATGCCCTCATTCTCTGGTGGCGACAGGGAGCTGGATGACTCACCCCCGCTCTACAGAGGTTCAAGTCTATGTGATTAAAACCAGTCCACAGATTGGGCTGCTGCCCCACTTTCACACTTTCCATGACTTTCTCACTGTTCTGGGAGACATATCTAGTACAGTAACATTGCTGCAGACCTGGCTGCCACTGTATCCCTAATCTGTTAAATGTCTCATATTCTTTGATTCCAGTCTATGAATGACAACATACTGTAAAAGGTCTTCTAATATCTCTTCTTAGACTTGTGACAAACGTTTGCCAGTTTGAGCTCCTAAATTAGCTGTGTGGGTGACGTGAATGAGTCATTTTCCTGTCTTTCAACAGCTATCACTACTCTTTACCCCTAAACCAAATATGATTAACAACATGAGAACAACTGTGTGATATTGTGTGTGTTTTCAGAAGAAGCGGGAGTTGTTTTCACACCAATGTATTCCTCTCCTGTACTGTAAGTTACTATAGGCTCTCTAGAGTAGAAGCACACGCCATTCCACCTGTGTTCAGTCTCCTCTGATTAATCATTTGTGCCCTGTAGCCCTGGTCTGGAGGAAAGTGGTTACACAAGCAAGTCCAGCCAGGCTTTATTATGATGGTGAGAAACAAATAGTTTTTAAAGGTTTTGCACTGGTCCTGGAACAGCTTCTAGGAGGCGTCTGTTAGAAGAACTGACTAATCCTGAAACCAGACAGGTGCCTAACGGACAGTCTGAGAAAAGTATGAGTTAGAAAGCACTAACTCACCCCCAGGAGAAGTGACTGTTCATTCAGACAGACTCATGTCTCACTTTCAGTATTAAAGCAATAATAACTGACAAAACCGCATGTAACTTGCCAAAAGCAAAAATGAAAAGCATGCAAAGACATTTTCATGTCGTTTTTTTTTGTTTTTTTTTAAGATTTACAAGCAAAATGCAAAAAGTCATTAACAACATTTTGAACCTAAGGGAGCTTGCTTTAATTAAGCAGCAACACTGTTCTACAGCCGTTTATGTTCACATGGCTCAACGGCCGTCATGGTTGTTGCGTTTGTTCTGTGGGAGCTGAAAGAGCCTTAATTACCCAAATCTGTTTAATGCAGTCCAATTATTTTGTTGTTCAGTGTGAGCGAAAGAACGTCCAAGTTTGATGGAGTGTGATTTGAGATTTTACTGTCAGAGCTGAGTCATGGCCACCCAATATGCTGCTCCCAGTAGATACATGAGGCCATTGGTTGATGGCTGATTTGTGAGGATGTAAATGAGTTTGTTTACAGTGTGGCCTCAGAATATGTGAGGAGTGGGGCCACGAGAGGGGCTTAGCAGCAGTACTGTAGGTCTGTTTCTTACAGTATGAGAGGAAGGTGTGGACTGTATGTGTATGTGTGGGTGAGTGAGTTTCAGACACTTGATTACTGTGTCTTGTCCTTTGTTAGAACTGCTTTCTCATCCACATTTTCATTACCCATTAATGTCCACTCTGGGATCATTTCTTTTACAGCATTTAAAGTACTAGCTCAGGTAAGCACAAATGTACTGACATGTTTCAAATTGTTCAAAGTATGAGGCTAGTATGAACATTTCTTAGAAACATTCAACTGGAATGTCATGTTTTGCCCTTTTGAAAGAAAATCAACTTTGTTTCCACATCACATTTTCTATTGAAACCTAGTTGTTAGTCAATGGCTTAAAAAACATTTTACATTTATTTGACTAAATAATCTCAACTCAAAGGTCTACTTGCTTCTGCATCTCATGGTCTTCATTTGCAAAAATAACTGTACGTAGTATGCTCAACCTTTTTATCATCATTTTCAATAGTCCAGAATTTTCAAATGAAGCGTATTTTAATGAAATGTGTATTTTTAGTGAGCAACACATGACCACTTGCACTGAATACATTTTAGTTTGCCAAAAACAGCTACAGTGCAAACAGTACACTTCCAAACAACCAGCAGGAACATTTATGAAAGCAGTTCTCTGATTCATGTTAGTGAAACAACATTATTTTTTGTGGACAACCTTTGTACACTTTAGCCAAAATGTTGGTAACAGAATTAGCTAACTAAGTAGCTTACGTAAGGTCACATAATTAAACCTGAGGCAGTTCTCTTCACTGATGAAGACTGTAAGATGCAGTTGAAGTGAGTTTGTGTTGTACATATATGTATGTCGAGGCCCATCCATGTGGGATGTAATGCATTTGTCCCAACTGTGTATTCTGTGTGTGTGAGTGTGTGTGAGTGTGTGTGCCCACTGTCTCCATGTTCACCTCTGCTCTGCTGGCGGTTGACTATACCCCCAAGGGTCCAACGGCGGTCCAGCCTCTTCAGGTGTGCCTTGCGTCTCTTAGTGACTGATGATGATGAGGAGCAACCAAGGAGGAAAACAAACAAACAAATGTAGAGTTAGTGTAAGAAGCAAGTGAACAAAGGCAAGAAAAGCTGTTAGTAGTAGAGCCAAAATCATTTCTGAGGGACGATGGCAAATAAACAACTTGCAATGCACAAGGTTTGTAAGTATTTTAGCCAAGCATTAGTCATAGTCCAAAACACTTTCTACACATTTCCCTACATGTGCATAAGTCTATGAAGTCAAAAAGTGGGCAGGATCGTCCTTATTCTTTTCATATGAATTCTAGCCGACCACCACTTGTTATACTGTAACATTATTTATTGGAGGATGGATGTGTACTGTACTTTCTGATGCACATTTATTATGTTGTGTAAATTATATTAGTAAGATATGTTGTTTTATCCTCCTTTTAGGGTTCTTTATTTAGCATCTGAACGGGACCCTAACAGAAAACATAACACCATGTTTGACGGTGTCAGACAGCTCTTGATTCAGGCAGCATTCACATACGTAACCCCACCTCTTCATAATCAACATAATCATTGCTGGCTTTCAACTGACACTGGTAGTCAGCACATTTTCACACACATATCGTAACATCCAGCTACTGTAACAGGTATCTTGGACCAGAGTTAGGTTTCACTGTGACAGGAAGGCAAGTAGACAGCTACAGTAGGACTGTCATGAACACACAGCTTTCTTCTTAGACAGATTCACACCAAGTGTCTGACTTAAAGAGTTTCAGTGTGTACCTTCTCTGAAACTATTATTAAGACCTGAATATGGCACCGCCGCTCAGCCTTGGTTTTACATTTGTAAAACTTTCCTTGAGTCAGGAAAGCAATTTTTTAAAAATGTGACATCATCATAATAAGTCTTTGGGCTGAGAGGGAACTTGCAGGCAAGATAACAACTACAGTGCATATTCAGTGGGCTGCACAATCAGGAAGTAAACCCAGAAGAACTTTTTAGGTGTATGAGCCAGGAGAGCAATTTTCATTGAACTGAATCGGTACCATCTTTGCCTTTGGTATCTAGCTGTAGTGTAAACCTATGGTACCCTCAAACCAGTACACATCAAACTTAAAATCATTTTTATTTCAGTTGCTCTTTTGATTGTTTTTTACCCAAATAAAGGATTATTTTTTTAAGACTTTGAAATGAATGAAAAAAAATGCCTTCTTCTACAATTTATAACATCCAAAAATCTTAATGTATCCAATTTACACTGAAATAAAACAAGTCTATAAGGGGCGAATTCCTTTTGAAAACCTGATTAGGTACACTATTATGTGAGGATATGTTTATATAGAGTATGTTTACACAACCAATGTGTCTTAGTAATTTCTGTCTATAATTGAGTACAAAAACCGTATATCATTAAACTGGTTATGAGGCAGTTTCAACTACAATACTGATCCCTCTACTGTATATGACCTACGAAAGCAAACCAGTGGGTCAGATAAGTCACAAAATGATAACTATACTTCATGGTGGAGTGCGGAGGGGCTGCCGGAAACAACAAAACATTCAAACTCCTTGTAGCAGCTTTAAAATCGGTCACTGTAGTCAGAATATCTTTGCCTGTTTCCAATACAATAAACTTGTTTCAAGAATTCTATGGAAATGAGTGCCTGTATCTTGAAACAAAAAGAATAAAGCAGGAGGAAATGATTTTTGCAGTCGTTGGCTTATAACTGACAAACCAGTTGGTTAACATTACTATTCTGCAGTGAAGAGTTTAGATCTGCTGATCAATTCAGGAGGAGGACGAGGCCCAGATCACACTGATGTCAACCGGTTACTCATGAGGTCTACATACAGTAATTCAGTGGGAAACGAGCTATTTCGCTGAACTCTTGACCTCTTTCACTCCTTATTAGTTCAAAGCCTGTATGATAAAGCAGCCGTCATAGCATGAGGAGTAATTTTCCTTTCTTAGTGCCTTCTCCAAGGCCACATGAAGAGCGAACACATTAATGCAGGAACAGCTAGATGGAAACAGCACTTGTCTTCTGTCTGCTGTGGTAATCTAATTCCTTCTTTCTTGCTCACTCTCTCCATCTTCTGCCCTCTCTTCACCCTCTTGTCTCTCCATTTTACCTTATGCTTGACATCCGCCCTCTCCCCCTTTGTGTGCTTCTGCTACTTGTCATTTCCTCTCCCTTTTGATTCCTCTCTGCCTACCATCCATCCCACTGAACATCACCCTACTCCTGTTGACCTCCTAATTGAAATATCAGCTAAAGGCAGGCACAAAGGGAAATGTTATTTCGAGGTAATTTCAGCGGGGCCTGGCTGAGCCTGTCGGTTCCTCTCCAGCAGGCTGAGCTGTCAGTGGAATTAGGTTACAGACCACGCAGAGATAATGAGATGTAAGAGACGACATGAAGCGAGAAGGGGGAGATCAGAAATAAGAAGTGACGATGTGTGCAAACACAAAGACACCGACCTAATGGGAAAATGAGGCCCACTGACAGGATGGGGCAGGAGGGAAGTGTGTGTGTGTGTGACACACAGTTACACACTTCTTGTGTGTAGTTGTGACCTCAGGTACTTCCTGTATAAATTCACTTCAGTGAAAAAAAAAATATATATATACACATATCTATCTATCTATCTTTCTAGCTATAGATAGACAGATAGATAGATATGTGTATACATATATATATATATATATATATATATATACACACACATATGTAATATCATGACAGTCATGATGGAAAAGGTCACTATCGATGCAGCAGAACAGTCTTTATTTATCCCACGCATTCTTCCTTGTTTAAACCTGAAGCCTGCATTACCCACAATGCATTTTGACTGGTGACAGTTTTTTTCGAGATTCGGTTGTGTTATGCAAGTAGCAGCTAATGTACCCTCGAGCCTCAAGCAGACATGATGAGCAGCTACAGAGGTCTCCACACCCTTGTCATTTCAGACTTTAAACATGTTACAACCCACACTGACTCAGGTGACATCCCTTGAGGATGTTTGGTTCCCCTTTAAGGGCCTGTCACACAGAGCATGTCATGAAAGAACAGCATGAAAATGGAAAAAAAAGCAAGTGTTAAGTTTTGCTCAGCTAAAGCACAAAATGTTGGTAAGACATTATGAATATGTGTTGGAAGTGAAAGCTCTGCATTTAAAAAGATCATAGGATAGTAGCTGTCTTCATTGTTAAACAACCTCTTTACTAAGTTAAATATATCTATGTGAATCAGGCCAGAATGGTCACTAAGGAGATAATGTTCCAGACATTTTAATGCAGAAATGTTACATATTGTATCTTTAAGTTATGTCAGTGGACAAGTGATAGTCCAGCTCACATCCATTGCCAGAAGCCTCTGCAACCCTTGCCTGATAATCAATCTAGTCTACTGTAATAAATCCCTTTAATTTTAGGACACCAAATTCAATCTAAGTATATTGTATATTTTTTAATCTAATTAAAAAAACATTAAGAAAAACATTTAATCCACAGACAACCAATGCTCCGTATCCATACGGCTGTTTCACCTCCATGTAAGGATTCCACTGTTACAGCCACTGACAACATGTAGTGTGTGTGAATGTGTGTCACAGGGAAAACATCCAAGAAACAAATGAGAACAGCAAATAACAGTGATGGTGGCAGCTGTGCAGGAGCTGTCACCACTCTAGCATGTGTGTGTGTGTGTGTGTGTGTGTGTGTGTGTGTGTGTGTGTGTGTGTGTGTGTCTGTTTCTTGCAGAATGTGCACGACTCAATGAAGCGTGGAGGCTTGCATGTCTTAATGAGAGGCAGAAAATGTTTGTTAGATAATCCAGTGGCACTCTGCAGCAGATACAACACTGTACCATTCCTGTTCCTTATGACTGCAGATAAACTGTCTGCATGTATGCATTGCCTGCATTTCAACTCACTCACTGCTCATGCTAGTGTGATTGGGCTTTATTTATCTCTATTGGATTCCCGCTGTCTAAAAGTAGAAAGGGGCTTATGACACAGTGATGAAACGCTCCCTCCCAGCAGTCAGACTAAACATTAGAGAGGATAGGGTCACAACAAAACAAGGCTCCTGCAAGAGTTGCAGCCTCCCGGGGGAGTACAAAGGAATTTTCTGTGGTGCCAAAATATTGCAAATCCTTTGGCTGCGGTCTGGTACCATTTCACCATGGAGCTGCGACTGTGGTCTTCAAGGTTCCCAATGTGTGGTTGGAAGTGTGTGTACGTGCATGTGTGTTTAGTGCTGACTTCTGTATGCTGCTTTTAGTCTTAGACTGAGATGTGAGCACAGAAAAACCATCCACCAAAAAACATTATTGAGAAATCGGGGCCTGGGACACACATAACAAGCCGGTCAGAATGACCTTTATGTCTTTTTCTTCCTGTGTTTAATGTGTGTGTGTGTGTGTGTGTGTGTGTGTGTGTGTGTGTCTGCACTAACCTTCTCCAGTCCTGGAAGTGCCCAGGTCCAAATCATCTCGGGTTACATTCTGGGAGTCCAGGTATGTGGCCGGCACCCAGCCCTGCTCCTCTGCTGTGCTGACAAACCACCAGCCTAGACAGAGCGACAGAGGACAGAGAGATGAAGCAAGACAGAGTGAAGACAACAGTACTGTAACAATCATCAAACCTGAAGGACAGCAGTGAGCATCATTCCCATGGGGTGATTTAAACCCAACAAAGGGAATTTCACGTAATTGTTGCTCATCTTTAAAATGTAGCAAAAATAATGTTTAAAGAGAGATGTGAGGCGGACTCATGGTGGCTGGAAGCTCCGGCTAATTGGACGCGCTCATCATTACTAAAGCAGACATTTAAAGAGAGGAAAGTTACCGGAGAGACTAAGTGTTGGAGCTTGAAGCAAACACAGATCAACACGAGCACTTAATGCGACTGTTGAAGATGAATCTGTTAAGATCCTTAGGTGGTTTTAAGAAGTTACTTCACTTTTCACTATTCCTCATTATGAAACATGTTAGCATCCAAACCAAGTGGCTCTAAATTAGACACATCAAGGTTGTACAGTGTAACCTTCTAATCATACAACGTCTACAGCCATGCTAGCAGCACTGTGAGCTTCTACTTCAGCACAACAGTGCTGTGAGTGAAAGGCTATCAACAACAACAAGGCTCACAAGGTAACATTACTAACATACTAGCTCACAATTATGCTTACAGGCTGGTTCTAAGCAGGTATAATGTTTACAATGTACATCATCTTGTAGTTGTAGATACCAGATCAATGAATTTAGCTGACTTGACACTTTTTTACAAAAACAAAAGTCACAACAAAAGAACCAAGAGGCAAGTCAGTCACATCGATCACTTTTTGACAGGCAGCATGTGCCGAATCATTACAAAGACTGTTTTACAAAATTCAGAGACATGATGAGTACTGCCTTCATAACATCTGGGATAAAATCAATGGTGCTGAAAGGGTTGGACATCTTAAAATGTGGGGGGTGTGACTTCAATATTGTGGTCGCTCTGGCTTCTGGCCAGAAACCACTGCATGAAACATTATACTAATATATACAAGACAAGCAGGCATGACAGATGACTCTGTTATAGACAAGGATGAGATTCTGTATCACAGCATTTTACTTTTTACAGTAAAGAAGTTGGTAATAGATGTATTTATATTCACAACAGCAGTGAGGTAGAACATATTTGGGAGGGCACTGCAAGAAAGTGTCCTGCTTGTGGCCACTTGTAATAGTAGCATTTGTGAGCTACTTGCTTGCTACAGACACCCTAAATTTTACCAGTATCCCAAGGTTTTAAATTAGCAACCCTCTGGTTTCAAGTGCTCAGACTGGTCTCAAGTGTCCTTTTCTATGTAAGTGTGATTGAATGTATGAATACAGCAAAGCGACAGAATTAGAGAGATGGGTGGACCGGAAAGTGGAACAAAAATGACAACAAGCTATTTCTTTTCTCTCTCCAAAGGAGTCCAACAATTAAGTCATCACTGCTCCAATGTATTTGTAGTCATATGGATCGGATTTCGAATGTGGTTGGAGAAGGCTGCGTGAATCACCCGCATCACACCCTTTTTTATTACCCGGCAAAACACCAATCACATTAACACGTGTAATGAGTGATGTGGAAAATATGCCTGTAGCATAGAGCTGTATCATAGGGAAAGAAACAGTAACGGTGGAAGGTGTGTCCGTGCTGTTTAAAGCATCTACAGTATAAGCAACTACAGTATATACCACCACTGCTTGAGCTGCTGCTATTGATAACTGGAATTACATAATCATCTGTCACATTACTCAAAGGTCATCTCCAGGTCAAACATGTTAACTTGCTTTAATGTTCAAAAACATACATTTTCTCAGTGTCTGTTGTTGTAGCACCACTATTCACCCTCTGTCTGAATGCTCTGTTTTTATTGCCTGTCTCTTTAAGACCCTCCTCACAGAAAGCCCAGTCTGCGCTGATTGGTCCGCTCTCACAGGCCTGAGCAAGCACCACCCACTGTCTTTCCGCAACCACAGCCATGTTAGTGACATGGCTGAAGGCAGCATTTATATAGCACTTAGACATTCTTTATAATAATAAAAGGCAGGAAATCTCATTTCCTACATGATGGGGCCTTTACTTTTTAAATTATTGGTCTATTATAGTCAGAAAATGGTGAAAAATGCACAAGTCAATGATTGCTTACAATTATCAAATGAGATAGGGAGGATAAAAGCACAATACACAGCAAAAAACTGCATCTTGTGGTTGTCCTCAGTGGCTGGAGTCTTGTCAGTTGGGCTAACTTGCAGCTAAGCAAACTCCCGCTGCTAAGGAAGAGCATTATACATTGTTGAAAGCTCTGGAGTAATGTAAAGTGACCACACTATAGGTTCATTTGAAGATGAAACAGAAGCACTGCAGGAAACACAGAAAAGTGGTCCTGAGCTCCGTTTGTGCCAGACTGTAACAACAACTACTACACTAACAGGCATTAAAATATTATTGGGTTGACACTTAACAGACCACAGTAGAGGACCCTGGCCAGCCCCCCGCATGTGGCCTCATCTCTCCTTATACCCATATAAGCACAGTGAGGCCTGAGCCACCCTCACCTTGACAGCTTATGTGCAGCATTAAAAAACCTTCTTCCAACACACACACACAAGCTCACACATAAAATCATACTGAAATACTGTCTCCCCTGAATTTCCCCACAGCTGGTCATGTCTCGCAGCCAACACAGCAGTTAATTCAAACCGAGGGCCTGTGGGGGTTTTGCACAGTAGCTGCAGTGTACAGTGGCTCCTCCAACTTGAATTTCCTCAGTCACACTAGCTGTCTGTGGATGCTCTGCACCTCTCCACCGACTGCTGTCATATTCCTGCAGAGATGTTACAGTGCAACTTGGCCTTGGACCCATCAGGATCAATTTCAGACCCTGTTTGGGTGTGACTGGTGAAACAGTCATACTATCGTTTAAATCTTACACCATCTCTCCTGACTGAAGAAGCCAGTGTTGGAATGCACAGAGCTTGCCACACTTCTGAGACTTGTAAAATCAGGGGGGGCTGTCAGACTTTCCTGACCGGGGGTCATCTACTTGTCACCTACAAGTTAGAAAAGTGGGCTTCGGATCAGCTATGGCTTTAAATCATGAATTCAACGACGACTTTCTTTGGTGTGTGTGTTCATATGTGAACGTTCCAAGCAGCCTTGGGTTCTTCAGTGTAGATTTCGTGCTTTGTTGCAGTGTGAAAGGTCCGCCTAGCAGTAAGAATAGCTTGCTCCATGTGAAACACATTAGGACTCTCATAGGCTGATTCATTGCAACTACTTAAAAAGCTAAAGAAGAATTGGAGCCACCTGTACGAGGAGAGCAGTAGTTCTGCACTGAGACAAATGCACCTGGCACACAGTGGAAAAACACACTGATAAATCTCCTGCACTGATAGAGGACTGAGGTGACTGCCTGCCATCAACAGTGGCAAGTGTGAGCTCCCCTGCATCTTACCTTCAGTAAAATTAAATATACTGTACACTGATAGGAGTGTTTGTTTTTGGCGAAAATTCAAAGGTCATTTGGATACGGACCAGTCATACATCAACTCAGGAGTAACATGGTTTCATTGCTGGTTACAATCACAGCTTCAGCACTGTCCACAATGAAGACAATGAAACATGAGTTTTAGATTGATGCCAGAATGATGAGGGTTGCAGAAATCCAACTGTCGGGAATCAAAATCATGAGCTGCTTTCTCCAGACCACTAAATAATGAAAAAATGTTTTCAGTTGTTTTTGAAGAAAGACAGACTGCACAAGCCTCTTCAGCCGTACAGATGATCAAGCCTGACATCAGAATCAAAAGATTATTCCTTAATTTTTACCTGCTGTCAACATCTAACACTGGCCAGCAGGAGTGTTCATTATAAAACCACTTCCAGTGTTTCAGAGGAAACTTCAGATTTCTTATTAAGCTTTGGAGATTTAAGTGACACGGCACTATTTTGGGAAACACACAAAATTAGCTCTCCTGCCCAGAGTTAGATGAGAACATCGATACCACTCCAATGTCTGTGCATTTAAACCAGCAACAGACAACTTTTCTGCTTTAAGTTACCGTTCTGAAGTAAATACTGACTGCACAGTGTAATGGCTGTAGCAAGATGACACCATCCACACAAAGATTGGTTGCCTATTAGGCCACCAGGTCAAATGATTGCACAAAGGAAGTGTGTCTGTCAATCCACAACCACAACAGGAAGAGGCATTGTTTTCTCAGGTTGTTATTCCCAGGTAATGAAAAAGAGCTGGTGGAGGAGGCAAAGAAGGTGAAGAGGAAAAGTGACAGAAGCAGAAAAGGTTTCTATCTGTCTGATACCTGCTGTCTGAAATTGCTTGGTCTGTTGCAAATAGGTGATGCCATCTTGTTCTCTGTGCCTGGACAAAATATCAAGTTTAGTCTCTTGGCTCAATACACATTTATTACAGTTTCAAACTATCTGAACTATTTCTGACATCAACAAGTCAGACAAAAATAACATGAACTTCTCCATAGGCTGTTTTGTGACAGTTGGCTTCTGCCTCTAGGATTTTCCAAGTGAGCAGGGCTCAGTGATCTCACTATCACATCATACTGCTTACTGATGGAATGAAGCCCAGACTTGTTTTATTGATTTCCATGTAGCTTGATTATGTTGGAAATTAGCTCAGAGTTTGAAATTGTGAAATAGTATATGTATATTATGTGTATTGTATGTGTAATGCTTGGGAGAATCTAGCTCTAAAGCTATATTTAGCTAGATCTCTAGCACTTAGTTTTTTTTATGGAGGACCAAATTACTTCTATATGTGATAGAACTACATTAATACTACACAGAACCACAATTTGGTTGCAAGAAAGTGAAAATAGAAAACATTGAAAATGAAAACATGTAGCCAAGTTTCTCTCGGATGTTCAGGACAAATTTAAACCCAATCCAGTGAAAAAGAAGTGATTGGTGAGGTTTAAAGAACACATACAAAGAATCATAAAAATGATTCAACACAATTGTTAACTGGGAAGTCCTCGTGTGTTGGCATGGAACTGCCCTACACTGTTGTATGATTGAACAAACGAGATATAACATGTTTATCAGTGAGCTTTAGAGGTGTATGCAGATTTTGTCAGAACCAAGCCTGCCACCACTTGCTGTTTCCCCACAAATCCTGTCTTTATGCTAAGTTAAGCTAACTGACTAGTGGCTTCTGCTGAAAACATTAGTGTACAGGTGTAAGAGTGGTATCAATCTTCTTATCTAACTCTTTGCAAGACAGTGACTGCCCCCCAGAATTAAACTATTCTCCTACATCATGCTCAGCCATACAATCATTTTTTTAAGAGGAAAAAAAAGTGGTACAGAGATGGTATGACCAGCTGTGCACAGAATAAAATAATCTGTATGGAGATGATTTCTTTATTTGCAAGCAACAACAGGCATGTGTGAAGAAAAATAAAAACTAATATTTTTTGGTTTCCTGTCTTCTACACATATGCCCAACGAGTCAAGAAGCCTCTTTATCTCACTCACACATGCCAAGCTTCAGACTCCCATCGTGTGCACATATGGTGTTGCAAGGGAAGGTTTTGACAGGGCCCAGTCCCCCTATAAATCCAGCTCTGGAGAAAGTGGGCACAGTAAAAGCAGATAAATGAGGACCAGAAGCGGTGCTGGACCCCGTCAAATATGCACATATACACAATTCTCCCCTCACAGATGATAAAATAGACCGGAGATAAAGGGTAAGAAAAACAAAATGGAGATGCAGATGTGAACATACGAGACTAAATGAGAAAGATAGAAGATAGAAAAGCAGTCACCCTCTGACAGTAATAGCCAGTTGGCAGCATGGCAAACCTGGGCCTGACTCTTGTGTGCAAGCAGCTTTTGGTTAGATTACAGTTTTCACAGAAAATCTGTCCCGTAGGAGGAGATCTGGGCCAAAGATTGGCAGCAAAGATGGAGAAAAATTACTCAGACTCAATTAAAGCAAAGCATAACTTGGCTCAGGATATGCGTGGGATGATGCATAAACAGTGGAGTTCAGGGAGGGCGTGGTGGGCCCAATTTACTGTAAGGGGCAAATATGCTCACTTTTAAAGAGATTCAAAATGGAAGGTAACTTATTTGTTAACTTTTGTCCCATGAGTGACAATGCCTAATAGCCAGTGTTCAAGGATAACGGTGCACAGTTTTGGACGGTCCCTCCTCAAATACACAGTGTTGACTTTCACACAGTTGTACACACCAGAAGTGAAGGAGGTCGTATTGTTAAGAAGAGCAGCTCACACCTGGCCAACTGCTTCATGAAGTGAGTGGGATTTTTGCAGAAAGTTAAAAAAATTGTCAAATGAACACCTGCCCCCAGGGGTGGGGGGCGGGGGATGAAGCAGCCGACCCCAACCAACACAACCCTTTTTAAAGCAATGTTGTTTTGAAGTCTGAGCTCTTGGTAAGGATTATGATACGGCTGGGTCGCTTGGTGTGTTGCACTATTTTAATTACGCATGGATATTCATTTCCACTTCGGACCCTCTGCTGCCTCTTGTCTAGTATCATCCTCAGGAGAACAAGGGCTGGGCAAAGTATCGATATTACATTGTTATTGTGATATGAGACTATACAGTATATCGTTTTAGACTTTGGATATCATGATATGGAACGAGTGTTGTCTTTTCCTGTTTTTTGAAGGCTACGTTAAAGTAAGTAGTCGTTTTCTGACCCTACCAGACTGCTCTACTTGTTCTAATACTTTCCTTTACCAACTTCATCATTATATCCACATTACTGATGATCATTTATCAAAAATCTTATTGCGTTAATATTTTGTTCATGGTTCCAATAGTCATCCCAAATATATTGAGGAAAAATCGATTTCGAGGTATTTGGTCAAAATGAATCTGATCTTTGATTTTTTTTCGTCCAGTCCTAGCATTTCATTTTGAGATATCTAATGTGTATTGCTACATAGCCAAAAAAATATCATAATATTATTTTAAAGCCATATAACATATGTGAACATATGTGCTCCCAATGTGAAATATCATTTGAATTTCAATATCTTTTATCTTTAAACACTGTCTTTCAGCCTCAGGACAAAATATACACCGATAGTTACACTACTTGCTGAAAAGAAGAACTAAATCCTTAGTTTGTTCAATGCCTTTTACTTTTAATTTTGAGATTATACTTCATGTGTGTAAAAATTCATGCATATGGTGGAACTACAGTATCTCTATACGTCTTGGAGACAGAGATGTTCAAATGTTTTCATCTTAACTTCCACATGTGGATGAAAAATGAGTGTGTTATGATAGTCTCGCCTACTGTGGAGTTCAAAGTGTCCCCTATAGGGGCTGAAGTTGTGATCAAAGACCTGCTTAAATCGGAGAAAACACATCACATTTTCTCTGAAACATGAAAAATAACTGCACATGTTCGTGTACATGAGGTGCCATGGAAAAAGGAGTCGGAGTCAAACCCAGCTGTTGGGGTGGGTGCTAGCAGCTGTGAAACTGAACCAGTGCAGAACAGGACGTGGCGACAGGGTGTTCAGGTACTGAAGTGCACACTGTACAGCCATCTGTACATGCAGCAGAACACACTTGTTTTAACAGATTGAAATGATCATACATTATTATTGGTGCCTAGGTTCACTCTGTGTACGTGCTTTTGGGTGAGTCATACGATGTGCAAAGCAAACTCATTGCTGTGTCAGTCCTCTTGACTTGAACCTCAGCTATGATGCGTGGTGTTCGATATGATTAGAACAGAAGTGCTCATTTCCTGTTAGGTGTCAGGTCTTTTTATTGTCCAGGTGCTTGGTGAAGTGAAGCTCAGCCCACTTCTACACTAAAATAGAACAGGTCAACATTGTGTTGCTTTTTTTTATTTTTTTAAATGGACTCTCTTGCTAGTTTGTCCGACATAACCGAACCGACTGTTCTGGAGGATTTATGAGGCACTGAACATCTAATGACTAATATGCAGAGAGGTTATGCAGCAACACCTGCTGTCTCCCACATTTATACACACAGCGCAAAATATGAATATGTAAGACAGCAGAGGGGCTGTAATTGGCATTTCTTACAGCGTGGAGCTCTAATTGGAGAGTCTAGCTACACCATGTCTTGGCAGGCAATAATTGCCTGCTTTCTACCACAGAGGGGAAGTGGAGGTCACGGTGAACACAGTGGCACAGTAAGTGAGCAGAGCAAGATTATCATTGACCGTCACAGGCCTGGGCCCCGTGGGAGAGGTTTGGGATAATGGGAGATGCATGAAGTGACACAATAAAAAAAGACATAGGCCAGAAAGAGATTAAAGGAGTGGTATGAGGGAAATATGACAAAAGAGGGAGAGCCAGTAATTGTTTGGCTGGAGCTTCAAAGCGGTGGTATTTCATGCATATTCCTATTCCAAGAACAACACCACATGCTTTCCTTTCAGTTTCTCATTTTTGGATCGTCAGAACGATCATCAGACAGTTCTGACAATGATGTCTGTTAGTAATGCAACATTCAGGGAGGATCCACAAGGTGACTGTCATTCTTGTTTTCTCCTCTCAGCATCTAATTAGGAACAGATCCCCTGGATAGCAGCAAGTGCTGGAACACATTGCTTCTTTTTTTTTAGATCCTCATCATCTTCACTCAATCTGTGCGGATGTGCTCAAGATGATAAAAGTTTAAAGTAGTGACTGAACCACATTCTGAACTCAGGACCAGACACAATCCAGAGCAAAGCAAAGTACAGCCATGCAAATAGTCTATGTCAAAAAAACAACAACCATACTTTAATACTTCACAATCTATAAGTAGTGAAGTGAGAGAAGTTATTTCAAGCGTTCAGGCTTCTCAAGGCAAAACTTGCATTCATTTTCTGGATTGCCAGTGTTAGGTTTGCTTAAGAGCACTCCAAACAACAGAATAGGAGTCCAGTTGAAACATCAGTGTGAAAGACGAGTAACTGCTAGAAAATACCTGCTGCTTTGACAAAAAACTCCAATGTCAACGTTTACATTAAAAAGAAGACAAGTCATGTCAACTAGTCAAGTCTCCCATTGAGCATTTGTGAAAGAAACATCCAATCACTGAGCTCAAAACCTAAATGTGTGTTCCTGTACTGCCAATGGTGAGGTAAGGATTAATACTACCAGGGGTGTGAATCTTCGGCGATCTCACAATTCGATTCGATTTTGGGTGTCCAATTCGAGTCAGAATCGATTTTTGATTCAAGACAATACTGGATTGAAGTTTGATTATCGATTGAATGAATAGAAAGGGGCACTAATCTCGGTCTTTTGCTCCCGTTCATTGTGTGCTAAACTATTAATTGGGGTCCGCAATCTGCTGAAATACAATATGAAACAAAACTGCAAATTAACATAAACGATCTTCAGCCTTTTTATTTTAAAAAGGGCATCAATCAACGACTGAATTAATTAGAAAACATACATTCTATATGTGAAGAACAAAATAAGTAGATGACCCTGACTGGCTCTCCCTCATTGTGATTGTAGAGCACTCTGAAAGTGAAGATGATTTGCATGAAATACTGCATTTCTAAACTGCCAAGAAGCTCAGATTGCCAGACACCAAATATCTGAACAAACTTTGACACCACAACACTGGCTAAACTGTCAAGCTTCAATGCAACTACTTTTACCACTACTTGGTCCTTAGGAAGATGTAATGGTGGCTGTTAAAGACTTCGTACTCAAATAATTAAATGTATTCCACACAACTTTGGTCCATCGGTGTGTATTAAATCTATACTTTTTCAAACCTTTTCAAACTTTCTCTTTAGGACCCATGCAGGAGTCTGGATGGTGGAGATCGGGTATTGGCCATGTGCATTTCCTATTTGTTGATTGCAAATAAGTTGCTTGATTGCCGAACAAACTAAAAAAAGAATTTGATAATGAGCACCCTCAACAACAATGTGATAAAATGACCCAGGGTACTCCCATGATTCCTCCTGTTTTGAGGAATGTTAAGGTTATCATGATAACTTTTAAATGTCAACTTACAATGGGGAATATACCTCCACCCACTTCACTGCTCTGAAGAAGAAGTCTGAACAAACTGAAACTTCTTTCTGCTTTGAAAAGGTGTTTGCACACTTTTACCATCTACCTCTCAAACATGTGGGTGATGACTATTGTATATTCAAAAGATTGGATATTCTAAAGGAGTGCCACTTTAAGACAAGCTTGTTTCAAAGATAAAAATAGGATATATGAGGGCTCAGCCAACCTGTTCTGTGCTGTTTCTTCCTAGAAAGTCTGAGCCAATTTCAAGGTTGTGCTCTTTATTGACACAATGAGATGGGGGCATAACATCCCAGTTTGAAGCTCATGTTACTTCCTCTTGAAGCTTATGTCATGGTTGGAGTTTTCATAAAATGTTGGAGTCTTGTTACCGAGCCAGACTTGTAACAAGTGAAAGTGGATAGCCAGCGTTGACTAGACATCACGCTCAGTGGGGTCAAGCTAAACCTCTGCATTAATCCCCCACATGGTGTGTGTGTGCTAGCATGTGCAACAGTACCACCCTCTAGCTAAAATATCCTCCTCTGACACACACACCCCTCTGTGCTAACTCTATCATCATGCTCATTAAAAACAATAGACTTTTCTGAGATGCAGAGTATATATGTCAGTATCAGTACCCATGTCTTTGCTATGCTTATTTAAACATACTGTTTTTAACCTGAGGCCCTCGACGTGGCTCCCTGGTCAGTTTAAAATAGTCTCTCCAGAGCCTCTGCTAGCCACAGATTGTCTGAGCTCAACTCTAAGAATGTGACTGAAGCAGTTTAGCACTTTTTACTGCCTGAGGGTGAAGCTAGCTCACATGGCTAAGCTAGGGTGTTGTGAGAATGATACTAGGCCATCTCTTGGCTCAAGACGTACCACCCTGATTAATGCTGGCTGTCTGTTTTATAGCCTGGAGGCAATGCTAATGTCGCCGACAGTCACCCATGTGAACTCTGTCCAAAACAGCGCTCTCTGATCCAGAACATCCTTTAAGCTAGCCCTCAGTAGACCTTGATTAAAGACATAGGCTACATTTTACAGCCTAAGGCGAAGGGTATATCAATCTAGCTTCTATGCAAAAATCCTTTATAGCGCCCTCCAGAGAAGGCTTTGAGAGGGAAATGGTGCATCATTTTATATTTTGACACTTTGATCATTTTTAGTGGGCTCGACAGACCACATAATATTTAAAATATAATAAATTCTGCAGATTAAAAAGATAGTTAAGCATTATTTTACAATGGTTTCATAAACGTGTCATTCATCTCTTTATGCAACATCATTGGATATATTTGTTGTATCTTTGTTGTATTCTCAATGGTGTAGTTCTGAAACAATTAGCTTATTAACAGATTAGTTGAGGCTTTTTTCCATTTAAATTAAACATGTTGGTTTCTTGTTGGAGCTGTTGACTTATGAAGGGAATTTTTAATGAATGATCATGTTCCAAGTTCAGAGTAATGAATCCTTTGCCCCAGACATCAAAGCCAGGTTCCTGTATAAGTTTCTGTACTACAGTTTCTTAACACTGGAGGTAGAGCCGAGAGCCAAAGGGCAGGCAGTCCAATCAACATACTACAAATCAACAACTGAACTCATCAATGCTTTAATTTGGTGGAATTTCTTCTTTTTTGAGCTGCTCCAGCATACAAATGCTGCAATTATTTAACTGCCTTAAGGTAAGTCTTACCCTAATCTTAACTAGAGCTTATAGTGCAAACAACCTAAAGCGATGTGAGGTTCTGATACTAAATTTTAGCTCAAGGCTTTCTTTGGAAAGGCATTATGGTTTAGACTGAATGCTGCAAGCCTCACTAGATCTCCTGGGCACTTTCAAAGGTGTGGTGGTAAAATATTACCAAAACTCCTCGATTCTTCCTTAAAAACAGTGTTGTAACTGCTGACAAGCAATGCTACACAACAGAGAGATCTCGTTTCCGTGAAGACTGTAGAAACATATGACAATGTCCACAAAAACATAACTCTTATCTTTTTCCAAAATAGAGGATTATTATCTGGCAACACAACTGGAGGTCATTCTCCATGTGAGGTGTAGAGTCAAGTCCAGAGAGAGGTAAGCAAATCTGTCTAATCTCTTTAAATCAACTGTGACAAAATGCCCCTGAAACTTGGCCGCGAGGAGGGCCAAGATATTTGGGTAAATGGCTTCTCCGGGTGGCGTTGTGGCTTGGGCGGTACACTAACCCAAAGACTCCAGTTTGCAGTTTAGTGTCAAGGTCCTCCTGGCAGATCCATTAGTCTTGGCTGATGAAACAGGGGGAAAAAAAGGTATTTTCCCCCACATTTATTTCCCCCTCTGTCACTGTGGCCACAGAGTAGAAGGCTATTGACGAAAATACAATTTAATTTCTGAGATGATATCAGGGAGTGGAGAAGAAAACACAGCCGTGTTTAACACAGCATCAGGTTTTTGTGTGGGCGTAATCAAAGCTTTGCTCTCACTTTCTTCAGATCATTACAGCCTGGCAGTAGAGGTCTTGATCCAGGAAAAAGATAAGCCAGGCTCAGTCGAAACAGAGCTTAATATAACCATAATGTGGTCAGCCTCCAGACTCACAAAGACCTCTATCTGGCAGGCAGTCAAAATTTTAGCCATACATTGGTAGAGATGACACTGTCCTTATGTAGGTCGGTCAACCACTTGGGTCAAGACTTAAATATCTTAACTACTCGCTGGATTGCTTTGAAACGTACTACAGATATCCATCGTCCCCAGATGATGACTCCTGATAACTTTGGTGCTCCTTGGACCTTTCCTCTAGCAGGACTAACTATAACTTGGCCTTCCAGTGTGTCCAAAACTTTGGCTTATAATGAATTACTTGATTAACTGATGACATGACCATCAGCCTCAGCTATACTTTCTGTTCAGTGCTTAGCTAACATACGGAGTTATTCACATCAAGTCCTATCCGACACAGGTCTGCAGCTTTTAAAACACCCTGACCTTTCCTCTCCGTCTCCTTCCCATCACTGCCTCCTCTTAGTCCAACACACCATATAATTTAACTGGTCACATATGCAGATTTATTTTCTCCAGCTGGGACATTCCTCTCTCCAGACGCTCTATGGTTCCCATGTCCGAGGGAGAAAACCATGACAGTGGCCCAGACGCAGCCTCTACTCCTCTCTCAGGGACAATTTTGGCTGTCCGAGCCCGACTCCCCTGGTGCTTCATAAATCTCAAATTACTAGATTGGATAGGCGAGGATACAAGTACACAGAATTCCCTCACACAAGGGCATAACCATCCATACAAACTCATCCACATACACACCAATCCCCCATCTCATGCACACTTCAGATTTAACCAGTTTTCACCGTGACAAAGGATCTTCTTGACACAGAACAGTGAAACAGCTGGGTCTAGACTTGCAAGTGCAATAACTTCTCACATGGGGCAAAACAACATCCGACTCTGGAGTTGAACCCATAATTATACAAGGTTGAGCCTGCAGACAAAACTGGTTGAAATATTCTGTGTTTGAATGAGGAACAGCATAATAATGCTTAGCAAAAAGCTAAGCATTTGACGAGAAAAGCAAGTCAAACATGGATTTCTTCCTTGCTTTGAGAGTACAGAAGGCTGCAGTAAAAGCTTTGAAAGCGGAAAGGGGGTTGTGGGTTACTATATGAGCTCTCAGATGTGTTTGTCTTGGCATAGTGTCTGAGTGATGTCATCATCATCATCATCATCATGGCTGTTGCTCCACTTCTTTGGCCCAGTAAATGACGACAGCACACATATCCAGCTCTTGGATGAGAGCGCCTCAGAGTTCAGCAGTTCCCCAAACTGGTCTGGTGAGCATATGCTGTCAGGCCAGGAGATTCAGAAATGGGATCACCAAAGAAAACTACTGTGTGGCTGAGAAACACTTCTAAAAAAAATAAAAAAAATAAAACTAACACTAACTCCAAAGTGTTCCTGGGAATCAAAGGGAGTCAAGAGTTAACAGGAACACTTGACATTTCAAAACCTCACAAACAAAGCTGAAAGGAGAGATGGAAATGAAGACATCCACATGCTTGAAGTTTGACCGAAAGCCACATCACAAAATAAATCATTTTCCATGGAACTTCTTCACTCTGTGAAAACTTCATTTCACAATTACCACATTTATGCTGACAGGGGCACAAATTGGGAATTACCCAAAAGCTACACAGAGACGAAATGACAAGACAGTTCAAAGCCAGAACCGACTCATTAAGACACACAATCATTGAAAGATGGGCGCACAAGATATCTCAAAGAAGAATGAATTCACACATTGTAATCAGGGTATAGATAAGAGCCTAGAGAACAACGGGATTATTTCTGCCAAGCTTTCTGCTGACTTCTCTTGAGTTGTGCAAGCTGCTGGCTGTCAGTGGCTGCTTGAGTGGAAAATAATATCCAGCACTGGGATTGCTAAACACAATTTCTACAGGGGAGAGGCAAGGTGAACAGTGAAGTGCTGCATCTAACTATTAAGCAAGGAATATCTGTCTACCTGTCCTATTTGCATATCTCAAGAACAATTCATCTAATCTACTTCATACTTGGCAGGTTTGTTGCTGAGGACCAAAAGAAGTGCTGTGTTGAAGATGGTGGACTCATTATTAACATAAATTAGGGCTGTCAAACGCAAATTCCTCTTAACGCTGTTCATTTTTTTGACGCACAATTAACTCATGCACGTTATGACCCTTGGCCTGCTCTGTAGTTTGGGAAATCAGGGAGTGATGCAGCAGTAACGTTGTGGATGGCAGCAGAAACAATCCTCCTTCAGCAGAAATGGATAGAAGAAAAGAAAAGAGTCTTTTGAATGGCAAGTTCAGCTTCAAAGCCCTGCCAAGATGGTTCTCTCGACAAGAACAAAGTTATATGCATTTACTGTCGATGTGGAGTGAGTCACCACCGGACTACATCGAGTCTCATATACGACTTGCTGGCCAAGTACACAGCTGATGCAGAGAGCCCTACTCCCCTCCAAAGGAAGACCATGGTGGATAGTTTGCGACAGAGACGCCTGAACAACTCTACATGAGACATGGTGTAAGCTGTTTATTAAACATTTATTAATATTGAATGTGTCGCTATTCAAATTTGCACGAAATTCAGCACTGCACTTCCATGGGTCCTCAGCAACAATACTGTAAATTGTTAAGTACATCAGTTAAACAGTTCTCAAGATATGTGAGTAACAGACTGACAGAGACTGTTTCCTTTACAGTAAGACTTTAGTTAATAGTTATTTTAGCAATGAAATGAGTTATAAACAATGTATGAAGCATTTGTAAAGGTTTATAAACATCAGTTGCAGCTTTACAATAAACAGTTGCTTAATAAATGGTTTGTAAAGCATTTCATTGTTCCAAACAGCGAAATAAATATCACCTTCAGTTTGATTAACCATTAATGTACCATGTAGGTTTACCAGAAACTGGTCCCAGCCACAACAATGCCTTTCTTCCACACACACACTAACATCTGCCAGCCAAACAGCACCTCCAGGTGGTGCCAAGTCCTAGCTAGGAGATCAGGAGATTGGGTGAGGAGGGGAAAGACTGCGGGAGAGCATAGGAGCGGGGGGGAGGATGGAGTGGGGGACTCTCGAGGACAAAGGGGTTAGAAAAAGAGGGAGTCAAATAAAGAGAAGGGAGAGAGTGAGATGCTGAGCGAGCATACCTCTCTGTGTATGTTTACACTACTAATGTGTACTCTGAGAGAGGAAGACACAAACAGGAAGAAACAAACCAAATGTCAGGCAGTTCGGAGAGCATGCTGGTTTTCACAAAGACACATTTTGGTTACTTTTCACACAGCATGTGTTACATTCAGTGTGTGAATGTTCAACAAAAGAAGATTCCACTCACCACTTTCGCTCTTCTCGATCACGTCCACTGTCTCGCCGGCCTTGAGGCTGATCTCCGAGTTCTCCTGCCTCTCGTAGTTGGCCACGGCCACGTACTGCTCCAGCACCATGGGCTCCGAGCTGTCAATCCCTGAGGGAAAGAAACAGGCTGTCAGCCACCTGCCCGCCGTGGCGCCCCGCGAACGCCCGCCGCAACCAACTACACCGCTGCCGCCATGCACCCGGTACGCAGCCATCGGCCAGCCCCTGCTCCCTGCCGCCCTGACCAATCACAACGCAAGCTTGCGACTCGGCTGCATCGTCCCAAACGTCTGGCCATATAGCTGAGTTGACCCCCAGCCCACAGCAAAGGACTGAGGAGCATCGGAAGGAATCAAAACAAAAGGAGGGAACGGGATGGAAATGTTTGTAGGGGCGGCATCTCACACCTAATGTGGATCCATGACCTGAAACTTTAAGATCCAAAATAGAAAGAAAGTGGCGAATTAAAAGAAAAAGGAGAACCAGAGGAGCAGCTAGTGGTTGGCGGGGAAGACTGAGGAGGGAATGAGTGGAAGAATGGTGAAGTTTCCCTGTGGAAAATCAACAGTGCGGTTGAGAGGAAAGGCCTCCCCTCCGCTGCCTTTGGGAGCCAGCCGTTGGACGGCGAGTCGGGAGGGGGGGTGAACACACCAATCATGGTAGTCAGCACTGCTGGCCTTAAATAGAAACATATGAGAGGAGGAGAGAGAGAGAGAGAGAAACAGGGAAGGAGGCTGGGTCCATGTTTATGTGAAACAAGAAGAAAGCATTTCAGTTGGGGTTAGGCCACTGTGTTTTCTCGCTCTCCTCTCTGATATTTAACCTTTTCAATGCCAGCAGTGATTTCATTGACTAATTTCATGTGGTGTGTATCTGATCTGAGCTGCAGACACGCCTATTTGCTTGCTTGGCCATAGCGAGATAATATAGACAGATTGGAGAGGACATTTAGGCCTATTACGCTTCACAACCTGTGGTGTTTTGTTGTTTAAGTGTCTCAGCATGTCTGTATCTGTGACATTTATACAGTGAGAACAGATACACTGATGTTGAGTAGGTCAGAAAATACAGTAAGAAAGTTAGATATTCATATCAGTCTGCCAGTTTGTTAAAAGGGTGATTTCACACCATGACTCAGATGATGTGGCTGATCATAACAAATCATCAAATGAATGCAACCCACTCCCCGAACAGATCCTTACTGGTCCACTGACGACCTTCCAGAACATTTAACAATCAACAAATAATTGTCACCACATTTGTGCATGGCAGCTGCAGCAAGGTGTAAGTTAATTAAAATGAAGGCATGGGTAAGGTTAGGCAGTTAAAAGATGGTTAAGGTTAGAGACAACACTACCGATAATGATTACAAACAACTCCCTTTCAGCTTGTACACGGCCTCTTAACAAAAGCAAATGTTTTAAGAAGTTGTAAAGTTACAATTCTTGCTCGTGCTTTAACATCAATATCAGACGGAAACAGCTCATGTTTCACCTGCAGGACCCAATTTTTTTTACTTTGGACAGACCCAGGGTAGCTGCTTCTCCTGCTTCCATACTTTAATCACCTCCAGCAAGTTTTCTCATATAACACAAAAAAAGTGTCAGGAAGTGAAAACTGGTAGTTGTTTAACAAGAATGTGTTTACACATTCATCCATCAACTTTAACTCTGGCACCATTGGCACTAAAGGTTGATACAGAATGTAAATCCTCAGTGCACTATTGTCCTAAAGAACATAATTTCTGGGGAGGTTGGGCTGAAAGCTCATATAAGTGCACCTGTGCTGCAATATACTGTCATTAGTCATACCTTGGCAGCTAATCCATGACATTATCAAACTGACTGTATGATTGAAGTCAGAAAGAAACCATTCCTGAAAAACAGCACTTCACTGCCAAAAATCGATTTCGATGATCAATCAGACACGTCCAGTGCAAATGAAAAGATCAACTCCAACAACACAGGTGACCTGTTCCATTTGTAGCATCAGCTTCAGCAGAAAACCGTCTATAAGTTGTTTTTGAGGAAACTGAGAATTGATCACCAATATAAGGAATATGCAGCAGACAGGTGGGAGCCAACGATCCTGAGTTTGCTTCCAAGCAAATGTCTAACTGCTGACCCTTATCAGTCATAGCAGACACATTTTGGCAAAGAGAGATGAAGGATGCCACATGTACCATTAACAAAAAGATAACTAAATATAATTTATAAAAAGAGAAAAAAGGCACGTCAGCGTCAGCAATGACAATCTACAGAAAACATGAGCGCTGGCTAATTACTGCAGCTGAGAGGAAAAGTACTACACTTTGTCAGCAGATCTCTCCATCTTCCCACTTACGACCACATCTGAGACAGTGGATTCTCTGCTGTCAGCCTCTTTGTCATTTTATAAATGGGATAAGACCTTGAAAATTGATTGTATTCCGAGAGTTAAGCTGTGCATATCCTGCATGTACAATGCCACTGTCCTTAAAAGTCTTCATGAAGCTAAGTGTTTACTGTGCAGCTCACAAGTGGTTTTCTCCAACTATTTAACACTTTGTTCCGATTTACAATTTTTCTGCCCAACCCCCTGGTTTTCCAGTGCTCCTTGACCCTCAGAACAGAGTTACATCGGGTAGTGGTCGAAATCTCTCCCTAGGACAACCCTTCAAGACCCTCATACGTCATCACTTGTCGTTGATGTCTTTCATGTAAACCGACCCGACCAGACATTTCCAACATGCCGTCCTCAGCTGGAGTGATTTCTCTGGTGTTACTGTGACATCACAATGCCATTTACCATTTATCTGATGGAGATAGAAAACATGGACGCTCAAAAAAAAAACACTGCTTCATTACCTGGCCACTAGCGATGCTTTATAGGCTAACATTAGCAACCCCTGCTCCTACCCTGCCAGTTTGCACTGATATATGAGGAGCACTACCAAGTGCAGCAACTTCACTGCTGGAATTTGAAACATGAAAGTGGGATGCAATATTGAAATACGTCAAAATGCAGGACTTCCATGCACAAACCAGCAATAACAATGCAGCGTTAGCTAGCTAGAAAGTTAGCTACCAAGGCATCCTCAAACTAAAAGCGATTATTTTACACATGCGATAAAGAAAAGAACCGTAATACATTGAAACAACAGATAGTTCTCATAACCCTTGGTTTTATGTGTGCCTCTGAAAAACCAACTACACCTAGATGTGAACCCGCAAAATAGAAGGTAGAGTTAAGTGGCAGGGCCAAAGAGTGTATCGGGATCAGGCCTGAATCTTTTCAAAGGGGGGTTTGTCTTTGTGGTTCATAACTCGTACTGACACAGTAATAGATCTAATGGAAGGAGACAACATGCATTTGTCTTTCCCCAGCAACGCCTCAATTACAGTTCAATGTCTCAGAGAATGTACACCAGATGGAGAAATCTGCGAATTTATGTCATGATATGTTTAAATCTGCCAAAACATTTTCTTTTCTAGGATGTTTATTTCCAACAGAGACAATTTCAAGTCAATTTCTTCTCTCACGACTCTGTACTGTACGGTACACGCAAAGTCGCAGCAGTTATCTGCATTCATGTTGCAGACAAATGTAAAGAACCAGACTTGACACCTCATTTCAGTTTTCGCCACATGCAGAACTAAAGTCCATGCTCTGGCCCTCTGGCACTGCGCCTAGCTGTTGTGTTGGCCAATGAAGTCTGCAGAGATGGATAGACAGGCCGCACAGAGAGAGAGAGAGAGAGAGGCTGATATGAGCAGATGGGTGGACGCAGAGGAAGATGACGGCGCATGCAAAGCAGATGTCGAGAGAAGTGTGAAAAGAAATCAACTGCAAAAAACAAAAGGGATGCAGCTGGCATGTTGCTCTCGCACGAGCACAGTAGTGCATGCATATTCAACATGTTGACATAGACACACAAGGCTACCTGAGGCCTCTTTCCTTGGGCTGTCTGTAAAGCCGTACATCCATACTGCAGACGAAGAGAAGGAAGGAGAGAAGCAGAGAGAGATTATTCAGTTGGACAGCATGCAGAAGCAACAGTATGGTAAAGCACACCTTATTCACACCCACTGAGCACAAAGTATAAAGAGGCAGAGATTAAGTCCTACGATCTTAGCGCTGGATGCTAAATCTGGACTGACTCATCCGGAGATGACAGACAGAGTATTGACTCTGAAGAGGACAAAGTGCATCTGAGGTCAAATAACTGGCCAATGTTTTGGTGCTGTGCATTACAAACACCCTTCCATTTTTAATCTCCTACTCAAACCCTCCGTCCTTCAGACTGCAAGACACTCCCTCCACCCTTCCCATGATCCCACCTTCCTCCATCTCTTCATACCTTTAATCATTTCTTCCATCCCCTCTATATGGACCTCCTGGAATGTTTGAGATGGTAGTCACCAATTTCTCAAGTCTTTCCTGACCCCCCCCAACCCCCCTTCTTCAAAAAACATCTCAGCCTCTAGCCAGGAAATTAAACGCCATGCATCAGGGAAGACAGGGACAGAGGAGCTGGTGACCGAGGTCTGGGGTGCAGCAGATAAAGCTACCTTGGTATATTTAAGCAAAGCTGTGATTGAAAGCTTGATTTGAGATCTACAGACCAAAATAATATATGAGTGTCTGGCTGTCATCTTGTCCTGGAAGTGAGGCAGCGTGAGGGCTGCAGGACTGCCTCAGACACAGGCCATATACAGTACACATAACACGACAAAGGAGCTGGAAGCAGCAGCCAGGCAGGGCAGGGCAGGGCAGGGCAGGGCAGGGCAGGGCAGGGCAGGCTGCTGAGAATAAAGGCACTGCAAGCAATGTCCACCATGATGTATGTGTGTGATCGGTCTTAAAATGTTGTAGTTTTCTTTACTCTTATGAAGTACTTCACTTGTTTGAAAGCAACTGATCCTCATTCAAGAGCTTGTTTTAAGAAAGGTTTTCATCAACTTTGCTTTATGTATGGATAGAAGTGAAAGTCTAAAGCCCACAGGCATTTTAACAGGGGAGAAATAGGAGCATAAGCTTGAATAACTACGGATGTATATGGACTTTTGCAGTATAAACAAGCAAAATGGGATGTTCTGTATTAAACACATTACATTTCAAACTGCTCCAGGGGTAGGCTGGCTAAACTCACCATAACTCAATCATCTCAGAATCCTCATCTGTGAATACTGTGGCGTTTAGGCACAAGCTTGAGTGAATAGTAGTGAAATAAAACTCTTCAAAAAAGGGTTCATTTCAATAAAAATTCACTAATTTGTTTTTATTTCCTGCTCATAGTTTTCTGTTGTGATGAATGCAGCTAGCCATGTAGGAAGATGTACTATTGATGATGTAATATTGCACTTATAAAGTTCCCAACTAAATATAAAACGTTGTGCTGGTGTTACCTCTGTTTCCCTAGAAATACATGCGGTCTGATTACTGACCAGACAAACAGTCACGTCAGTAGACTATTTGTACAAACTATTTGTATAGTAGAGTATATGTAATGAAACCTAAATTTGTATCCAAGCAATTAAGCCAACCCTCAGTAACGACTTAGCAATAGAGACGATTTCTAATTCCTCTTGAGTCAGCCTGTAAACCTCAGCTAACTTTACAGCTTTCCAGAGATCTTGTGATTTCCCAATTAAATAAATACCCTCGGTATAAACACAAAACTGCCTAGCTAGCTCAATCTTGTGCTATGCTGATTTGATCCAATCAAAATGTTAAATAGCAGGCAGTTAAAGGTACATATCTCTCACTTTAAAAATGTCTTAAAGCCATTAGTTTTGTACAATAATGGCCCACTTCAATGTACCTCACAACACATTTTCAACACTATAATCTTTATACTAATATAGTATAAAGTATATACTATGGTATAGTATAGTATAGTATATATACTATGGTTGGGGTGAAAAGAACCCTGACAAAGCCAACTGTTTGAACTCAAATCAAAGGTTTATGACCTGAGTGCATCTGGTGTTATAGCTCAACTGTCTATGAGAACATTTGAAACTCATGGAAATTTTTCAAAAATAAATGGTCATCAGTCTGAAATTAGGGCGGTTCCCTAAATTAGTCAACTTATCTTTTGGAGAGATTTTTATATTTCATTAGCAGTATGTACTGGATTCTGAGCGCCGCCCCTGCTGTGAAGCCGACAGTTCCCCTCTTGACATGAGATAATAAAAGCCAAATCCCCTCTCGCTCCACTAGAGCCTCAGGAGCTTTGCTGGATTGATGTTGGCCCCAGAGGGAGGCATATGGACTGGTCCCAGGTCAGCCAGGGTCGAAGCCCGCTCACTAACACCCTACCATGATTATTACCCACCCAACTGCTCTTAGTGTGGCGCTCAGCATCTGATTGATATTAACTCTCTTCTCTAGTCAGGGCTCCACGCTAAGTCACCCCCAACTCCACACACACACACACACACACACACACACGCACACAATGCTCAGATGCTTAATCTCTTTCAGGTTTGGGTGATGACGCCACAAACCAGCAGAGCCAGCGGTGTTTTCTCTGTCCCTTTGCTGCTGTGGTTAATTTTCCTAGAATTCTGACCCCAAACGTCTACATTACCCTGTAATTAAGGGCCTAGAGAAAGTGAAAAATGTTTTCTTTGAAGTCCTAGTTTCTAGGTTTGGATTTGGAGGGGCTTAATAGCTATTCGTCTTGTTTTTCCATTGACTAGGTTGATTGTGTTTTGAAAGAAAGGTTCCTGTTATCGCACATCCCCCAAACAAACCACAATCCATCACAAGCTAAGACCTGTGGCCTGAGGAATGAAGTGTCTGTTGAAACTGTTCAGCATAATTAACTATCTATTGGATATTTCTGCAGCTTTAGAGATCACATAAACTAGCTGATGCTGAAACCTTAAAGACACTCTCTAAAGGTCCGACATTACATCAAACTGCATGTTGATACTTCCAAACCTGACAGTCTACAGTAGATGTAGCATGTTTTGTAACTTAACTTGCCTTGTTTCTCATGTATGACAGTTATCTAGCCTCACTATGTCTCATTAACTCAATGTCAAAGACAACACCACATTGTGATGAACAGCCACAATTTAAAATATATTTATATTCCAAATACAGTAATAATTTAATAACAAGTATTTCAGTAATTCAAATAAGCACATTGAGCACACAAATATCTATTTTGAGGGAATACTTTGGAAGACAGCAAGAGGCTGATAGCTAGGGCAATGAATCGGCACATAAACCGATCAGCCACAACATTAAAACCACTGACAGGTGACAGGTGATAACATTGATCATCTCATCACAATACGATGTTCTGCTGGGAAACCTTGGGTGCTGACATTCATGTGAATGCCACTTGACACGCACCACCCATCCAAACACTGTTGTGGACCAAGTACACCCCCTCATCACAACAACACTACCCGATGGCAGTGGCCCCCCAGCAGGACAATGTGCCCTGACACACCACAAACACTGCTCAGGAACAGCTCGAGGAACACAATAAAGGGCCCGAGGTGTTGACCGGGCCTCCAACTTCCCCAGATCCCAATCTGATCGAGCATCTGTAAGACGTGCTGGAGCAGGTCTGATCCATGGAGGCCTCGACCCCCAACATATAGGACCCAGAGGGTCCACTATAAAACGCCCTGGTGCCAGACACCACAGGACACCCTCAAAGGTCTTAAGTCCATGTCTTCACAGGTCAGAGCTGTTTTGGCTGCACAAGGGGAACCTTCACAATATATATATATATATATATATATATATATATATATATATATATATATATATATGTATAAAATCTGTGGGTGTGGGGGTGCTATGTGATACTGTAACAACATCATCAGTGAGTGTGTCTTATAAGCGAGGCTGGAAGAGAGGGGACAGGTGAGACAGAGAAAGACAGATAAACAGTTTAAGAAAAAAGAAGTAGACAGCAGACAACTTTCAGCTGGTTGGGCCACAAATATTAGATATTACACATCAACAGCATGTACTCACTGTGTACCTTAATCCTACAGCCCTCTCTCCAAAAACAAACTGTCAAAAGTAAGATCTGAACCTTACGAATAGGTAGGCACAAGTCAGTTATCACAGAAAAGCCTGTAGTGGCCTGTACTCCCTGTATATCCATCACAGAGCTAACTGTAGCTGCTGCCACCACACAGGATCTTAAATGCTAAACCTCTGTCACCTGACACCAAGACAAAGGCGACCAATGACAAATTACGGTGAACCGATATTGATTCAACACTCGTGAAAAAGCACAGCAAAGTGATTTACACCAACGCTAACAATGTCAAACCACAGGCAGAAGCTAACTAGTATTGATACAGTGTTTAACAAGAGGAGAAAACAACAGAGAAGTAAACATTCACCCTGACTGTGACACAAATGTTTGTGGTGACAAATGGCATTTGCGTTCACTCAGTGTGCCGGCGGCGGCGGGGTGACAGTTGACGGGCCCTCTGCTTTAGCCTTGACACAGTGCTAGTGCTGCAGAATACAGTTCCCAGCCCAGGCCGGGACAGTGACATGGTGTGGGTGCTCGCCTCACGGTGAGGTCAAATCCCATCACAGGCCACATCTGTTCCACAGAGAGCACAGTCGCTCTCTCTTCTCCTTCTTCCCTCACTCTCTACTTCACTCTTTACTCTGACTCACCTTACTCACTAGTTTTTGGCTGAAGTGGGCTAGCATTACAAACATGTCCAAGTGACTCGATGCAGTTACACCATTGGTCAGTCGCGTGTGGCAGTTTCCCCATTGGCTGTTGCTCTTTCAAAATCAGTAGGCGAGATTGTCACTAACGTTCTGTAACTCTGGATTCAACGAGTATAGGTGCAGTACACTAATGCTATCACTAGTGGTGGGTTCATCCTTCACTCATGCAGGACTGAAGATTCTTAGTCTAGTTGATTTAAACTAAGCTGAGTGGGGATGAGACACAATCAGCTCTTGATAACAGTTTTTTTTTCAAGAGGGGTACACATAGATGACAGATGGCTACGCCAGTACGTTATACCCCTTTCACAATGGGCAAAATACCCACTAACACCTGACCAAACGGCATTCACTGATTAAACATAGAACAATTTGGCCAGAATATATCGCACTGACCATACACAATCCAGCCACAATCCAGCCACAATCCAGCCATATACAGAGGTAAACACTGTCACTCTGCAGGGAATAACTCTTGCTCCTCTGTCTTATTGTATATGCCTCAAAGTTTCAACACTGATGTGGTAAGAATGTGCTGACATTATAATT